>NC_045790.1:102596239-102909572 GCF_009873245.2 Balaenoptera musculus | reverse complement strand
TACATGTAAAGCACTCTGTGGGAAAACAGAATCTCTTAATGGTTAGTGAGAGTGTAAATTGGTAAAAGCCCAAAGATGGGCAATTGGAATACTTATCATTTGATCCAAGAATTCCACCTCCAGGAATTCTTTTCTACAGATGTACTCAAAAATGTGCAAAAGGGCACATCTACAAGGTGATCAGGGCAGCAATGCTTATAGTAGCAAAAAATTGGAAATCACTTAAATGTCCATCAATAGGGGATGATTTAAATAAGTTATGTAACGTGCATACACTAGAATACCATAGATTGGTGACGCTCTATGTAGTAAAATGGGGGCATTCCCAAACTATGCACATTTGTCAGTGAAAAAAGCAAGATGCAAAGCAGCATGTATACAATGCTAGCATATGTGAGAAGACTGAAAAAAAAAGAGAGAGAGAGAAAGAATAGATACATGTGTTTGTACTTGTATAAAGTACTTTGGAAGGATACATAAGAAACTAGTAACATTGCTCACCTCTGGGGAGAATCTTGGGGTAGTTAGACACGGGCAGAAAGGTGATTTTTCTGTGTATACCCTTTGTTGCCTTTAAATTTTAAATCATCTGAATGTATCCTCTATTCAAAATAATAACAATAATAGACAGAAAACACATGTTGCAGAGACACAAAAATACTGCAGTATGTACTTGTTGCTAAAGAGATGGCAGAAGAATTCATATTCTGGAGAAAATTGCTCTCCTGTTGGGGAGAAAACCTTCTAAGGGTCTTCTGGGTGTGCAAAGCCAAAGCCCAGCTAAAACCATCAGAAAGTAACGGGTGACCTCTCTGGGTGAGAGGCAGTTCTGATTTTAAGTAATTCTTTACCTCCTCTGAGGTGGACCCAAGAGCCAGGAGGAGTTTGGGGCACTGAGACCTGGGGAAAGAGAAGAATAAAGAGAAGGAACTAAATAAGAATAAGAAAGAGGAACAGATGTCCAGGGCCGAGATGGCTCTCCATAATGGTGCGAGGCTGGAGGCCTTTAGAACAAGTGACCATTGTTTTAGGGGGAGCCAGATCTTGCCATTATGAATGTGGCAGGATGTGAGGGCTCAAACCGTTTCAATATCAAAACAGTCTGCAGTTGCCTCCCTTTTTTCGCCTACTTACCACAATTATTCTCCCTTATTTATTGTGCAGTTTGAAAGGTGAGTTGTCCCTACCCTTAAAAAAAGGGAACTCTTTTTCTTTTTCTTTTTTGGTTTGTTTGTATTAATTGCTGATGATCCAGACCCTCGATTTAATAGATCATCAAGTCTTCTGTTAACGAACTGGAGAAGAGCAGAGGAACCAGAAGAGAGAAAGAAGTACCGTGGAGGTGACCAAAAGGAGCAAGAAAGATTTTCTCCAAAGTAGAAGGAGGTCAGAGGATATGAGGAGGAGAGGAAAGTGACAGGGAGGGGTTGACACAAGGACACTCCTGGCCTGGGAGCTGATCTGGGGCAGTTTATCAAAAAGGAACACGACCCAAAGCATAGTTGAGCCAGGTGAATGGAATTAGCAAACAAGGCTTCAAGGGACATTGTTTGAGCAACAAGGAGCAAGGCAAGAGCTGAGTCATTGTCACAGGTCACTCAGCCACGACCAGAGAACCTCCTGTTGCCTGCCCCAAACTCACCCATACACGATGTTCCTCTGTGGGCAGCTGGTGAACAGGTCGCTCTAACAGCACTGGAGCTGTTAGATGCATTAGCGTCTCTAACTCACTGGATGCCTGCCCAGCCGGACAGATGGCCAGCCATACCACACAGCTTCAGCGTGAACCTGCCCCATCACTCCAGGTGACATCATGCCCCAGGACAAAAGCCATGAGCCCAAAGCAAGGGAACGGGCACCTGGACCCAGTGGAATGGTGACAAGAAAGCTCTGGGCATCTGTACTCAGTGCGGGAAGGGGAATGAGAAAAGTGGGATTTGAACTGGACAAGCTCAAATCCTCCTGAGATGGGACAGTGGTTAATGACACCACTGTTACACATGAACAGGGATAATCTGGATAGCAGTGTCTGGCAAATCTGACAATGTTACGCACTTTCAATGGCTATACTCCACCTCTAGGGCAAATTCCAAATTTCTTAGCCTGGTGTATCAGTCAGGGTAGCCTAAATTATGCTGCAGTAATGAATTAATCCCCAAATCCTAATGGCTTAACACAACATAAATTTATTTCTTATTCATGGTACATACCCCACGCATGTGCTCCACGTAATCACTCATGGACCCAGACAGATGGAGGGGCCACCATGGTGGAGCTGTATCACTTGGAACATGAGGGCTCCTTGGCTACTTGGCAAGGCAGGAAAGCTAAGGAAGAACTTGCTTTTTTATACTCTAGTCCAGAACTGACACGCGTAACTGCCACTGACAGCCGTTGGTGAAACTAGGCAGGTGGTTCTCTTTAACTGCGAGGAGACAGGGAAATGTGGGGAGGAGAAGGATATTTGGTAAGCAGTAAATATCTCTTCATACATAGCATTCGAGACCCTTTGTGATCTCCCCCCAGGATTCCCTCCAGCTTCATTTCCTGCCACTGCCCCCCTTCCCAACTCATAATCCACCTCTGGTCACAGGCATTTCTCCCAGCTCCCCAGACATGTCCTTGAACCATCATTCCCTCAGACCTTTGCTCATGCTGGTTCTTGAACAATAAAATGCCCTTTCTCTACCTTCACCATCTGCCAGTTCTACTTTTTTTTAAAATTAATTTATTAATTTTAATTAATTAATTAATTAATTAATTAATTAATTAATTTTTGGTTGTGTTGGGTCTTCGTTTCTGTGCGAGGGCTTTCTCTAGTTGCGGCGAGCGGGGGCCACTCTTCATCGCGGTGCGCGGGCCTCTCACTATCGCGGCCTCTCTTGTTGCGGAGCACAAGCTCCAGACGCGCAGGCTCAGTAATTGTGGCTCACGGGCCTAGTTGCTCCGCGGCATGTGGGATCTTCCCAGACCAGGGCTCGAACCCGTGTCCCCTGCATTAGCAGGCAGACTCTCAACCACTGCGCCACCAGGGAAGCCCCTCTACTTTTTTTAAGCCCAACTCAAATACCCACCTTCTCTGCTCCTGAGCCCTTGGGGTAAAACTAATTGACCCTTTTCAGTTCTGCCACATCTCTTCTTATATACTTCCTTTAGCACTTAGAGTCCATGGGACTGACTTTCTGGCATCTTTCACAGTGCCTGGCACATAGTGGACACTAGATAAATATTTGTCAAGTAAATGCTTCTACTTTAGAATTTTTCAGATAATACTTTGTTTCTATGTCTTTCCCCACACCCATCCACCCACCCCCAACAGGCTATGAACTCTGGATTTCCCCAGTACCCACGAGCACTGAAAAAATATTCTGTAAATGTTTGGGGGAGAATTGATTAATCTGCCTTATGTTTAACTTTGAATAATGATTTTTAAATAATTGTGAATGGGTCTTTTATTTTATTTGGGGCGGGTCTTTTAAAAATGAACATCAGCTGTGTATATGTTACACTTCAATTAAAAAGTTTACTCTAAAAACCGAACAAGAATAATAAGGGAAGGGAAAGGGAAGTATTTACTCTAAAAGGGAAGTATTTAGAGAGTAAATGTCACCAACACAAAGTCAGTTCTAGAAGATGCAATTATTGGTGTGTGAGTTCTGTAATAGCATCTGTAGACAAAAGTATTAAAGTTTTTTTGGGGTGCAGTAACATCCACCGAGCTAGCTAAAGCAAAAGGGAGCCCAAGAGTACAAACATTCTGCCTCAGGATCAGGTGGAATCAGGACCGAGTGCTCTGAGGAACACACGCAGCCCTCTTAACTTCTTTCATCTCAGTTTCTCTCTGAGCATGTACTTCATTATTCTCACTCATTAAAAGCCAGCTTTTTCTGCTTCTGAAAAAACAGCTACTCGAACCATCAGCCAACAGTGACCCAGTTTCCATCCCCTTTCCAGAGAGCAGCAGCCATATTCTTTGACCCAATTTCAAGACCTCGGAGAATACCTCTGATTGGCCAGGCTTGTTCACGTGCCCACCTGGTCCAATCACAGGTACTGACCAGGGAGGAAAGTCACCAGGTGTACACATGGCTATTTCTCACCATGACCTTCTTTATGGAGGAACCAGGCACTAGAAAACTGGGGCTGGGAAGGAAAAGCAATTGTTGCCTACTAAAATCAGGAGAAGGGAGAACTATTCTTGAGAAACTAACTTCCGAGAGAGATAATATATAAACATAAATATCCTCTGAAAAGAATGGAGGATAAGGACACAATATTTGAGATGGAATTAAGATGGCAGGAGCCACTTCATAGGTACTCTCTTGCAGCTCCCTGTACATCATCCTTCATGGACCTCCATTGCCAAGTCCTATCAATTCTATCTCCTAAATCTCTTGTGAAATATCTCCTTCCTCACCACCTCCAATGCCTCAGGTCTTATCATCTTTGGAGTGTTGCAACAGTCTCTCAACCTGTCTCAGTGCCTCTTGCCTAACCTCATTCTAATCATCTACCACAAGCTGGCCTCCAAATGATCTTTCTTACAAATGTACAATCCTACCATTTCCCTGCTGAAAACCCTTCGATGGCCCCCATTACCTCCCAAGCTTCTTAGCACAGCCTTCAAGTTCCTTTTTGATCTAAGCGACAGTTTCACGTGCTCTCCTTCTTTCCTAAAAACCAGGACTTTCCCCCACAGCCTCCCTACCATGTTTCATGTCTTCTCAAGTATTTGCTCTGTTTCCTCTGCCCAGGATGCGTTTCCCGTTTCCATGATCTCTCTCTGGGGATGCTACTTACCCTTCAAGGTCTAGCTAAATCTCCCTCCCTCTGTGGTGCCTCCACATTGTGTTCATTTTTAGCTCTGGTTACATCTGTCTCTCCTGCCGTGTTTTTTCAGAGCAGTAACCATGTCTCATTTATCTTTAAATCCCCAGTTCAAGCCTAGGGCCTGACCCACAGTAGGAATCAACAAATGCTTATGGAAGGATGTAAGAAGGGAAGGAGAGTGAAAAGCAGGGAGGGAGAGAAAAACAAAGAAGGAATGAAGGAGAAGGGAAGAGAAGGAAGGGAAGGGAAGGGAAGGGAGGAAGGAAGGAAGAAAGGAAGGAAGAAGGAAAAACCAAGGGCTTGAAGTTCCACACTTGTTTTCTCTATTTGTCACTAACTTGGAAGGTTATGGCACTCCTCTGAGACTCAGGCTCCTCCTTTATAAAATAACCTGTCCAATTAACTCACAGGCTTATTGGAGATCAAATAAAGAAAGGAATATGGAAGCACTTTATTCATTTCCATGAAAACACTAGTTATTATTAATTAGCTACTGTGTAGCATTTATTCCCCTAATTGACTGAAGACTGCAGTCTTAGTGGACCACCGTTGTTGGGCAGGACTCCCTTGCAGGGGGGTGGAGTCAAGGTGGATGAGGTAGCATTAGTTATGTCTTATCAGTGACTCATTACCAGAACCTTGTGAGTCAGGTGGGTTTGACACTGGGGACCATTAGGATCACAGTGTAACAAGTGTGTAAATTTGATGACATTGTTCTATTTTGGTTTTGTTTGTTTTTTAAATATTTATTTATTTATTTATTTGGCTGCACCAGGTCTTTAGTTGAGACATGCGGGATCTAGTTCCCTGACCAGGGATCGAACCCAGGCTCCCTGCATTGGGAGCCCAGTCTTAACTGGTGGACCACCAGGGAAGTCCCTGACATTGTTCTATTTTGGATACTTTTTGTACTTACTTTAAATCCTGGGTGCTCTTTTTCTCCTCAGTTAAATGAATGATAAGGAATACCCACAACAATTGGCTATTACTAATGATTTAAACTCAAATTGAACATTTTTTACACGCTTCGCTCTGGATCAGTTTAATTGGACAGCAGCTCAGGCCTGACATTGCAATGGGAGATGATGAAAAACTGCTTCAGTTTGCAACTACTTATCCGTGTGAATCAGGATTTTCTCAATACTATGTAACCAAAATAGAAGGCAGAAGGAAATTAGAAGCTGCACAGATGGAAGGTTACAGTTGTCATGTTGCACTTGTCTGGTGGACCAGTTGGGCCCTGTTTAGACCTGATGGCATGGTAAGACAGAGAACAACATGGGACTAATGTGGGACAGCAGTGTGGCAAGGGGTCCCTTATATGGGAGTAAATGGACCCTTGATCGCTGGCACAAGCTTCCCCCAGTGCCATGGCCTGAGCACTTCTAGCCTGGTTAGTTTCTGACCCCTGGGTTGCCGCACAACCCACTGAACTTTCTTGGGTGAGGACCTAGGAGCAGCTGGGAGCCGAGTCTCCTCACTCGTATCCTTGTCCCATGCATATGTTATGCGCTGCTTGTTTGCTTTCCCGAGTCAAGCAAAGTAAAACTCATCCAAGTCATCATTCTCACCAGTCTTTGTACCCAGTCTAAACATCGTGATCTGGCCTGACCCAACTAGACCTCTATTGTCTGTCTGCCCAGCTACTTCCCCCCCCTCATCTCTGGGAATTGTTCTTGTCACCCCCTCCATTCACATGAACACCACCAGAACCACAGGATCAGCCATTTGGCACATGCCTTGAACCCTGGCCATGACTGATCTAAGTGAGCCCTTCCCTTTGGATAGGACAATGACAGTTCCTGGACCAATCAATCCATTCTTCCAGAATTTTTGGAACTGGATCTAAGGGGGGAAAAAAATCAGTCACTATCTGAATGACTGAACTTGAGCATATAAAACCAGAGACTATGGATGTGCATGTTTTCCGTGATGTGGACTGGAAAATGAAGAAAGTTGGTCTACAAAAGATAGAGCAGTGATAGTCATAATTAAGCTGAGCAGTGGAGATGAGAACTGAAGAAAGATTAATGACAGACTTTACATCTTGAACTATGTTCTTCATGAGTCTCAGTGGCATTTCTGTGCTAGAATTCCATGAGATTGCCCTGAAGGCCCATAATACATCTCTAAATTTTGCCTAAGCTAAGCTAAGATTTCTATTAATTACAATCAGAGAATTTTCATGAATGTACATTGAGAATTGCCAATTTCAATATTTTTATCCACCGAAATTGTCTCATTTTCTCATTAAGTAGTTTCATAATTAGTCAGTTTAATAAACTTGAATTTATATAAATTAAATAGCTATCAGTTTGGATGCTTTTGACTTCAGTCTTGCATGCTCATGGTCACAAGGTGGCTGCAGCAGCTCCAAGCATCACATCCTCACACAATAGCTACAAAGTTTTTCAAATAAATTTTTTTTTCAGAAAAACACTGGGTTTTCTTTTGAAGGATTTTTAAATCATTTAAAAATACAATAGGATAATGGTCCCAATATACTCATCACCCAGCTTTCACAACTATCACTACACAATCATCCTGTATCATCTACACTTTCACACATCTTTCCCCTCCTGTCAGATTATTTTGAGGCAAATCCTAAACATTTATTTCTTTTGTAAATCTTTCATAATATATCTATAAAAGATACAAATTCTTTTTTAAAAAAACTCCACAATATCATGATCACAGCTAAAATATTGCCAACCATTTCCTAGTGTCACCAAATCTGCAAAATGGTTCACTTTTCCCTACTTGTCTTAAAAATGTGTTTTCCTTTTTACTGTTTACTTGAATTTGAATTCTTTTTAGTGGTAATAGCTAGGAAATATATATTATTTTCTAAAGATAAAAGGTATAACATATTCACATGAATAATTCCAACTGATCTCAAAGCACTAAAAATAGAACTACCATATGACCCAGCGATTTCATTCCTGGATATGTATCTGAGAAAAACAAAAACAGTAATTTGAAAAGATAGTTGCACGCCAATGTTCATAGCAGTACAATTTATAGTAGCCAAGACAAGGAAGCAACCTAAGTGCCCATCAATAGATGAATGGATAAAGAAGAAGTGGTGTATATATACACACATATATATATACACACACACATACATACATACACACATACACAATGGAATACTACTCAGCCATAAAAAAGAATAAAATTTTGCCATTTGCAGCAATGTGGGTGGACTTGGAGGGCATTATGCTAAGTGAAATAAGTCAGACAGAGAATGACAAATGCTGTGTGATATCACTTATATGTGGAATCTAAAAAATACAACAAACTAGTGAATATAACAAAAAAGAAGCAGGCTTACAGATATAGAGAACTAACTAGTGGTTACAAGTGGGGAGAGGGAAAGGGGAAGGGGCAATACAGGGAAAGGGAGTTATTATGGCATTATATGAAATCATCTGTGTGAAACTTTTGAAAACTGTAAAGCACTATAGAATCTAAAAATCATGCAAAATTTTATAAAATTAAAAAAATATACATCTAATTTATTATTTTTAACTGCTACATAGTATTCTATAGTATGAACAACAGAAAATTTTAGAATTTCTCTATTGATGATAATGTTTGGTTTCCAAAAGTTTATTATTACAATAATATTGTAGTAAGCACCTTTTTTACATATATCAAATAAATGCCTAGAAATAATTGTTGGGTCATAGGATATGCAAATTTTAAATATTGATCAAACCTATCATTGCCCTTCAAAATTTCTGTACCAATTTATATTTTCTGCAGAGTGATGAGGAACTTACCAACTCTGGACATTATTTACCTTCAAAATTTTGATAATAGGTAAAAATTTATTTCATTAATATTTTTAAATGCATTTCCCTGATTATGTATAAAGTTAACTCTCTTTATGTTAATCATCTATATTTCGTTTGTGAATCATTTATTTTTGCCTATCTTTTGTTTGATTTGTTTTTCTTTTATTATTAATTGGTGGGTATTCTTTATATACTTTATATATTAATTTTCTGTCATTGTCTTTTTACTTTTTTTTAGTTCAGATCATTTTATTAGTGGATGGCTTAAAATAATATTATGCACATAATAAAATGATTAAGTTGATATGAAAAAAAATAATAATAATAATTCCAACTGAAATGGAGAATTACAGTTTTCAGTTAACCTCATCAATCCTGATCTGTATCACTATGCCAAATATCTCAGGTCTTAAGGGCACCAACATGATTATATATTTTTATCCCATAATACACAGTTCTTTTGTCTTTGGATATATCGCTCTAGGGATATAGAGTCAAATGATGATGATTTAAAGTCGCTCAAGGCCTTCTCTGTATGGTTATGTCATCCACTGAATCCACAATTAGGAACATTTGTATTTTATTTTGCTTTCAATTTCTAAGGATTGCTTTTTAATTTTTTTTTTTTTGGTAATTATATAATTTTTTTTGGCAATTATATAAAATACTTACCTGGCTCCAAAGTTAAATCCACAAAACACATTATATATATATATATGTTTTTTTTTTAAAGTATTTATTTATTTATTTACAGCTGTGTTGGGTGGGTCTTCGTTTCTGTGTGAGGGCTTTTTTAATATAGATTGTAGATTCTACCCTATTCTACCCTATTCCTTTCCTCTCTAGTCCCTCCCTCTGCTATAGTAATATTTATAAAATTTTTATAGCTTCTTTTATTTGTAGATAAATGATTACATACTCTACACACTTTTCTCTTACATTTATTTTTTTACTTTAAAAATGTATCCTGGAGATCATACCATAGTAATAAAGAATTTTCTTATTCCTTGCTATACTCCATTTGGGGGAATGTACCATAGTCTATTCAATTAGTTTTCTATTGATGGGCATTTGGGTTGTTTCCAGTCTCTTGTGATTACAAAGCTATATTGGATAGCCTTATACGTGCATCTTTTCACCTTTTTGCCACTGCACCCCTGTGATAGATCTCTAGAAGTGGGATTGCTGCATCACCACACACCTATCAAAATGGCTAAAATTAAGAGAGGAAAAAAATAATACCAAATGGTGATGAGGATGTAGAGCAACTGGAACTCTCATACATTACTAGTGAGAAAACAAAATGGTACAGCACTTTGGAAAACCGTTTGGCAGTCCCTTATAAAGTTTAACACACATTTACAATATGACCTAGCAATCCCTTTATTTACTCAAGAGAAATGAAAACTTATATTCACATAAGAATTGTGTGTACCTGAACATTTAAGGAGGCTGCATTCATAACGGCCAAAAATTGGAAACAGCTCAAGTGTCCTTCAACTGATGGATAAATTGAGACACATTTCTACAATCAAATGCTACCCAGCAATAAAAAGGAACAAGCTACTGGTGCATTACAACATAGATGTATTTCAAATGCATTCTTCTAAGAAAAAGAAGTCAGATTTAAAATACTACATACTCCATGATTCCATTTATATGACATTGTCCAAAAGGCAATACCGTAGGGACAGAGAACACATCAGTGGTTGCCAAGGGCTGAGGTGAGGGGATAGTTTGATGCCTAAGGGGCTGCATGTTGGAATTTTGGGGGGTGATGGAACTGTGGTAGTTATGCAACTCTACGTGCTTGTTGAAACTCATAGAGCTGTACACTAAAAAGAGTGAATTTTGCTATATGTAAATTATACCTCAATAAACCTGACCCCAAAAAAAAAAAAAAAGATAAATGCACAGGTAATTTTGCTAATTAGTATCAAATCCCCTCTGTGGTAGGATGATTAATGGCTCCCACAGATATCCAGGTCCCAATTCCTGGAACCTGTGGATATTACCTTTTATGGCAAAAGGGATTTGGCAGATGAGATTAAATTAGGAATCTTGAGATAGGGAGAGTACCCTGGATTATCCAGGTAAAACCTAATACAATCATAAGTGTCCTTATAAAAAGGGAGGCAGAAGGAGATTTTACTATGGAGGAGAAGGCCATGTGAAAACTGAGCAGAGAGAGTTTTGAAGACACTGCATTGCTGGCCTTGAAGATGGAGAAAGGAGCTATGTGCCAAGGAACAGAAGGAATGAAGCTCTAGAACACAGAAAAGGCAAGGAAATAGGTCTCCCCTGGAGTCTCCAGAGGAAGCACAGCCCTGCCAACCACCTTGGTTACAGCCCTGTAAGACTTCTGACCTCCAGAACTTTAAGAGAATAATTTGTGATATTTTAAGTCACCAAGTTGGTGGTAATTTGTTAAAGAAGCAATTGGAAACTAATGTGCCCTCCATAGGAGCTGTACTGTTTTTGCCGTCCCATCAAAAGTATACTGAATGTCCTTTTTTAAGGAAGAGGAAAATTTTCCCAGAAGCCCCTGAGCAGACATCTTTTCATATCTCATTGGCCAGAATTGTGTCACATGGTCTTTCCTAAGCCAATCACTGGCAAGAATAATCAGGTTTCCTCCTACCGCTTGCCCTAAGGCTGCTTCATTCTCTAATGACCCACACAGCTGCCTGATCCTGACCACATCAGGGTTCTGCCCTCAAGGAAGGAGAAGGGCATAGCTTTGGGTGGGCTACCAATGATGCCTACCTCAAAAATTATTTGCATTAAAAGAAAAACCCTCAGATCAAAATATATTTTATACAAGTTAAAAACCCTTGGACTAAACTCTCTAAGGGGCCATCAGTTGCAGCTTCCCAGGCCAGGGCTTTCCCATATCCATCTGGCTTTGCCTTCTTCTCTCTCCCTTTTTCCACAGGAGGTAGGGCCTAGCTGAGCTCTATTTGTGAGTCACCAAGGTTAAATAAGGCCCTGTGAACACATGGGTCTGCCTTCCAGAAAAATGTCCCACTTGCAATACTGACTCAAGTCCTATTAAGGGCATTTTTTCCATTTTCTCTCTGTTTTAGCTTTTCTCTGATATATTATCCTAGAATGTCAGAGCTGCAAAGGCCCTTAGAGGTGATAATAATAATACTAGCATATGATAATAATAGTGTTTATTATTATTATGGTAATTATAACAGCTACCATTTATTGAGCATTTATTATCTTCCAAGCACTTTGTATTTATTATCACATTTAATCCTAAAGTCTTCCTGATAAGGTAGATATTATTATCATCCCCATCTAATAGATTTTAAAATGAAGGAAAAAGAAAGAATTAGCCAAGGTAAGTGATGGCAACAGGGTTCAAACTGAGACCTGTGAAGACTCCAGAGTTTTTGCTCTCAAACCCCATGAAGTCCAAAACCTTCCATTCTGCAGATGGGAAATGATAGCTTGGGCGGGGCGGGGGCGGGGTAGAGTAGAGAGGAGCACTGGGAGGTATAAGCATCCTGTTCAGGTCACGTGACCAGTGAGCAGTCAAGTGAATAACTACCCCTCTCGTGCAGCAAGCAGCTCACAGAGCTTTTCTCTGTCTTCCACAGGAATCAAATATTGACAAATCATCTTGTAATTTGAGTTTAATAAGAAAAAGTGTTTGTCTTTTTGCAAAATGAGAGCAAAATGGAGACTTTTCTCATTGTGATTTGTCACATTTGTCTGGCATCATTGGGGGGTTAAAAAAATCATAGTTATAGCATGAAGAGTGCCTTGCAGTTTATAAAACACTTTCAAATACTTTCTTTTACATGATCCTTGCAACAGCTCTTGAAGCAGGAAGATATGATTATCCCACTTCACAGATGGAGAAAGTAAGGTCCCAAAAGGGTACATTACTTGCCCAAGGTCTCATAGATCAGTAATTGGCAGAGTCAGAATAAAAACCTGGACCCTAGGGGCTTCCCTGGTGGCACAGTGGTTAAGAATCCACCTGCTAATGCAGGAGACATGGGTTCGAGCCCTGGTCCGGGAAGATCCCACATGCCGCGGAGCAGCTAAGCCCGTGCGCCACAACTACTGAGCCTGCGCTCTAGAGCCCGCGAGCCACAACTACTGAAGCCCGCGTGCCTAGAGCCCGTGCTCCTCAACAAGAGAAGCGACCGCAATGAGAAGCCCACGCACCGCAACGAACAGTAGCCCCTGCTCATTGCAACCAGAGAAAGCCTGCGTGCAGCAACGAAGACCCAATGCACCCCAAAAAAAAAAAAAAAAGAAAAAAACCTGGACCCTGTCCCTTGCAAGGAAACTTGTTGGCTATGAGGGCCTGATGTCTAAGGACAGGGACTTTTCTCTTGAATTTTAGACTCATATTTTCGAGTTTAA
The DNA here is from genome assembly GCF_009873245.2 of Balaenoptera musculus. Lineage (NCBI taxonomy): Eukaryota > Metazoa > Chordata > Mammalia > Artiodactyla > Balaenopteridae > Balaenoptera > Balaenoptera musculus. The sequence goes on along the minus strand of NC_045790.1, from coordinate 102,896,556 downwards.
ACAACTTAAGATTTTGATTGGCTGAGGTGTTTTTTTTTTTTTTTTTGGCTGAGAGTTTTTTCACTGAATGAATCAATTTAGTGAGAGGTGACATCTTTTTAATCTCAAGTCTGCCCGTCCTTCATCTTTTATGCCTCCAAGGCGAATCTGATGTTTTTTCTTAATAAAGGTGCTTTGCATTTTTTGCTGAGTTTATTCCTTTACAAATTGCCTTGATAGTTGATTTGAATAACATCTTTGGTTCTGTTATGCTTTTCTTCTAATTGCTTTATAATGCATTATTTTTATTTCCAGTTAGTAACTTGATACTTGGTTGAACATTCCTGTTTTTTCCAAGAGCTCTTCAGTTTCCAGGATAAAATTATACCATCTGCAAATATTTTTAAAAAATAAAACCTGCTCTCCTGATCCCACCATGAGTGCTCCTTTTACCACATGACACGCCATTTTTCCACAGCTCTGCATTTTCCACATGACTAAATGGCTCCTTTAAGTGCCAAAATATTTAGAAATATAACCGCCTGAGCTGAAAATCTTTCTCAAATGAATTACAATGGGTAGCAAACAGCTGTGGTTTTGCCTGCAAAACACATTCCTCCCCCATCTTTTGGTAGCAGCCCCCCGTTTCTTTTGAGGAGGTGCCCCTTCCCCACTCCCATGAGGTCCCAGCAAGACAATATGTTCCATTCACAAACCCCTAAAGAGGCCTTGGTTCCACCACAGGCTGACCCATCTGACTCTTCCAAGAATTTGTGTCTTGAGAGAAGAAACACTTGGCCAGAAGGATGTTGCAGCTGAGTCCTGCAGAAGGCAGACCCTAAGGAGATGTCCATGAGTTTTTCCCTAGGGATGCCCTGATTTCTGATTCTGCCCAGACTTTCTCCACCAAAGCCTGGTTAAGTGCTCCTTTGATGCCAGGAGCTACCCAATATCCTTCCAATACATTCTCTTTGTTTGTTTAGGTTTGTTTTTGTTGCAAATAATACAGATATCAGTGCCCAAGAGTTGACTGCAGACAATACATCTTGTTATGGATTGCATTGTGTCTCCCCCCCAAAAAGGATATGTTGAAGTCCTAACCCCTAATACTTCTGAATGTGACCTTATTTGTAAACAGGATCTTCACAAAGATAATCAAGTTAAAAGGAGGTCATTAGGGTGAACCCTAATCCAATATGATTAGTGTCCTTAAAAAGAAGAAATTTGGACACAGAGACAGATATATACAAAGGGAGGACAATGTGGAGACACACAGGGAGAAGGCCATATTAAGATGGAGAATTGGAATCACACAGCTGCAAGCCTGGAATGCAAGAAATGTCTGGAAGCAACCAGAAGCTAGAAAAGAAACATGGAGAACAGTTCATTCCCTAGAGAGTTCAGAGAGACCATGGCCCTGCTGACACCTTAATTCCAGAGTTCTTGCTTCCAGAATGTGAGACAATAAATTTCTGCTGTGTTAAGCCACCCAGTTTGTGGTACTTTGTTATGGCAGCCCTAGGAAGCTAATACAGACTCTCAAGGAAATGTGGGCTGTTGGAATGATGTATGGAAGAGATTGCTAGATGTTCACCAAAACCCCTCTCCCCTTTTTTGCCTATGAGTGAACTTGTAGCCAGTGATGAAAGAAAATTTGTATTTTATGGCAAGACAAGAAAAAATTAAACACAAAATTTTTCTCTGCTTGCTTGGGCCTCGTCCCTCCCCTTTAGAGTGTATTGTGCATCTGCATTAACCAGACCTCCTTAGGAAATAATCTTCTTTCTTAATTTTGTAAGGGGTCGTGATGACCCACTACTCATTTTGTACACGCAGATCTGGATTGTGTAAACTGTTAATACATCATTTGACGTATGACCCTTTGTCTCAAAATCTTAAATAACTGTGCTTTGACCTCTAACAAGCGGAACAGTCCTCAGCACTTTCTGAAAGACTGTCTCCCAGGTTATAATCCTCAGGTTGGCTCGAATATAACTTTCCATTTCTTTCTTAGATAAACTATTGAATAATTTGTTCATCGACATACAAATGGTGTAGTCAGCAGGATATCAGAGATACCCACCAGAGGACACCTGGAGTCTACCCTGAACCAGCACTTGGTACCAGCAGAGGCCCACTGAGCCCCACCAGCTTCTCGGTACTCCTCAGGTATTCCAGTGAGTTCTCCTGATATCTGGATTTCATTGCTTTTAAGTGATGATCCTAAAAATTTTATTTTTAAAAAATATTTATTTATTTATTTATTATTTATTTATGTATTTATTTTGGCTGCACCAGGTCTTAGTTGCAGCACCCGGGATCTTTGTTGCAGCTTGCGGGATCTTTAGCTGTGGCATGGAGACTCCTTAGTTGCAGCATGCAGGCAGGATCTAGTTCCCTGACCAGGGATCAAACCTGGGCCCCCTGCATTGGGATCGCGGAGTCTTACCCACTGGACCACCAGGGAAGTCCCTGATGATCCTAAAAATTTTATTTGAGCTGTTTTTACTTAAGACTCAGAGTCTTAAAGGGCACCAGTGCATTTCCTAGGCAGGGACCGGGGGGGAATATGGGCAGGAGGCCCAGGGAAACATGGGTGGCTGGGTTTTTGTTAAATTTGGTTTAAATGGAAAAAAACAAGTTGATATGTGGTCTGAATAAAACTTTTGCTAGTGAATGACAGATTGAATTATTCAACTCCAAAAAACAAGGGACATTTGCTCCTTCTGGCCACAAGGTGTCCTCAGGCAACTGAGTACCTAGTGGAAGTATCTAAGGATTAATCCTCGTGACGTGTAGCGGTTCTACAGGGAAACCCCACTACAGCCATTAAGTAAATAGTGCTCTTCTGGGGATGCACGAGATAAGGACTGATCATCCAGTGCTCTGAGTACCCATGGTGGTTTTACACTGTCAGAGGGAGAGATCGAGATATGTAAAAGAGTTGAATGTACTCAAGGGTAACACCTTGGGGAGCTAGATCCAGAAGCAGCACATATTCGATCCACCACACTGTCCTCAGAAAGTTGTTCATGGGTTCAATCCCTGGTCGGGGAACTAAGATCCCACAAGCTGTGCGGCGGGGCAAAAAAAAAAAAAAAAAAAATTGTTCAGATCATATCCCATATCTGAATTAGACTACCAAATTAATAATGGGAAATTGTGCCTCAGAGGCCAAACAGCTCCTCAGTGGAGGGTCACCTATGGGAATACCAGCAGGGTTTATGTATGCTTGCAAGTGCTTACTTAATTGGAAATTAAAGGAAATCCTGCCCTGAAATGGCAAGGATGATGGGACTCTTTTCTGACATTGCAAAACCGATTTTTGTGTGTGCAAGTAAAGCCAGCAGAAGGTAAGTTCTAACCATATCAGTCAGTCTCCTGGAGCCCAGCCTGCAGGGTCTATTGGAAATAAGAGTGGCAAGAGTTTTTCTCTTTTCTAAAATTATATTAGCAGGAGAAAATATTTGTAGGGCTAGCTCCTTGGATCCTTAGACTTGGAAAGAGTTCTAAAGAGAGCTCTCATCTTAAAATATTGACCTATTTTAATTGGTATGTAGAAGCCCCAGAAGGCTTCAAAATTCCAAAACAGCCTCATTGAAAGATTGGTTGTAGAAGGCTAATGAAAGATTAATGATATAAAAGGTACCTAAAACAAACAAAAAGACAAATAAACAAAAACAACAAAACCCCCTTAAGACTGATGTAATTACTGCTCCCCTCTATCTTCCTTTATTTGAGTACTCACTGTAGTAATCCTCTGTCTGAATTGCCTTTCCACTCTTAAGAGACTATTAAGTGGTTACTTTTAGAAATGGGACTACATGAGGCTCTAAGCGAGCCTCTTCAGATCAAAGGCTGAACTGAGGGCCACAGTAAAGAATTTCTTAAGCCCTGGGGGGAATCCTTAAAAGTTTTTGTAAATGAATAATCAAGATGGCACGCCACCTGTCTGACTAAACTGACCATAACTGATATTCAGAGCCCGATAGGAATTTTTTTTTTTTTGCCTTCTTCTTTAAGCTAAATGAGGGAAAGGAAAACATTCCAACATAGGTGTATGGGTATGTCACTCCTTTGATGTCATTGAGATGGCCATCCAATTCTTTGAGGAATTAAAAATAGTTGTCCTTGTTTTACAAATCTAGTCTTTACAGGACCAGAGATGTGGCTCCAGAAACAATTCAAAGCCCACCAATAGATTTTACACTCTCCAAACCTATTCATCTTAAAAGACTTGTAAGTAAAACATTCTGGCCTTAAGGGAACAAAGTCCTCCTACGAGGAACTGGCATTTCTCCTCTTATGCCTTTGAGATATAAATGTTCTATCTGGTCTTCTCCAGAAACTCTCATCTAGGCCATCTTGCTAAAATGCAAATTTCAGGAAGGTAACTTTTATCTAAAGAAAAAACAAAAGGGGGTAGGTGATTTGGAACTTGACTTGTCAAGGTCAAATACAAATCTTAAGTGTCTTCTCCATAAATAATAATAAAGAGTTTAGTCATGTAAACAGGTGACCTCGATTTGTTCCATCTGCCAGAAACACAATTTGAATCCAACTTCTCTTGTAACAGATGGGTTTTGTATTATTGTATGTGATTCATGGCTAAAATTTGAGAATGGGAACTGTGGAGTCTCTGTATCTGTTTGCATGTTTGTATGTATCTATATACGTGTGTTCTAGAATTGTTGTATTGCTGAAATCAATTGTAAAAGAACTCTATTTAATTGACTTAAAGGAAATTAAGCACTTATGTAAATATTTAGAAATATAAAAGAAACTAACACGAATGAATTTCAGGATCACATGATATAGGATTAATTTTTAATGAATTAAAACAAGTTTAAGTTTATTGGTTTAATGAATACAGTCATATCTTTCGGGCCATAAACATTAAATATATTTTTATTGTACCTAGGTCTACTGGAAGTCAAATACAATCTTATTATTCCTGTTATAAAATTTGTCAGCATGGGGCTTCCCTGGTGGCGCAGTGGTTAAGAATCTGCCTGCTAATGCAGGGGACACGGGTTCGAGCCCTGGTCTGGGAAGATCCCACATGCCGCAGAGCAACTAGGCCCGTGAGCCACAACTACTGAGCCTGCGCGTCTGGAGCCTGTGCTCCGCAACAAGAGAGGCCGCGATAGTGAGAGGCCCGCGCACCGCAATGAAGAGTGGCCCCCACTTGCCGCAACTAGAGAAAGCCCTCGCACAGAAACGAAGGCCCAACACAGCCAAAAATAAATAAATTAATTAATTTAAAAAAACAAACCGTCAAAAGAAACGACTAGTAATTAAAAACTTATATAAATTATTAAAAAAATAATAATTTGTCAGCATGGAAAAAACTTGATATGGTCAAACTTTAAAAAAAATTTTATTTTATATTGGAGTATAGTTGATTTACAATGTTGTGTTCATTTCAGGTGTACAGCCAAGTGATTTAGTGATATGGTCAAACTTTTAAGTAAATTAAATGTAAATGAGATAAGAATTTTTAGGTGAACTCTTTAGAAATAATTATGTTTTAGGACTGTTTACTTTAAAATAGTTTCTCCATATTTTGGTAACTTGAAACTGCTAAATTAAGTTAAATGACAGGAATTGACTGAATATCCAGATCATTTCCAAATAAGATACTGGAAAATTAATTGCTAAACAAGTCTAAGTTTACCTACTTTTGCCTTTTTATTAGAGAAGAACTAAAGATGTTTGGGTATATTGTTCATGTCTTAAAACTGAGGTTTTAAGGTTATGAATTCTAATTAAATATGTAATTAAAATATATAAAAATATGTACTAAATATTAATAAGGAAAACATCTTGGTATGCAAGGAAAAAAAAGATATAAAGGATGGAAATGTGTTTTGTTAAGGGAAAAGGAAGTAATTTTGTCCAAAAGCTGGTTATTTCTAAATGGGAAAGAAAATAAAAGACAAATTAATATGGATATAGGAAGTTATAGAAGGTTTGTGAGGGGAAAAAAAGAATCTTTAGAAAGGAATTCTATGTGTGGTCAGGACTAAGAGTAGAATAAATTTAACTGAGTAAATGAATTTTAATATTAAAGGCAAAGTGGTGCAAAACCTGAATTTGGTTTTCTCTCTGTTAAGAGAACAAAGTTTTCTTAGAATATTACTGCTTTTGATACCAGATTGTAAAGTTTCTTTACCTTTTAAGTAATCTGTTGTAACTTTCTGTATTTGCTTTTGAAATCTTTTTATCGCCACTTTAATTAAATGAATAAGTATTATTTCCAAGTGCCGTATCATTCTATTTGACCCCAAGTGTTTAAAACTTTTCTGATATTTTTGACAAACTTAACCAAATATCAAATTCTAATTGAAGTTCTTTTGACCTCTAGTTAACTGTGGGATGCTTCAGAGAGGGCCCTGGAAGCATCTCAGAGAAAGAAATATTAAACTAATTAGGTTTATTTGGTATGTTAAATTACATGGAAAGCATTCTCAAATGAGTGGTAACAAACCTTCTTAGGTTATATTGTACGAGTAAATGTCATTAATATTAATGTCTAGAAATTATTTAAAATTTCTAAAAGTTGAATATGTGCTGATAAAACGTTATCAGTCATAATTCTAGTTATTATCTTAAAATGTTGTGTATCACAGAAGTAACCACATTTCTTTGTCAACTGCATTGTAATCAGATCTTTGACCATGATTTTAAGTCTTTTGTCATCTATAAACAGTTATTGTTTGATGCTTTTGCAAAAAATGTTTCATCTTCAAGAAGATTCACAAAAAGGACTTTTTGACAAGTACAGATGTCTGATACCTTTCAGATAATACCGCTGAATTGGGTAATAAGTTAAAGAATTCTAATGGAAACCCTGATGGCTTCATAAAACTATTAACAGAAGATTAAAATCAAGGATTGGTGACATAGGACTGAGTGGCGAACTAGTGAATATGGTTATACTTTTTATGGTTTTTGTCTGAAATATTATTGGCTTTTCTTTTCTTTTTTTTGGCTGTGCCACACCGGCTTGCAGTATCTTAGTTCCCTGACCAGGGACAGAACGTGGGCCAGGGCAGTGAAAGCAAGGAGTCCTAACCACTGGACCACCAGGGAATTCCCATTACTGGCTTTTAATCTGTTTTCCAAGTAATTCTCTGCAACACCAGCTGAGTGTTCTACAATTTAACTCAATTGTGACACTATCTACCTGGAGATAATGTCAGATACCACAGGTTAAGGGCTCAGTCCCGCAAGACTGCTTTCACACTACTTCAGATGCCAATCACAATTACTAGGTCTCCAGGTTTTCCACAATCCTGTCCGACTTGGCTACAAATCAGAGGTTCCCATGAACCCCTCCTAGGGTTTGAGTAATTTGCTAGAGGGGCTCACAGTACTCAGGGAAACACGTTTACCACTCTATTAAAGGATAGATAAAGAATACCACTGAACAGCCAGATGAAGAGATACATAGGGTGAGGTCTGGGAGGGTCTTGAGCCCAGGAGCTTCTGTCCACGTGGAGTTGGGGTGCGCCACCTTTCCGGTAGATGTGTTCACCTATCCAGAAGTTTCCCAGACTCTGGGGATTTTTATGGAGGCTTCATCCTGTAGGCATGATTGATCATTAACTCCATTTTTAGCCCTTCTCCCTACTCAAGAGAATGAGAGGCAGGGCTGAAAATTCCAATCTTCTAATCATGGCTTGGTCTTTGTATTGACCAACCCTCATCCAGGAGCCACCCAGGAGCCCACCCAGAGCTGCCTTGTTAGAACAAAGCATTCCTAAAACCCAGAAAATTACCTGCCTCTCTCATATTCATACTGGTTTCCCCAGAACTGCACGGTGCCCAGCATGCATAAATGCAAAGTAAACATTGTTGAATGAATGAATTGGAGAGTCCGAGAAATCTGTGAGTTCTCAGGGAAAAGAATGGAAAGAAAACACACATTTAAAAAATTGGCTAATGGGACTTCCCTGGTGATCCAGTGGTTAAGACTCTGTGCTCTCAGTGCAGGGGGCCCGGGGTTCGATCTCTGGTCAGGAAACTTAAGATCCCGCATGCCAATCGGCCCGGTCAAAAAAAAAAAAAAATTGGCTAATAAGTGTCAGGCAGACCACATTCATCATCTTGTTAATTCCTCAAAGACATTCTAAGCTGTGGGTATCATTAGCCCCATTTCACAAATGAGGAGATAAGGATTTGAGCTGTTACACAGCTTGTCAATGGACTGGCAAATGCCAGCAGATCCAGGATTCAAATCCGGTGTGGTTAGTTGCAAAGGCTGGGCACTGAGGAAAAGTGACTGATTGCTGCCCCCGGGTCCCCCTTCATACCTGCACCTATGTCTGAGATTTTCCACACAGCTCTACCATGGGGGGTGGGGGACGGCAGGGGGGAAGTGGGGCGAGGTGATCTCTGGCACTGATAATTGTCCTTCTAAAAGGTTCTGAAGAATTCTTGAAATAAAAAGAAATGTAAATTTAAATAACACCAAGAGGGAACCTGTTGTTTGTTCTCACTCCCCTATTTCAGCAGGGGCCCCATTAAACACTTGCCTGGGGGGAAAAAAAAAAAACACACCAAGAGGGACTTCCCTGGTGGTCCAGTGGTTAAGAATCCACCTTCCAATGCAGGGGACGTGGGTTCGATCCCTGGTCGGGGAACTAAGATCCCACATACCACGGGGCAACTAAGTCCATGCGCCGCAACTACTGAGCTCGCGAGCCTCAACGAGAGAGCCCGCGTGCCGCAAACTACAGAGCCCATGTACCCTGGAGCCCACGTGCCACAACTAGAGAGAGAAAACCTGCACGCCACAGCTAGAGAGAAGCCCGTGCGCCATATGGAAAGATCCCACATGCCTCAACGAAGATCCTGTGTGCCACAACTGAGACCCGATGCAGCCAAAAATATAAATAAATAAATAAATAAATGACACCAAGAAACCTTTTTCACCTATCAGGCTGGCAAATATTGAAAAGGTTGATAATATTTATTGTTGGCAAAAATGTAGGGAAATAAATTCTCTTAAGCTGGCTGCTGATGGGAATATAAATTGATTCTGCTTTTTGAAGGGCAATTTGGTCACAACGATCAAGTGTAAAATGCACACATTTTTGGACCCAGCCATTCCACTTTGAGGAATTCTGAGATGTGAAGAATGATATAATATCTTTGATATAATGATAAAATAATATTGACTGTAACGTTTATCATAGAAAAAACTGGAAACAACCCAAATGTCCACCAATCAAAAGTTGGATATACAATGTACTAGTCAGGGGTTTGAATTTCTAGCTTCCCACCTCCTATGTGACATTGGTCAAGTTACTTAACCGCTTTGTATCCCAGTTTTCTCATCGGTAAAAATGGAATGATAACAGGGTCTACCTCACAGGCTTGCTGTGAGGATTAAATAAGATAATACTCATAAAGTATTGTACCTACAACAGTTCCTGGCACACAGTAACCACCCTCATAATATTAGCTGTTATAACCACAGTATATGTTCAGATGAAAAACTGTGAAAGTTTATGGACTGTCCTTTCGCTGGAGTGTTGGGTGTTATTGCTGGGAGTTCCCTGATTCTATAGAGGCCTGAGTCTTTCACTGTCTTGGACTAGGCTATTTCACTACCCTGTAAATTATAGAAAAATGATAATAATGCAAATTATTCTTGCTCATAGAAATGCAAATTGATTTTGCCCTGTAAATGTATAAATTAAGAGATAATTCAAAACATCACGCTATTGCCCTAAAAATAATACAACCAACTTCGCATCATTAGCAAATTTATTTCTACATTACTGATTGCCTATATACACATTAGCTATATCCTATATATAATACTATACTATATAATATATGGTATATATACTATATGTTAATACATATACTAATTAATATATATTTATCTATATATTAAAACCACTTCAAAGGAGAATCTGATTAGCATATATATGTGTGTGTATATATATGTATGTTCCTTCATTAATTACTGAGTTAAATAAAAATCTTTGACAAGTGTTCATTTTATATTTACATGAGAGTCACAATTTTACCTTTAAAAAATTATAACAGTATTTCTAGTACGATCTTATTTTCATTATAAAGATATAAAGGTGTATATATATATATATGTTAGAGAAAGCCTAGAAGGATGAACACAAAAATGTTTATGAAGGATGTCTCAGGCAGGGTTAGGTAGAGAACATTTAAGTTGACTTTTATTCTCTTCTTTATACATTACTATATTGTCCAAACATTTTTATGCTGAACATCTGTTTTATGGAAAGTTAAAAACACAAAAAACAAAAAACAACCAAAACCTATTTTCCTTTTTAAAAGACAAAACTGAAAACTCTCCTGCTGGAACCAGTCATTTGGGATGGGAGGAGAGAGTGTTTATGAGGGGTCAAGTGCAAACAGCTTCCTTACTCTACAGGGCTTTGAGGTTGGGTAGTTAGGTAAGGAGACCCCGGGAAGCGGGGAGGCCAGCTTAACTCCCAGAAGACCTATTCTTCCTGACATAGGGCACTAAGGCATAAAATGATCCAAAGTGGTCAAGTGGCTGATCTGGGGGTGGTCAAAGCTGAAAGTTGGGGACTTCCCTGGTGGCACGGTGGTTAAGAATCCTCCTGCCAATGCAGGGGACACGGGTTCGAGCCCTGGTCCGGGAAAATCCCACATGCCGCGGAGCAACTAAGCCCGTGCACCACAACTACTGAGCCTGCGCTCTAGAGCCCGTGAGCCACAACTACTGAGTCCACATGCCACAACTACTGAAGCCCGCGCACCTAGAGCCTGTGCTCCGCAACAAGAGAAGCCCGCGCACTGCAACGAAGACCCAGTGCAGCCATAAATAAATAAATTTATCTTTTAAAAAAGCTGAGAGTTGGACCTGAGCTCTGGCTCTTTCAGCCTCTTTGATCTTGAGCTGGTCAATTAGTTCAGCCTCAGGCCATCGCCCATAGAAGGTCAGCTCAGGAAAAGACTCACCTAATCCGATCCCTTCTTTCTATCCATGGGAAAACTGAGGCCTGGAGATGGGAGGGAACCCACAGAGGTCACCCAGCAAATTAGGGGTCACCCTAGCACTAGAACCCAGATATCCAGAGTCCTGGCCCGAAGCACTTTTACCTCCCCAGTAATATTGGTCTGTGTGAAGGGCCTCAAGCGGCAAGTCAAAAAGATTGGCTCGAGAGAAAAAGGCATGTTTGAACGGAACACGCCAGGGCCAAGGTCAGAGCTGTGTATAGGAAGAATTTTCACTCAGAGCGGAGAGGAGCAAAACCACCCCCGGTCTGGGAACTGGGCCGGGAAAGGGGTCTATTTTCAGCACCTAACTGCTCTACCAGGCCTTTAACAGACTGCCATTGCCATTTAATTGCATTGGAGGGGAAAACTGGCCGCTCTTTTTTGTTTGAGGAAAAACAGTGTCAGGGGACTTTTGTTATGCAAACAGAGCTGGAAATCCCCCTCAAAATGGAGCCGACACTAAGGCAGCAGAAAAGGAAGGCTGCACTCCAGGTGGGTCTGGAGTATTATGATGTTAACTGGCTTTTCTTGGGGCTGGAGCTGGGCTGGGTTGAGGGTCCTCTTCTCGGGGTCCCTGCCAGAAACGGAAGAGAAAGGCGGCCCCTTGGGACTGAAAAGGCCAGGCCGGTCTTAAGTTCCTCTTTATTACGTGCGCTGTTCCCCAGCCTTGAGGCCGCAAATCTCACAATTTTTTGCCGTTTCCATGAACTAACCACACTACGGTTAACTTAATATTTTTCTGTAAATCTACTCACTTTTAATAATTTAAATATGTATTTAAAGAGCATTTATATCCCTACCTCAGTGAGAAATCAATATTATTTTCCTAAAAAGAAATACAAGGAAAGCAAAACAATGTCATAAAATTCCAGCTAGATACTGTTGCCCAAGCTCTGTTATAAAGGGAGATTGGCACGTGTTAGAGAACTTTTAAAAGGATATTAGAAGCAACCCCAGGCTTTCCTCGATTTAATCAGAAGGAATGAAAGGTAAGTGAAAACAGAATAACTATCTCACTACGTGGTTCAATTACTCAAGGCCTTTGTGCGAAACGGCGTAAATGTGCTATGGTTCTACCAGTGATCCCTGCCAAACTTTGGAGAATGCTTTGGGCCCTGCTCCCCTGCCCATTAGCTGAATAACCTTGGGAAAGTTCCTCAACCTCTCTGAACCTTGGAGTCCTCACTTACAAAAGGGGATATACTGATGGAACCTACCCTTAGGCTCCTCTGAGAGGTAACAATGGTGATAAAGATGAGGATGATAGTGATGCTATTAGGAAGGCTTTGGTCGAAGTCTTTAAGCTGAACCTTCGGGTATTAGGTGTACTGTGGGGAACTGAATGAAGAGTCTGGGTCTTTACTTGAGTTAAGAGGGGGAGAGAGACGAGCAAAAGGCTGCATGGTCAAGTTAGCGTCCACCAGGGTGGACTTGTGGAAAACAGAAGCATTCCCTGGAAGGAAGTGAAACTGAATCAAGATATTGGACTTCCACGGTCATGCAGGATGGATGCTCAGATAGGACTGGTTGAGCATTAAAGTGAAAGGTGACCTCTAAATGACAGACCTGGTATGCAATAAACAACCTACCTCATCCAGCAGTACTGCCATGAAGCAGTAGAGATCCATAAACTCCTACCATCCCCACAAAGAGATGCCCTCACACAACTTTCAGAAATTGTGCTCACAAGAGACAAATGACAACTCTTTCTGTTATTTCTGGCAGCCATCTTACCAGACTGTGCCTAAAGAATTTTGTGGAATATACTTTGCTTCATGGGCAGATAGCCAAAAGTTATTTTAAAAAATCGTTTCAATCTTATTAGTGGGGAATTTTTTTATTGGAAAAGTTTTTCAGAAAACTTTAAAAAGTGTAATTGAGTGATCTGAACCTGTCATTCTAGTCCTGTAAACTCTAACCGAGGTATCTTGATGGTTATATGTGGTATTGTGGGCCTGAGGAAATGAGTATTATAATTACTGTTTCCAATTTTATATGCAAGGAAAATGAGACTATAATATCAGATGCCTGCCAGAACACTCAGAGCAGACCTACTCTCCATGCCTTCATTCTTTCCAGTATTTCAACAAATGTTCTGAACATGCTTAACCATAGCTAAGCTCTGGGTCTGGGCGGGTGCAGGGTAGCTATGAACATTTAAAAAAATAAGATGAAGCTTTGCAAAACAATATGGACAATATGATCTTATTTATGTGAAAGAAAAAAACAGCAAAGCTATATCTTTATGTACGTGCACCCATATTTATTAAAGCTTACAAACAGATCTGGTAGCAGTGTTCACAGTTGGGTGGAGTGGGTAGGGAGGGGAGGACTTTAGCTTTACCTGTATTGTTTGAGAGAATAATAATAGTAATAAATTTCTATATTCTTTAGGTTTTTAAAATTTTAGATAAATGATTATTACAGGCTGAATTGTATCTCCCACAAATTCATATGTTGAAGTCCTAACCCCCAGTATCTCAGAGAGTGACTGTATTTGGAAATAGAGTCTTTAAAGAGGTAATTAAGTTAAAATGAGGTCATGAGGGTGGGCCTTAATCCAACATGACTAGTGTCATTATAGGAAGAGGAAACTGAGGACACAGACAGACACTGAGAGAAGACCATGTGAAGACATACATCTAAAAGCCAAGGAGAGAGTCCTCAGAAGAAATCAACCCTTGATTTCAGACTTCTAGCCTCTAGAATTTTGAGAAAATTAATTTCTGTTGTTTAAGCTACCAAGTCTCTGATATTTGTTATGAAAGATGTTAAAGAAAAAAAAATTCAGTGATACTTGTTGAAGATAGAAAGGCAGACTTTATTCAGGACCATACTGATAGGTATAGGGACTGCAAAGGGATTTTACAATGTGGGAGAGAGATGGAGCTAAATTCCAAATACAGCATGGGCAAGTGGGAATTTGTAGCCAGGGAGCAGGATGGGGTCAGTGGATGGAAAATTACTGGGAGGAAACATCAGGGGTAAGAAGAATTCTGGCTAAATCAACCTAATAGGATTTTTGCTGAAGGCAGGCCAAGATAATCAGACATCATTTGAGAGATGGTAGGGGATAAGGAACCTGATCAGATATCAAGGGTCAGGGGTTTGGGTTAAACTGACTTAGCAGGTTCTTGCTAAAACTAGATTTTACAGGGAAGTGCAGAGATGTGCCTAGGAGAAGGTTCATCAGGCTGACTACAGTGTGCTCAAGCAAAGAATCTTTGACACAGGCCTGGTAAACTAATACAACAACCAAGGTGATGTTTCTGACTTCTGGGAGCTCTTAACTTAGTGGGAGAAGCAGTTAATGGTACAACCTCACTATGATACCAGGAAAAGTGGGAGAAGTGCTGCAAAATGCAGAAGCAAGATACTATGGAACTGGGGGTGGGAGACACTGTTATGCCTGGCAGCTTTCATGGAGGAAGTGGCCTTTGAGCTGGGCCTTGAATGATGAGTAGCAGAGAAAATGGGGGGCTGGGGGGTAGGGGGAGCGTGGGGGGAGGGGAGTGGAGGAGACAGGGACTGTTCCTGGAGGAAACACAGAAGCTGGCAGTGAAGGTCTGTTTTGGGTCAGACTGGGGAGCTACACGTGAGCACAGGCTTCACCAGGGGATGTGGGGGAGATGTACCTAGAAGCGTTCGTTGAAGTATCCATTTGTCAGCTATTGCTGACAGCTATTGGCCATCATGGAAAGAGTAACATCATCGTATTTGCTTAGTAGAAAGACCACCCTGAAGTCCATGAGGCCAGGGTTGAAGAGTGATGGCCCAAGGGACTTTCATGTCACAGAAATATTTTATTTGACTCATCTAGCTGTTTTTAAAAAATTAACTGTCCTAACAGTTCATAAATTATAAATAATTTAGATACATAATTTATTTAATTAAGAATTTACTGATATAATTTGAATCTAGGTAATATTGTTTACAATATATTTACATTAATTTACATAAATTAATAAAACCAATATATTATAATTATGTTGATGTACTTTATATATAAATAAAATATTTTTTTCCTTGATCACATTTTTCTTTCTTATAACATCTTT
Source organism: Balaenoptera musculus (assembly GCF_009873245.2). Classification (NCBI taxonomy): domain Eukaryota; kingdom Metazoa; phylum Chordata; class Mammalia; order Artiodactyla; family Balaenopteridae; genus Balaenoptera; species Balaenoptera musculus. Next base: position 102,881,497 of record NC_045790.1, on the reverse strand, counting down.
ATTGGAGTATAATTGCTTTACAATGGTGTGTTAGTTTCTGCTTTATAACAAAGTGAATCAGCTATACATATACATATATCCCCATATCTCCTCCCTCTTGCATCTCCCTCCCACCCTCCGTATCCCACCCCTCTATGGGGTCACAAAGCACCAAGCTGATCTCCCTGTGCTATGCAGCTGCTTCCCACTAGCTATCTATTTTACATTTGGTAGTGTATATACGTCCATGTCACTCTCTCACTTTGTCCCAGCTTACCCGTCCCCCTCCCCGTGTCCTCAAGTCCATTCTCTACATCTGCATCTTTATTCCTGTCCTGCCCCTAGGTTCTTCATAACCATTTTTTTTTTTTTTTTTTTTAGATTCCATATATATGTGTTAGCATACGGTATTTGTTTTTCTCTTTCTGATTTACTTCACTCTGTATGACAGACTCTAGGTCAATCCACCTCACTACAAATAACTCAATTTCATCTCTTTTTATGGCTGAGTAATGTTTCATTGTATATATGTGCCACATCTTCTTTATCCATTCATCTGTCGATGGACACTCAGGTTGCTTCCATGTCCTTGCTATTGTAAACAGAGCTGCAATGAACATTGTGGTACATGACTCTTTTTGAATTATGGTTTTCTCAGGGTATATGCCCAGGAGTGGGATTGCTGGGTCGTATGGTAGTTCTATTTTTAGTTTTTTAAGGAACCTCCATACTGTTCTCCTTAGTGGCTGTATCAATTTACATTCCCACCAACAGTGCAAGAGGGTTCCCTTTTCTCCACACCCTCTCCAGCATTTATTGTTTGTGGATTTTTTGATGATGGCCATTCTGACTGGTAAGGTGATACCTCGTAGTTTCGATTTGCATTTCTCTAATGATTAATGATGCTGAACATTCTTTCATGTGTTTGTTGGCAATCTGTGTATCTTCTTTGGAGAAATGTCTATTTAGGTCTTCTGCCCATTTTTGGATTGGGTTGTTTGTTTTTTTAATATTGAGCTGCTTGTAAATTTTGGAGATTAATTCTTTGTCAGTTGCTTCATTTGCAAATATTTTCTCCCATTCTGAGGGTTGTCTTTTCATCTTGTTTATGGTTTCCTTTGCTGTGCAAAAGCTTTTAAGTTTCATTAGGTCCCATTTGTTTATTTTTGTTTTTATTTCCATTTCTCTAGGAGGTGGGTCAAAAAGGATCTTGCTGTGATTTATGTCATAGAGTGTTCTGCCTATGTTTTCCTCTAAGCGTTTGATAGTGTCTGGCCTTACATTTAGGTCTTTAATCCATTTTGAGTTTATTTTTGTGTATGGTGTTAGGGAGTGTTCTAATTTCATTCTTTTACATGTAGCTGTCCAGTTTTCTCAGCACCACTTATTGAAGAGGCTGTCTTTTCTCCATTGTATGTTCTTGCCTCCTTTATCAAGGATAAGGTGACCATATGTGCGTGGGTTTATCTCTGGGCTTTCTATCCTGTTCCATTGATCTATATTTCTGTTTTTGTGCCAGTACCATACTGTCTTGATTACTGTAGCTTTATAGTATAGTCTGAAGTCCAGGAGCCTGATTCCTCCAGCTCCGTTTTTCTTTCTCAAGATTGCTTTGGCTATTCGGGGTCTTTTGTGTTTCCATACAAATTGTGAAATTTTTTTGTTCTAGTTCTGTGAAAAATGCCATTGGTAGTTGGATAGGGATTGCATTGAATCTGTAATAAGTCAGAAGAGCTCATAAAATTTCAAATTTTTTGAAAAATCTTTTAACAAGTGTGGGTTGAATTGCATCCCCTGCAAGATATGTTGAAGTCCTAACCCTTGGTGCCTGTGACTTCTACTTATTTGGAAATAGGGTCTTCATGGACGCAATTAAGATGTAAATTAAGATGAGGTCTTAGTGGAATAGGATGGGTCCTTAGTCAAATATGACTGGTTTCCTTCTACGAGAAGGGACGCAGATACACAAGAGGGAGAATGCCATGTGGCTGGTAATGGAGGCAGAGATTGGGGTGATGCAGCTGTCAGCCAAAGGAACAGCAAGGATTGACCACCAGAAGCCAGAGAGGCAGGGAAGGATTCGACCCAACCTCAGCCCCTTGATCTCAGATTTCTAATTTCCAACACTGTGGGAGAATACTATGGTTTTAACTACCAGCAGGTGGTACTTTGTTACAGCAGCTGTAGGAAACTAATACAACAAGGAACCTATATATCCTCCCGGCAACATTTGGCTGGAGCTAAGGAAGGGAGTCCCCTAGAGGTGAGCCACCAGCCAGGTGGCATCACTCATTCCTCCCAAGGTGCAGGCTCTGTAGCAATAGTCCAGAGGAGAAAAGAGGTCTCAACTAAGGCAGTAACAAGGGTGTGTGTGTGTGTGTGTGTGTGTGTAAAGCTTTGTTCTTAGAAACAATCATTCTTTACTTCACGGACAGGGATAAAGTAATACTTATCATTATAAACTGTATTTTATATCACTACCATGAGCCAGGTCCTATGTTGAGAGTTTTTTTGTGTTGTGCCATTTAATCCTCCCTACAACGCTATGTAAAATCCCCACTCTACCGATGAGAACACTGAGGCTCGGAAAGGTTACATGACCTAGACCTAGATTATAAATAAGATACAATATCTGCTAGGTGCCAAGCACCTAGCTGAGCACTTTATGTCTGAGCTCATTGAATTCTCACAAACACCCTATGAAGTAGGTACCATTATTATCCCTGAGTATATTTCCCCTCCCCCACTGAGACGAGGAAACCGAGGCACAAGAGGTCAAGCAACTTGATCAAGTTAGACACCAGCAAAGCTAGATGATGAATACAAGAGTTTGTGTTTTTGTCTGGATCCAAAGTCCGTGCTGGCTTATCTTTTCATTCATCTGTTCATTGATGAATGCTCTTATGTCTTATGCATTTTAAAAAATATTTATTTATTTATTTGGCTGCATTGGGTCTTAGTTGAGGCGTGCGGGCTCTTCATTGCGGCACGCAGGCTTCTCTCTAGTTGTGGCGCGCAGGATCTAGAGCGCGCGGGCTCAGTAGTCGTGGCGCACGGGCTTCAGAGCACGCGGGCTCGGTAGTTGTGCTGCACAGGTTTAGCTGCCCCGTGGCATGTGGGATCTTAGTTCCCCGACCAGGGATCAAACCTGAGTCCCCTGCGTTGGAAGGCAGACTCTTAACCACTGGACCACCAGGGAAGTCCCTGTCTTATGTGTTTTTGAAGGAGGCAGCGGGGCTTTGGTGTAGCCTGGGCCTCAGTGTCCCCATCTGTGAAACGTGGTGGGTCTGCTGGCCAATCTTGGAGGTCCCTTCTTGCTCTATAAATCAGTGATTCCCTGGCCTTGGGAATTTAGCAATTATTAATAATACAACAGCTCAGAATATTAACTCATTTGCTAATGTCTCACCAAATGACAGAGCCAGGATTTTAATTCAAGTCCACCTGACTCCAAAAGCTTCTCCACTTCCTCCTGGGCCAGGAAAAGAGAAGAACCAAAAAAGAGACTGAGGAAGTACTGCCGAACCAGATTTGTGTGAGCTACACAAGTGGGACCAAAGGCCAGGAGTTCCAACGGTGGAGCTGGCCTGGCATGGGCCTGTGACACCCTCTTGTGGACGGCATCCGAAATGCTCTGCTTTGCCAGCTTTTTCATTTTGATACCAGAATAGACGTAGGGATTGGGGGAAGCAGGATGCGGTTTTCCCAATAGTTTTTGAAAACCAGTGACCCCAGCTACTGTCCTAAAACGGAGACTGCTTGAAGGCATGGGTCACTTAGAGAAGCCCAGCTGCCCTGTGTTCATTTACTGATGAAACAAGTTACTTTTTGTTTCTGTCTTCACATCTTGCACATGCTTGTACCAGGTATAAAGCAGTGAACCCAGCAAAAATGGCCCCTTTCCTCCTTTGCGCTCAGAGTCGGGGAGGTCAGACATTAAGCCTGTAAAATCCAGAATAAATATATAGGCAGGAAAGAATTCTTCTTCCTTCACGCTCCCTTTCCTCCTTAGCTTTCTCTCCAGAATCTGGAGGGGAAAAGGATCTTTGGCAAGACCAAAGAAGAGAGAGAAAGACTTTTTTTTTTTAAGAATAATGATTCATTAAAATGTCTATCTGCTCTCGAAACTTTCATTTGTTTCACAGATACGGTGCTCTGGGAATTCTAAAATAACTAAATCCTCATCCGTACTGAGGCACCACGGGGAAGGGAATACCCCCCTCACCCCCAGTGAAGCCCAGGAGCAGTACCCAGAACCAACCTTGAAGGCTGCAGGGGCCTCTTCCAGGAGGGAGCTGACACCTGGCAGGGAGAGCAGAGGGGTGTAAATGGGGGGTGGGGTTGGGGGTTTTGGTGGAGAAGGATTTTATATGAATGTCTAACCTTCACAACAATCCAATAAAGTCAGGGCCACCATACCTACTTTACAGATGAGGAAACTGAGGTTCAGAGAGCTTAATAAGCTTGCCCAAATCTCAGCACTAACGGCTGTAGTGTTGGAATCTAAGTATTAGAAAAGCAATAGATTAGGAATCCAAAGTCTGATTTCTAGTCCCAGCTCTGAACACACTTGCTGAGTTGGGCAAGTCAGTTAACATCTTGGATCTCTATTTTCTCTTCTGCATAATAGGGGCTTGGTTAGAAAGGCATCCATTTTTCTGCCTGAGCAGAAAAATAGGAAGGGGGCACTGAGGAGCTCCAGTGGTCAGAAGGAGACAGAAGCCCAAGTCCAAGCACAGACATCAGTTACTGAAGAGTGAATCATTGATGCGTGAATGCCGGGTTACCTGTGATGTGTGGTCGCCTGGCAGCCTCTCCTGAGTGGATCCCACAGCTTTCTCAGTAAGAGAACACTGAATATCAGAGACCTCAGAGATTCCCTTATCCAGCTGATGTTTAAAAAGTTTTATTATCTCTCCTGTTAGACTCATACTAGTAATAAAACCCTCTCATGGGAGTGCAGGACTTTACAGTTTACAAATCACATTCATATCTGTGGTCTCATTTGAATTCTTACCCCTTTTCTGTGAGGTTGACAGGACAAGTATTGCTATCTCCATTTCACAGAGGATAAAACTGAGGCTCAGAGAAGGCCCAGGGTCAGCTAATAAACAGCTGTCAGTGGCTGTCTGTCCCTCTGACACTTGAGTATGTTTGGATGGGGAAGTAGTCCACTGTGGAAGAGTGGATTACTCTTCCCCTATATAACCTCCCTGGAGCAGAATTATGTGCCCCAACTCTGTCATCATGAAGCCGTAAGACTTGCTCTGGCCAATGAAATGTGAGAAGAAGTGATGTATGTCACTTTGGAACAGAAGGCTGAAGACCCAGCATGTTGTTCACCATGTCTCTTTTCCTTCTGCCATGAAATCTGGCAATGTTCCAGAGAGAGAGAGAGAGGAGCTCCCTCAGCCTGGGTCCTGGAGTAAAGATAACATGGAACAGGGAAGTAGTTGACCCATCATGGACATAGGGGTGAGCAAGAAATAAACCTCTGGGGTTGTACACCACTGAGATTTGGGGGTTATTTGTTACACAGCAAAACCTAGCTAATATATCTATAAAGACAGTATCCTCTCCTGGGAATAGTGATGTCAGACCCTGGATAAGTATCAGCTAGTCTATGATTGTGTGTGTGTTGGGGGGGGGTGGCAAAGTGGGTACAGGGAAGGGAAGGCTTAGTGGAGTTTGCCCTGTATCCTATTCCAGTCAGTCTTTCAAACCAGTTACGCATACAGGGGCCTGCTTCCCATCCTTCTCCTCTCCTCTCTCTCTCCCTATTTTTATTATTTGGCACAGAACTTCGGATCTCTGTTGAATTCCATGATTGCAGATAAAGGTTTTTTTCTTTCCCAAATTATATGGAGAAACTGCTTCAGGAGCTATTGATTGGCTCTCAGAAATAATAATTGTAGCTACTGTTTCCTGAGGATTTGCTGACGATCAGGCACTCGTTAAGAGCTTTTCATGCTTTACCTCATTTTCTCTTCACAACTACCTGAGGAATTAGATCCTACTATTTCCTCATGTTAGAGGCAAGAAAATGAAGCCTTAGAGATGTTAAGAAACTTTTTTTTTTTTTTTTGGCTGCGTTGGGTCTTCATTGCTGCGCGAGGGCTTTTCTCTAGTTCTGGCAAGTGGGGATTACTCTTCGTTGCGGTGCACGGGCTTCTCATTGCGGTGGCTTCTCTTGCTGCGGAGCACGGGCTCTAGGAACGTGGACTTCAGTAGTTATGGCACGCAGGCTCTAGAGCGCAGGCTCAGTAGTTGTGGCACAAAGTTGTTCCAGTCTTTGTGGCTTCAGAGTGTAAACCCAGCTTCCCTAGGCCTTTGAGCTCTAGTGCTTGCCTCCTCCTAAGCAAACGAGGGTGGTGTGGCAGAAATGGCCAGCTGCTTCTCAGTTTGGGGGAGGGATTTAGGGCTCTGGCAGAGGACTAATTGTGCATCCGATTCACACAAATGAGGAAATCAGTGAATGAGGGAAGGATAGAAGGATTGGGCATCTGTTGAATGCTTAGAATATTCCAGATACCGTGAATGATCCTTTCTGTTACACTTTCTTAGTTGATCTAAACAACCATTCTTTGGGGGAAGATCTATTATCCCAGTATGTCACTGAGGCTCAGAGAAGTTAACCGCTTTGACTAAGGTCATTTAGCTTACAAAAACTTATGCTAGAAATTGAGCTAGGGTCAGTGTGACTGTGAAAACCATATTCTTTCCTCCATAGCAACCATTTACTCACTGTGCCCTTCCACCAAATATAATACAACATAATAAAATCTTGTCCTCTTGTGTTTCTGCACATCTTGTGAGCAGAGGCACTGACTATCATTTGTCCCAGACCATCTTCACAAGGATGTTTGTAGAGCAAACAGCCTTCAAAGATAGAGTATTTCCCTCCAGAGCAAAGGACAGAAATGCTTGCTCCCCACTATAAAAGATTTGGTTTCCCTAAGCTTAGGGTTCCTGACATCCAGGAACTGATGTAAACATGCCGATGCTCATGCTGCATGTGGTGCTGTGGATAAAAGTTCTTTGTCTCTGACCCGGAAGTCTCATGTTCTCCGCTCATATCTATGAAACCACATTACACTAAGTTGTTGGCTTACAACTAGGGTGAGATCTTAGTTCCTGACAGCACCTGCCATATTTGTGCCATGGAAAGAGTTACCATGTTTAATCCAGTTGTGTCACATCACCCATGCTCTTCACTTACATTATTTCAACTAAATGTATGAGGTCAACAAAGCAATAAAGAAAATTTAAATACCATTCTGCCTTCCCTTTTTCTAAATAAGTACATGCCATGGAGGAAGCATGTGATGAAAGAGTTAAATCTGCTATTTTCTTAGTAGATCTTAGTTTTCATGTGGCTTTCATGGCATGGTCATTTTGCCATACTGAGTGTGATTCAAAGATGCACGTTTTTTCACGTAGCATGGCCTCTAAATCTAAACCACCCACTTTGGATGGTCAGCCAAAGAGAAGGCTATCAGATCAAATGCTGGAGGAAAATTCAGAGATGATAAATCAGTCTCCAGTTCGAAGCTCTCCTAATAAATTTTCAAGTACATCTTTTTTTGTTTGTTTGTTTGTTTGTTTTGGCTGCACCATGTGGGTTGTGGGATCTTAGTTCCCCAACCAGGGATTGAATCCAGGCCCTTGGCAATGAAATCACAGAGTCCTAACCACTGGACGGCCAGGGAATTCCCTCAAGTACATTTTTCACCTCATGTGATTTTTGTTGTTCTTATGGATCAACTTTAGAATGTTCCACCCTCATAAGCTATGACTCCAGGCGATTATATAAGGTGGAGGGGGGATATGTTAATGGTCACAAAATTTCTTTTACAACTGAATATAGCATGTACTTCTCCTTACATTTATATATCACTTTCTTCTTTAGTACCATAAATTTGAATCTAATCCTTTTCCATATCCAGAGACTAAAGAGTCCCACGGACTTAACTTTCACTTCTTAGTCTGCAAAATTTTGAAGTACAGTGTATCAATTGCCATTTCTTTTTTGATTAAACTAGTATTTTTTATTTATTTATGTTTATTTTTTATTTTTTTTTTCTTATTAGTCATCTATTTTATACACATCAGTGTATACATGTCAATCCCAATCTCCCAATTCATCATGCAACCCCCGCCCCCCCCCACCGCTTTTCCCCCTTAGTGTCCATATGTTTTTTCTCTACTTCTGTGTCTCAATTTCTGCTCTGCTGAACCAATCTCTAAACTAGTATTTTTTATTACTGTTTGTTTTTCCTCAATTGAATTATGTATCACTGGAAGTTAATCAACTACATTTGAACATATATTAGTTTTTTAAATTAGGTAGTAGTACATGGTAATAAATACCAGAGTACAAATTGTATTAGTTCTGCTATATCTTCAATATTACCTCAGGGATTGGGACATCAATATTTTAATATCTGGTTCTGGATTGATGGCAACTCCAAAACCACTACATAAAAATAGGGTGAGCATAGAGAAAGATAGAGGAAAAAGAATGCACAGTCCAAGATAAGTCTATGAACCAAAATTCTAAGACATATGAGGAAAATTAACAAATAAAATTAAGCCTATAAAACCAATAAGAAGATGAATCATTTTGGTTTAAATAAACACAATAGAGAGATCTGAAAATGAATTTAAATGTTTGGGCTCTGGAAAAAGATAAAGAATAGAATAACATCTATTTTTACAAAAGAAATTATAAAAATATAAACAGGTGTAAATGAAACAAGAACAAGTAGATATGAAAAAGAATCAGTACCTGGAGTGATCTCATGAATCTCCTCTAGGAATGGGTGACCCCTCATACACTTGCTGTATCTTCCAGCTGAGTGCCAGCTTGTTATTCAATCTAGGACTGCGAAGTTAAGCTGTGTGTGAGCACGGTGGGGACAGTTTCAGTCCCCTTCCATCTAAAGCCCTCCACTATGCCATCCAAAGTCCCCTTCCATGTGCTCTTTCTCCATTTGTGTTTTCCTTTGCTGAAGAAGCAATGGGCAGAGCAGATTAGTAAGTAACAGATATCCGGGGGTTGCCAGTGTCCTCTTCGTGCTGGCACGCCCAGTCTTCACTAGTGATTCTCTGGGAGCCCTTCTCCCTTGCCTCTAAGAGGGACTACAATCCCCCATGGAGGGAGAGGAAGGGATGGGTCTCTTCAGAAAACTGCATTTGCCCTCAAGGCTGGCTTCCCTCCCTTCTCTCCATTCTTTCTTTCCACTGATTAGTGGTGATGGTTTGTCTGTGGGAGAAGGGTGGGAATGGGGAATAGGTGGAGTAGTGGGGTAGGAATTGATGGAAGGGCTGGTAGAAGAACAATAATGGCTCTTCAAATGCCCTGCTGGAAGACAGCTGGTTCCAACCACTGGCAGTTCTTTAAATATAGAATGTGGGCTCCTTATGGACTTTTTGGTTCAGATTTGGGTTTCAGCAGCAGTTTCAGGACAATAGGAAAAAGCTCTCTTAATGCCCAATTACACAAGAATATATGTCTATTATCCTCCCCTTTTATAATTTAATAAATGTTGGCATACTATTTACTTTTCCATATCTTGTTTTTTTCACTTGAAGTATTTCCTAGAGGTTGTTCCATATCAGGATATGTACATGTGCCTCATTCTTTTTTATTGCTTCATATAGTCCACAATATGGATGTACTAAAATTTATTGCAACAACTCTCTAGTGACAGTTAGTCTCTAGTCTTTTGCTATTACAAACAGTGCTACAATGAATATTTTGCATATACTCTTTTCATATAAACAGCTTTCTTTTAAAAAATTTAACTAGAAACCCTGACAGATGTTTGTCATCCAAAGGACAGTCCATTTTAATTATGCTGCAATTAGTGTCGCACAACCTCTTCCTACTTTGAAAATTCTGTGAATTATTACAAGAATTGACAATTTCTACTCTTTAATTGCACTGCTTAGCATGTGATAGGCATTCTGCATTCACAACAATGTTTCTCTTCAATGCAGCTTCAAAGTGTAATGACTTTGACACAGATTTAAGCAAATTTAGAGATCTACATTTAAGCTGCTAAATGCAAATAAAGAGTGAACTACTAAGTAATGCTTAGGATGGGCGATCTGAAGTCATATGTACTTGAATTCAAATATCAGTACCAGTTTTTACCTATATGACTTTAGACCTGTATGACACTCAGTTTTCTCATTCATAAAATGGGGTGAATAAAGTAGTGACTTCATGGGGATGTTGCAGGGATTTAATAAGAAAATATGCATGATTCTTAGGACATTTCCTGGAACACAATAAGTGTTCAGTAAGCATTAGCTATACATAAAGGTTTCAGTTCATGTGACAATTGTATATATAGAAATTTTCTAGCCAGACATAAGTTCATAGCTGGACAAGTAGTGTCAATTGGTTCATAGCTTTCTCCTTTATTTGGTACAGGCAAATTTCCTGATTTCAGGAAATTTGACTGTACCAAATAAATTGTGACAACAAACAAACTATACTTATTGGAGTTAAAGAATATAGAAATAGAAGCACAGACCTATAGGGCTGGAATGGATTACCTTAGATTACCTTATAGATTAGTATTACCTTATATTAGATTGTCATGTAATAACCATCCCATGTATTAAATTCTCATATGCCAAGCATTTTGCATATATTATCTCATTTAATTATCACAAGGACTCATGTGAGATAGATATTATTATTCTTATTCTGAAGAGACTGAAGATCTGACAAATCAAGTGACATGCCCAAAGATATCATCAGTAAGTTGTAGAGCAGGGATTCACTCTCAGATCTTTCTGAAAAAAAGATATTTGTGAATTCCCATACATTTTTCCAATGAAATCTCACTCGCGCATGGCAGAACCAGCTTATGAAAGGTCTTGAATGCCAAAAGCAGGCTTGAACTTCATTTTGGTGGATTGAGGCAGGGCTGTCTTATCCATTAGGTACAGCAGGCACAGTGCCTAGGGTCCACAATACTTTTAGGGGTCTATAAAAATGTTTAAGTTCAAAATCAGAAGAGAAAAATGGACTTTTAGGTTGAAGAAAATGACTTGCTATATAACATTAATACATTTATCTGTATATTGATGCATTTGTAAAATATGAAATATATATTAAATAAATATTATCTACTACATAAATATATACATTATATATCCACAAGCACAAAGCAAAGGTGCCCGGGGCCCATGAAAGTCAGAATGCGGCCTTGTACCGGGGTGCGCTAAACTTTCTGGGGAGGTGATATAGCAGACTAAGTTGGAAGAGGGTGGTAGGTGGTGGCCAGATTCTGAAAAATGTCACAATTTCTCTCCTCCCATCAAAGTCACCCCCCCAAGGGAGGTTGTAAGGGACAGAGGTGAAACATAGGGCAGACAGTGCCAATTCCTAGCTGCATGATTTTGGACAAGTGACTTGATCAATCTGAGCCTCAGTTTCACCATCAATAAAATGGAGATATGTACCTCCTGAGGCTATTGGACAGGGACCTAGGTTCCGTGTTCACCGTTAGGTACGAATCGCTTAACACATACATGTTGAATGAATTCAGTAAATGTGTGCTTAGCACAGTGGTCGGTGTAAGGTAAGCCTCCAGTAAGTGGTAGCTGCTAGCATTAAAAATAGTAAAAAGTCCCCATAGTTACAACCCTAGCGCTGCAGGACCCAGACGTACCTCAGCAAGTCCTACGGCAACCTGCGCACTAACTTCCCCCAGGAGGGGAAGACAAGCGACTGCGCTTGCGCATAAGCGCTTTCCTCCGCCCCTTCGGGCGCGAGGACCAGAGGGGCGGGTTCGGCGGCGTCGCGACGAGTCCAGAGGGGAGGACTGAGGAAGGGGCGTGGCCAGCAGGCCGGGCCACGGTCACACTCTTCCGGGCTCCTCCAGCTGCGTGCGCATCCTCCTCCCCCCTTCTTTTGTGGTCCGGCCCATTGCGAGGGTGACAGGAAACCCTGTGCAGGGAGCGCCGCCATCTTGGACGTGCCCGAGGAAGACCCTGAGGGAGCCGCAGGAGCGTCGCCGCTGCCACCGCCACTGCCGCCAACGCGTCTGCAGCTTCTCGGCCTGCCCGCTGCTTGCCGGCGCCTCGGCCGACCGCCCCCGCCCCTCTCCTGCTGCGCCCGCCCTCCTCTTCCTCGTCCTGACGCCCCCCTCACTCCCGGAAAGCTGCCCAGCCACCAGCAACCCCCCAGGTAACCCAGGCCTTCCGCAGTGTCCGGGGGGCCGGGGCTTCCTCGCCGGGCTCTCCCCGGGCCGGGGGTGGGGACGACGGCGGGCCCGGGGCGCGGGCGAGGGGCGTCGCAGGGCGGGCCGTGTCAGGCCGCGGCGAGCCCGGGGTCGGCGGTGGGCTCCGCGGCGCGGGGCCTGACAGGAGTCCGTGCGGGGGCGAGGGTGTCCCCACGCGGCGCCCGCCGAAGCTCCGGTCCTCCCCGCCCAGTCGAGGGCTCCGAGGCGCGGCGTGGGCAAGGGTGTGTTCGGCCTCGCCTTCCCCGCCTCCTCAGCCGGCCTGGGCCGACTCGCACCTCCCGCGGGCCCCGTCTTCTTGCCGCCGCTCTCGGCGGCCGCAGACCTCCCCCGCCGGGTTTGTCCACGCGGGCCGCGCCGCTCTGCAGCTCACGAGCCCCGGACGTGGCGTTCCCCGGCCCATAGGCCGCGTCCGGCCCCGAGCACAAAAGGCAGGAGCCCGCAGCCCCGCCGGCCTCTTGGATCGTCTCCGGCGTCCTTGTCGATGTGGGTAGGCTCTCCTGGACTCGGGCTGGGCAGGGGTCTGGGTGTCCTTGCCGGCGAGGTTCTGGTTTGGGTGAAGCCCTGTAAGGTCTGTGACATCCTCTAAGACCCCGATGCTAGGTAGCATCTAGAAATAACGAAGACAAAAAGTTTTGGCCTTTCTAGAATTTAAGAAAAGAAGGAGGAAGAAGCGTGTTTCGGTGGTTTGCACTTTACCGTGTGCCAGACACGGATTTAGGTGTCTTCCCACAGCTTTATCTTGTTTCACGTGGCCCTGGGGGGTAAGTAGAGTGTCTCCATCTCCCAAGTGAGGGAACTGAGGCTTGAAGGTGTGATGTGGCTGGTTAATGATGGTACAGGCAAACTCAGGTTAGGACAGGGTTACAGACAGGACCATTTAAAACGTAGCTACAGCTTAATTCCTTTTTTCCTATGTTTGCATTTGGGTAACAGCTGATTACTCCTTTAGAACCCAGAGTCCGTCGTGTCGGCCACTACACTGCCAGTCCTCATTCTCACCACCCCAGAGGAGAGATGGCAAGATTTCCATTTTATATTTGAAGGAGAAACTGGGGTTCGCAGAGAGCAAGTGCTTTCCTGGTGGTCCCACAGCAAGTGTCAGAGTCCAGATTTGGACTCTTGCAAAGTTTACCGCTCGGTTTCATTACTGTCAGACCTGCCTTTTATTTAGGGGTGGTTTTCGAGGACAAATTTGACCTTGCAATAACCCAGCTCCCACTCGCCCACCGCTCAAGACTTCCCCAAACGTTTCTTCACATTTCTGCCTACACCCATTTACTTGGTCATGCCTTTGAGACATGTAGTGTTTAGGACTTGGGAGGGTTCCCACGCCAGTACTGCCACTTCCTAGTTAAGTGACCTTAAACAAGTTACTTAACTTCTCAGACTAAGTGTCCTTGTCTATTCACGGGATAACTGTACCTACAATTTAGAGTTGTTGTGAAGATTAAATGGGGTTTAAAACCCTTAGCACATTGCTTGGAATATGGTAAGTGCCCCGTTGTCTCTAACAGTGCCAGGCGTGTAGTGCTGTTTAATATTTGTTGATTGAGAGGAGCATGGCTTTAGAGAGCTGTAGAGTTAGACCCGGGCCTTAATCTTAGCTTTCCCTTTGGTAGTATATGACCATGGGTATATCTCCTCTCTGAGCTGGTTTCCTTATCTGTAAAATGAGTTAGTTTTTAGAATTAGAGATTGCTTATAAAGTAGCTGGCATATAATAGGCACTCAGTAAATGGCAGTTATTGTAAAGAAGTAAAACCTTTAGATATTAATAACCTAAAAAATTCCTTGGAATTAAAGCTACATTTTAAAAAGATTTTTTTTTTTATATTTCAGGTTACACTTTATAGTTGTTGCATATTTCAACTATGCAACAGAATGTGGAGTGTTTTTACAACTGATTATTATCAGTGTTAAATATCTTCGCATAATCTCAGTAAGATATTGTACAATTACAGGAAACTTTGGGTTAAGACAAATAAGATATTTTAAAACTAGGGCTATTGAGAGATGTTTCATTTTTTTAAAAAAGCTTGAAACATTTTTATGTGATTAAAAATGCTGGGCATGCCGGCAGTCAGCAGTGCACATATAGAGGTATCAAAGATACTGTTATTTTCAGAAACTAGTTTTTCTAGACAATTTTTTTTTTAAATTTTTTTATTTATTATTTATTTATTATTTTTATTTTTGGCTGTGTTGGGTCTTCGTTTCTGTGCAAGGGCTTTCTCCAGTTGCGGCGAGCGGGGACCACTCCTCATCGCGGTGCACGGGCCTCTCACTATCGCGGCCTCTCTTGTTGCGGAGCACAGGCTCCAGACGCTCAGGCTCAGTAGTTGTGGCTCACGGGCCCAGCCGCTCCGCGGCATGTGGGATCTTCCCAGACCAGGGCTCGAACCCGTGTCCCCTGCATTGGCAGGCAGATTCTCAACCACTGCGCCACCAGGGAAGCCCTAGACAATTTTAAACATATACGAAGTAGAGTAGTATATTGAGCCTTCATACAGCCAGTGTCATCAGTGATCAGTCTCCTTTCATCTATATACACCTGTACGTGTCCACCAGATTATTTTTTGTTGTTGTTTTGATTTTTATTGGGGTATAGTTGCTTTACAGTGTTGTGTTAGTTTCCTCTGTACAGCGAAGTGAATCATTTATACATATACATATATCCACTCTTTTTTAGATTCTTTTCCATCTACCAAATTATTTTGAAAGAAATCTCAGACATCATTTCATCAGTAAATTTTTCACTTATTGCTAATCCTTTTAACTCTAACAGTAAGTGCAGGGTTTTAGTTTTGTTTTGTTTTCCTCCTAAGTACTTTCCTTCTGTGGACAGAGGTACAATAGTAGAGTACTTTATTTCCTATTCACAGCATGCTGTCATAATTAGGTGGAAAATTTTGTCTTTCTCGTGATACATAGATAAATCCATTTTTTTCTTATCGCATTATTAATTCATATAAAAGTGTGACTTTAAATATCTTGTCAAAAGTGAGGTGATTTTTAAAGTGCGTCTCAGAAATGAGCGGGTTATTTTCAGAGGTTGCATTAGTGTTGAGGAAAGGAAATTGAGCATACATTTTGATTAGTTTAGTAGATTAATTCCCAAAGTTTTGTGTCCACTTAAGTGACAAATTAAGTAGCATTCCACTTTAGTGGGCTTGTAAGCACACCAAAATGCTTCTCTTCTGGAGTTCCGTGAAGGGGGGGAACCATATATATATATATAAAATTACTGTATTGTCAAAGCCTAGCATAAGGCTTTGTGCTTAGTAGATAATTTAAAAATATTTTTATATTGGAATCACAAACACAGTTTATCCTGGCTCAGGTGTTTTTAACTGTTTTTCATGTTAAAAAAAAAACCACTTTAACAATAAGGATAAGAATTTAAATCACCTGGAATATTTTTATTTAGGAGGTTGCTTTTTTCCTGTGTTGTCTTGAATCAGTTATGTAAAAATTACACAGTAACATCTTATGTTCTAAAGAGTGGAATAAAATAGCTGTGTAACAGTTGTGAAAGGATTAGTCAGGCAAGCGCATAAGTTAACACAGCAAGGAGTCAAACCATAAGAAAATGAAAAAATACCCTCCATTATTGGGGTGTTTTTTGTTTGTGTGTTTGGTTTTTTTTTTTTTTTTTTTTTGTCTGCGCCCCGGGGCTTGTGGGATCTTAGTACCCCAACTAGGGATTGAACCTGGGCCCTCGGCTGTGAAAACACAGAGTCCTAACCACTGGACTGCCAGGGAATTCTCCTTATGTTTGTTTTTTGAGTCTAATCACGAGTCACTTCATATGTTCCCCATATTATTGGTAAATGTGGAAGTAATGTTGGAAGTATTATGACTGGGATTTTTTGTTTGTTTGTTCTTGTTTTGTATTAGAATTATATATAAAAATGCTTAAAAAATATATGTCTTTTTTTCTCTACTTTTAATATTTTAGAATATTACTAACGAATATAGTACGTGCTTATAGTGTCCTCACAGGGATATATAAAGAAAGTTAATAATTTTCCCCTTTTTTCTCTCTCAACCTGTGTATTAATTTTTCACAACTTGGTATGTATCCTTCCATAGTATATGCATATAGGATTGAGTGTGTATGTGTTTAAAAATGGAATATGCTATCTCATAAAACTCTGCAGCATGCTCTTTTTCACTTAAAATCATGGATATATTTCCAGGTTAACACTTATATCTAAATGGTTTTTAAACTAGATTTATATTATTTCATAGTACAGATGTACTTTAGTCATTTCCCTGTTGACGAGCGTGTAGATTGTTTCCAGTTTTTTGCTGTGAAAATGCTGCATTAAATGCACTTGCATTTGTAAATTATGGACTGATGCTTTTGTTTCTGTAGACTACTACTTTTTTAAAAATAAATTTATTTATTTTTATTTTTGACTGTGTTGGGTCTTCGTTGCTGTGCACGGGCTTTCTCTAGTTGCGGTGAGCGGGGGCTACTCTTTGTTGCAGTGCGTGGGCTACTCTTTGTTGCAGCGCGCGGGCTTCTCATTGTCGTGGCTTCTCTTGTTGTGGAGCACGGACTCTAGGCGAGCAAGTTTCAGTAGTTGTGTTATGTGGGCTCAGTAGCTGTGGCCTGCAGGCTCTAGAGCTCAGGCTCAGTAGTTGTGGCGCACGGGCTTTGTTGCTCCGCGGAATGTGGGATCTTCCTGGGCCAGGGCTCGAACCTGTTTCCCTTGCATTGGCAGGCACATTCTTAACCACTGCACCAAGAGGGAAGCCCTGTAGACTACTTCTAAGTGGGTTTCTTGGCCAAAGGGTGATTTGGGTTGTTTTTAAGATATTAAAATATACTGATTACTTCCCCAAAATACTGTGGCACTTCAGATTCCCACAAGCAGAGTATATGAAAGTGCCTACCTTCACATCTGTATCTGCACATTTCAAAACTAGTCATTTATATGTATAGTTTTATTTGGTAAGGTGTCTGATTCAGTATATGGAGACTATGTGATACTATTTTGGCCCAATAATGATTAGTGTTTAATGTGCATTTAGTAACTATTTAGATCTATATGTATTGGCCTGGAAATAGATCCATGATATTGTTAAGTGAAAAAAAGCATGCTGCAGAGTTTCATTCAATAGTATACCCCATTTAAAATATATTTCTCACCTTAACAGTGGTATATGTTTCATGTTCACAAGATGAGGTTGAGAAATCCTTTGTTACAGCATCATTAGGCAAAGTTAATATTTAAATGGGGCTACAGAACAATTATTAGTGTTTAATATGCATTTAGTAAACATTCTTCTTGACAACCAGGAAGTTTAGGACTAAATTTTACATGGACTGATAGTAAAACTATTACCTTAACTTTGAGTATTAATTAATCTCCATCTTTCTCTGGTTTTGATTTTTTGCTTTTATTTTATCAGCCTACATATATATGTTTTTAATGAGCTACTTTAGATAGAGAAAATCATGTTCTTTGGAGTCAGGTTTGGGTTCAGGTTCCAACTCTGCTATTTGCTAACTTTGTAAACCAACCAAATCAGTGAATTTCCCCAAACCTCAATTCCTTCAGTTTTTACGTGGACATAATGGTAATGATTCTGCAGAGTTGTAAGACGAGTAAGAATTATACAAGACAGTATAGGGAAAAGTAGTGCACATCCTCACATGGTTTACTCTCAACAAATGTTAGTTCCCTTCAGAAACTTTTTTGTAAGTAGATATAATATGAATCGTTGTTACTAGTATTATCATTTATCCATATCTACAAATCCTGATCATAGTGCATCCTCTGAATGTAGTTATTTAATAACGCTTATTCAGAATATTAAGTTAGAACCAAGTGAGTGAACTGAGAAAGATTTGTGTCCCAAAGTACCGCTGTAGGGTTTTATGGTGCATCTCCACTGTGGAGGAGGCCAAATAATACAGTGATTAAGAGAGGGTTCTCTGTAGTCAGAACAGTTGTAGGTTCAGTATAGACTTGACCACTTAGCTCTGTGACGTGGGCATATTACTTACCTGTTGAGTCTTACCTGTGAAATGAGGATAATAGTCACCGTTTTATATAACGGTAGTAGTGAGGATTAAATGAAATAGCATGTAAAGTATTCAGCACATTGCCTGGCATATGTTAAGTGCCCAATAAATGGTAACTACGACAATTGTGTTTGTTATTAGTTTACAAATTGTTCATCACATATTTAATGACTTGTTGTCTGCTTCTTGTCTTTAAGAAAAAGGTGTTAAAGGAGATCTTATTTATATGTGAATTTTATTCAAATGATTTTTGTAAAACATGTAAGAAGGTGCATTTTAATCACACCAGTCACACATTTGCTGTGCACAAATTACGGGATGTTACCAAGATTTTAAAATTAGTGGATATTACAGTGTTGAGTGGACTCATGTTTTCAGAGTGTTTGAACTAGACCAACATTTCTTGCTCTCCCAGTTCGACATTTTTTTTTCTCACTTTTTGAGTTCTCAAAGTAAGTAAA
The DNA here is from genome assembly GCF_009873245.2 of Balaenoptera musculus. Classification (NCBI taxonomy): domain Eukaryota; kingdom Metazoa; phylum Chordata; class Mammalia; order Artiodactyla; family Balaenopteridae; genus Balaenoptera; species Balaenoptera musculus. The sequence continues at coordinate 102,862,757 of NC_045790.1, read as the reverse complement.
GCAGAAGCACACTTAAGTAATAGGGGAAAAACTTTTTTCTCCCTTCCAAAGCTAGTTAAAAATATATTCCTCAAAAAAAAAATATATATATATATATATTCCTCACCTTAACATTGGTATGTTTCATGTTCAAGAAATTAGGTTGAGGAATCCTTAGTTAAAGCAGTATTAAGCATAGTTAATAGTTAAAAGGTGCCACTTGAACATGGTTCTGCTGCAAATATGTAGTTTTGAGTGAACGCTATCAATAAACTATGGGAGTCTATTTAAACCTAAGTAGTATCTTACCTTAGAATAATAAAAAGAGGACTTGTTGTGTTAGTGGCTACAGTGCTAGATATTTTTGCTTTCCTATCTACTGAAATTAGTACGTTTGAGTAGTTCTCCTTTAACTCTGCTTTTAGGGTTTTTATTGTAATTTTTAAGAAACTTGACCAGAAAGTTGTGTAGTGAGGTGGAGACAGGGTGCGGGTATTGAGTCTGAAATAGAGATCATTCTCTTCTATTTGGAAATGGTTTATACTAATTAATGCTTGGAAATTTTTAAAAAATTCAAAATTAGTCATCTCAGTAGATATTTAATTAATTAATGCTTGTGTGATAATTAGCAAGTACACAAATTAGTACAACTAGAATTGGTTTATTATTTCATGATTAGCCTTTAGAGCATTTCAAGTAGAAACTGGGATTGTTAGAGGCCATAGTTTTAACAATAAAATGAAGGGAAGCAAAGTATGTACAGCTACAACGTTCAGTTAGAAGAGAAAAAAGAAATAGGAAAATCAGAAGAGGGAGAGCTTGAGAGTAACAGTAATTTAAAGGTGACTAATTACCTTCCCCCAAGTTTGAATGGGGAAAAAGAAGTTAAAAGAGGAGTTAAAAATGAATTAGATGAGAAGAACCTGAGAGAAATGCAACCCAAGAAGAAATTAATAACCTTTAAATATCATTTTTATTGTGAGAGATTATTTTTTTCCTTATCTTTAGGATCTGGTTTAGAGAATGTAGTAAATAAATACAGACCAGTTTGAGCCTCAGGACCAAGATCATTCTTGTTCCTGGAAAAAGGGAATCAAATTAGTATGTTCAGAATCAGAGTTACTTTAACTAGAAACTCTTTCCTGAAAGAACTGGTTAAGGGCGTTTTCTGTGATGTGACTGATTATAAATGTGTTACATCATGTCCCACTTTTGTTGAATGTAGTTCATACAGCTCAGTGGGAAGACTATATTGTGTGAAATGGTTATCTAATAATTTACTGTAATTGACAACTTCCTCTTCCCTGGTAGCAATAATTCACTTATTCTAAATATGTACTTTTTCTACAGGTTAAATTTTATTAGTTACTTAGAAATTTTATTTGAAATATGACATACAGTAAGGTGTTAATTTCAGTAAATGAGTTCCCCCAATCATATTAAATGTCTGGCTTGTGTATGCGACAGTTAGCCCAAACAGTAAAATCCAGATTAAAAAAATACTGGAAATAAATTTTTTTAAAAATAGGGTTAAACCTTCATATTTATAAAGAATTTTTATCTTAAGCTGAAAATTGCTTTTTGGCTACACCGTGTGGCTTGTGGGATCTTAGTTCCCCAACCAGGGATCGAATCCCTACCCTTGGCAGTGAAAGCGTGCAGTCCTAACCACTGGACCACCAGGGAATTCCCTGAAAACTGCTTTGAGAATAAATTTTTTTCTTTCAGTTTTATTGGGGAATAAAATTTATTGTAAGTTATTACCAGTATTAGAATTCACCTCTTATTTCTCTAGCACCTAGCACAGTGTCTGACACATTCAAGGCATTTATTTGAATAAATTGGAGAGGTTTTTTTTAAGTTACTAAACGTAGAAGAGAAATTAGAATTCTTTAGGGTAAGTCTTCTCTGATGGTAAGAAATGGGCTGTGATCTTTAAGAATATCTTCTAATAAATAAACTTTCAAATTTTACAACCACAATATTCCATTATTTCTCTTAGCTCTTAGAATAATATATAGCAGGCATTTGGTATATTGTTAATCTTCAAATCCTATATTAGGTTGAGCTATGTGAAATTGTCAATAATTGACTTTTTTTTTTTAATCTATAAGAACAACAGTTTCATGTGGTTCTAATTCTGACTTATTTGGTTTAGAAATAATATTACTCTTTCTTTGGATGCTGTGCTAATTGATAATTTCAGGTAGAGTAAAAAGGTTATTTTGTGTTTATAAGTTGGTGGTTACTTTTTATAACATTCTACTGTAAAATCAAAGAGTTCCAAACAAATAGGTCATCAGTATTCACTTGATCAGTTAACAGGGATGGGGACCTTAATAGGGGAGGAGGACTATTTATAATGATGATACTATTTAACTTAAATTTATAAAGATTTTCTTGTTTGAAATTTCTCAGAGTAGCATTTCTTATTGGGTATTTCCTAAAGTAAAATATTGGAATTGTTTTTATATATGTTCTTATATTTCTGGGCATAATACATAAGAATGTTAAAGCAGTGTTCATCTAAATGAATTTGTGCATTTGATCATTTTGGGAAATGCAGTTTTGCTCTGATATTGTAACCAACATTTTGTTTATAATCACTGTGCTTTATTTTATATATCTTTAAAGGATACACAGCTTAGGTGACTTGTATATACTTTTTTTCTGAAGTAACACAGTTTTCTTTGTTTTTAGTGCCACAATGGCAACTGCACCATACAACTACTCTTACATCTTTAAATATATTATTATTGGTAAGTTTATTTAACTTATACTCTTGTTCTCCAAAGAAGGTTAAAATGCAAAATATTTATATGCTAATACTTAATATAGTACTCCAGAACAAGTGAAGGATTTTCTTTCTCACTGCAAAATTAAAGCTCCTTTGATAAGGTTTATTTTTGCACCAATGATGTACCTTTTGCTTTGTGACCCTGGGTACTTCTGTAGTACAAAGCTGGGTACCTTTGAAGTGATGTTGGTTTTTCTTGAGGGCTACCTGAAAGTTTGTTAATACTGGGAATGAGATTTATTTCGTAGGAGTGCTGATCCATTCCAGAAATATCATGAAAGCTCTCAGAGCGCCCTGGATTCCAGCAGTTGATAAAGATTCAGAATAATTGTGTAAGATACATAAAATATAATGGTGGTTTTTCTCTTAATAAGTTTTGAGATTTAGCTCAAATTAAGACAGTGCTGTTTATCCAGATACAGTTGTAAGAGCACAGTTGAAAGTATACATATTTTTCTGTTAATTCATATTAGAACAGTTTGGTTTAATGTTGAGCTTATGTGACTATATTGTAATGCTTCCTTCATCAAAGGTTAAATTGCTGTTAGTACAGTTAGAGATGATATCTCTTCTGTTATGATTTTCATGTGATGTACATTCTTTTGTGGAATTCTACAAGAAATATGAGATAAGATGGGATGTAGTGAATCAAGCTTCCAAAACTTATTATTTCTACTTGTTTTATGCTGCCCTTTTGGTCACTCCTAGGAGTTTCTGGCTTTTTTGCATGGGTTAAGAGAAAAAAACAATTAAAAAAAGTTGAAATAGTTCAAAGTAAAAAATACTATTACAACAGTTTCTCTGTTAAAAAGCTTTTGCCAGCTGGTGTCTATTTATTAACATAATTCATAACCAAATTCTGTCACTGGTGAAGGTTGGGAATAGTCAGTTTATATATCACAGTGAAAACTGACCTTTAGGATCTTTTGAACTCATTATAAATTATGGAAATAAAACTTTTTTAAGTGCCCCAGAAGTTTGTGATGTGATATGGTAAAAGGGGTATAGCAATCATTGAAGAGTATAAAATTATAATTACCACTTGAAACTTTTTTTTTAAACAGGGGACATGGGAGTAGGAAAATCTTGCTTGCTTCATCAGTTTACAGAAAAAAAGTGTAAGTTCAATATATAAGATAAAACATTAGTAAATTCTTTATTGTCACTTTCCTACCTTTTAAAAAGTGTCATTTGCAGTGTACTCTATGCAATTAAATATAACCTTTCTCTATATATGCACTTTTGTCTTTAGGAAGTGACTTTTTTTTTTTTAATAGGTGCAGACAAAATGAAATATACCTGTATGTATAGAGTGTTGACTTTTTATGCCATAAATAACTTGATTGACTTGTTTAGATTTTTTTGATGATATAAACTTAAATTTTAAAAACGTATACTATAAAAAACAAAAAAATATTATAGTGTCAAATTTAAGTAATCTTTTTCTTGTTCTCTGACTTTCCATTATAGAAATTATCTTAATGGGAATTTGCTCATATATCATTTGCTAATAACTAAATAATAATAGATTGGAAATATTTAAGATGGAATTCTTTCTACATTCATGACTGGTTGATTAAGATTCAAAGTGTACTACTCTATCTTGGGTGGTAGGGGAAGGGGGCATTTTATTTTATGTAACTGATAGGGTAAATGTAGTTGAAATTGTTTCCAGTAGTTGAAATCATTGCTGTGGCATTTTTTGGCTTATTGTAACATTTTATGAAGTGTCCAGCAGTCTGTGTGTACTGTAGAAGAGAATAATAGTGGGTTTAGGTTTTCAGTGGCCTAATTATAAGGAAAGGACTAATAAAATTGTTCTATTGGATTAGACATATATAACTTGACAATATATAATTATAAATATATATTAAACATGGTGACTTTCTTTGAGATATTGATGACATTTTACAAGATATATATTTGTTTGACCAAAAACAAGAGTCCTAAAACCATTGATTGATTTGTTATATGTAAGAATTGTCAGAAGGCTAAATAGTATAATGTTGGTATTATGAAGAGTTTATTAAAATCTTTATTTTTCATTAGCAGATTCTTTTAGTCCAAAGGTCAGCAAACAGTAACCTGTGGGCCAAATCCAGTCACTGGCTGTTTTTAGAAATAAAGTTTTATTGGAATGCAACCATGCCCATTTTACGTATTGTCTATGGCTGCTCTTGTGCTTCAGCAGAATGCAGTCCTTGTGACAGAGATATTTTGGCATACAGAACTTAAAGTATTTATTATTTGGTTCTTTTTTTTTTTGGCCGCACAGCACAGCATATGGGATCTTCCCTGGCATGTAGGATCTTCTCCGACCAGGGATCGAACCCTCACCCCCTGCAGTGGAAGCACGGAGTCTTAACCGGTGGACTTCCAGGGAAGTCCTATTATTTGGTTCTTTACAGAAGTTTGCTGACCCTTGTTCCAATCACATCTCTGTGACTCCTTACTTCTGGGTTTTTGCTAATTTTTTTTTTTTTTTTTTTAGTGCAAGCTTTAGTCTGTTTATAGCCTACAAGCATTAATAAGTCATTTGATTTACTAGTGGATTATTTTCCCACTGGTCTTAATTTGAAGCTTTCTGCAAGTTGGAATGTTATATTTCTTTTCCTCCCTAACAGTTATGGCTGACTGTCCTCATACAATTGGCGTTGAATTTGGTACAAGAATAATTGAAGTTAGTGGCCAAAAAATCAAACTGCAGATTTGGGATACAGCAGGACAGGAGAGGTTTAGGGCTGTCACACGAAGCTACTACAGAGGAGCTGCGGGAGCACTTATGGTGTATGATATCACTAGGTAAGAGATTAATCATTTTCAACCTTCATACTTGAAAAAAGAAATCTATTTTAGGCAGTGTGGTTTCTTTTTTTATTGATTTAGGCATTCTATAGTTTGTAATTGCTTGTCTGTAAATGAGCGTATTTGGGTTTTATGGATTTTTCTCTGAATTGCTGTGTGTAAGACTTGATACAACTTGTTGATTTCCCTTTCTGAAAGTGGGTATGACTGAAGAAAAACTTCAGGAGATGCCGGTAGAGCGAGTGAAAGAATACTATTCTGAAAAGCGGTATCAGTTGAATTATTTGAGGTGAAATAATATTTTACACCAAATATTTTCACTTCAGTAGAAAGCAAGCAGATCTTGAGGAGTTACTCTATTCAGCCTCTAGTTAGTTATTTTTGGCTGCATTGGGTCTTCGTTGCTGCGCACGGGCTTTCTCTAGTTGCGGTGAGCGGGGGCTACTCTTCGTTGCGGTGCGTGGGCTTCTCATTGCAGAGGCTTCTCTTCTTGCGGAGCACGGGCTCTAGGCGTGTGGGCTTCAGTAGTTGTGGCGCACGGGCTTAGTTGCTCTGCGGCATGTGGGTCTTCCCGGACCAGAGATCGAATCCGTGTTCCCTGCATTGGCAGGCGGATTCTTAACCACTGTGCCACCAGGGAAGTCCCCACACCTTTTCAAAATAAGGTCAAGGAAGGAATTAAGTAGTTTTGCTAACCCACCATGGTAGATTATAAAACGTTCTCATACTTGCATCTGAAGTATTTTATTGTTTATTTACTTAAATTCTTTTTTGTCCTAAAATGGATTGAAGTAGCTCATGATACTTCATGTAGCAAGATTAAATTTATTTCAACTCTGTTTCTGGAAACTGAAAGCAATTGATACAGACTAACAAAACTGGATCCTAAATGTTTGACTTTGGAATACTGTGCCACTTCATTAAACTCTGTGCTGTTTATCTACTGTAAGCTAGAAAATGAACTGGATCACCTTTCATGTTAATGCAAAGTGCCAGTCTAAATCAGTGTGACTCTTGTCTCACTTTTTGGGGCGATAGGAATTGGTGAGTGGGACCAAGTGATAGACTTTCAAGTTATTTCCTTTTGGGAAATGCTTTACACTGTTTCCTCTTGAAGAGTCACAATGCACATTAGCCTATTATAGGACCTTGAGAAGTTCTGTAGTGTAAAGGAACTCTTTAAGTTTGTTTAATTTGGTGTTTTGTAAGGTTATTTTACTGAGGAACACCCTTTGGAAAATGCTGCCTTAGAATAAAAATAGTGGATGATTATAATTATAGTGCTTGAAGTTTTACTAAATTCTAGAATTGGGTGGTCTCAGGGCAAAACAGAGTGAAACAGCCTTAATGCTCTTCACTAGAGCCAGACAATTGGTAAATAGTTTTGTGGGAAGACTGTTAAAGAACCTGGCCATCTGTACAGAAATCCTTTTATGAGGGATGCATTCCTGAAGACTTTGCATAATTGAAAACTGCATTCATTATTATTATTTTTAAAAATTTATTTTATTTATTTATTTTTGGTTGTGTTGGGTCTTCGTTGCTGCACGTGGGCTTTCTCTAGTTGTGGTGAGCGGGGGCTACTCTTCATTGTGGTGTGCAGGCTTCTCTTCGTGGTGGCTTCTCTTTTTGCAGAGCATGGGCTCTAGGTGCATGGGCTTCAGTAGTTGTGGTGCATGGGGGATCTTCCTGGACCAGGGCTCGAACATGTGTCCCCTGTGTTGGCAGGAGGATTCTTAACCGCTGTGCCACTAGGGAAACCCTGCATTCATTATTAATAAAATTTAAATATGGTGATGTGTGCTTAAGTGTATCTATCTATAGTGTTTTAGTTTGTTTTGCTTTTTCTATGTGTTCTTTTTTTAATTCCAGCCTATTGAGATACAGTCAACGTAGAAGATTGTATAAGTTTAAGATCATTTGATACGTGTATATAGTTTGCTTTTAAACATACCTTTTAAGCATAGTAACTACTTTTGAGAAAATTTGTGTCTATTCAAGTCATCAAAAGTACTTTGCTGGAAACAGCCCAAATGCCCGTCATCTGACAAATGGATAAACAAATGTGGTATATCCATATAGTGGAATATAATTCAGCCATTAAAAGGAAGGAAACATTGATACATACGATAAAGTGGATGAACCTAGAAAACATTTTACTAAGTGAAAGAAGCCAGATACACACAGTCACATGTTGTATGATTCCATTTATATGAAATATCTGGAATAGGCCAATTCATAAAGACAGAAAGTAGATTGCCAGGGGATGAGGAGTAAGTGCTAGTGGGTACAGAGTTCCTTTTTAGGGGTGATGAAATGTTCTAGAATTAGAGTGATGATCATGCCACAAATTTGTGAATATATTAAAAACCACTACATTGTATACTTTAACAGGATGAGCTTTGTGGTATGTTTGTTATATCCCAATAAAACTGTTACTGAAAAAAAAACAGTACTTCAGGTTTTAGACAGGTACTTTTTCTTGGTAAAGTGATACTTCATAGTAACATTGATGTGGCAGCCATGACACTGATTTTTTTCCCTTTTTTTTTTTTCTATTATTAATCATTGACATTTTGCAAACTTAAAAAGTCTCTGCTTTAGTAATACTTTTTATTCTTAGCATTAACACTTTTTTTAAAATTTATTTATTTTTGGCTGCGTTGGGTGTTCGTTGCTGCATGTGGGCTTTCTCTAGTTGCGGCGAGCGGGGGCTACTCTTCATTGCAGCGCGCGGGCGTCTCATTGAGGTGGCTTCTCTTGTTGCAGAGCACGGGCTCTAGGCGCGTGGGCTTCAGTAGTTGCCGCACATAGGCTCAGTAGTTGTGGCTCATGGGCTCTAGAGCACAGGCTCAGTAGTTGTGGCACACAGGCTTAGTTGCTCCGCGGCATGTGGGATCTTCCCAGACCAGGGCTCGAACCCGTGTCCCCTGCACTGGCAGGCAGATTCTTAACCACTGCGCCACCAGGCAAGTCCATTAGCATTAACTCTTGATTGTCACAGGGTAGGTACTTGCCTAAATTGACATCATAGTTTATCATGGTTGTTTGGCTATATCAATTGTTTGATATATCATATCTAACATCACACCAAATTTAGGGATCTTTTAGCACCTTTTTTTTTTTTTTTTTAGCAGTAGTAACACCAGTTAATGCATATTTGGGTCAATATATAGAGAGATAGTATATCTATAGATTTGAAAGTATGTTGGTGAATTTTAAATTAGTAATGAGACAGTTAGCAAAAGCATTAGCAGAAGCTATGGTACATGTAAATAATTCAGTTTATGTGATCTTTTTACTACTTACAAAGGATGTGTAGATTTTTGTGTTTACCAAAGTGTTGGCAGTTTGTAATTCACTCTTGCTGCCAGCTTTGACATTTTAAAATTGTTCTAAATCAGTATAAATATTTTTGGACTTGCGTTGTATAAAGTTTTGTGCACAAAGCAAGATAGATGTGTTGGGTAAAAGCAAGGTATGCTAGTACTACAAGTATTAAAGAGTGATAAGGCTTGTGCTTTTTTAAAAAAAATTTATTTATTTATTTTTGGCTGCATTGGGTGTTCGTTGCTGCACGCGGGCTTTCTCTAGTTGCGGCGAGCAGGGGCTACTTTTAGTTGCGGCCCGCAGGCTTCTCATTGCGGTGGCTTCTCTTGTTGTGGAGCACAGGCTCTAGGCGTGTGGGCTTCAGTAGTTGTGGCACGTGGGCTTCAGTAGTTGTGGCTCGCAGGCTCTAGAGTGCAGGCTCAGTAGTTGTGGCCCATGGGCTTAGTTGCTCTGTGGCATGTGGGATCTTCCCGGACCAGGGCTCGAACCTGTGTCCCCTGCATTGGCAGGCAGATTCTTAAAACCACTGTGCCACCAGGGAAGTCCCAAGGCTTGTGCTTTTTAAGAATTATATTTGACCATTGTTTGCTTAGAAAATTTTAAAGCATTGGGAAAAAAGTTTTTATGTGACTTTTTTTTGACATTTAGGTGGTGATTTGTGTATAATGTAATATAGCACAGAAAAAGAGTCTGAGTAAGGAATTCTTTTCAGTTCTCACTGGGAAAGGATTAAATGTTTGGAATATCAGATTTATATGAGCACTGGCAGCTGGAGATCATGGAATATATTCACAAGGCTGAACTCGAAACACTTCAAGGACACAGTGTGTGTACAGGGTTCTACATCTGGCTCTGAAATCATTAAAATCTTTATGGGCTTCTGTTTCCTCACCTGATAAATGAGTAAGATAGATTAATGTTCTGTGAGTCTGTAGAAGTCAGAAATATTTTTAACCTACAAAATTTTTAAAAATTTTGACCTTTTTGGTAAAGTCTAATTAATAGTAATAGTATATACTCTGTATATTATTGTAAATTATTTGGATTTGTTTGTTATCTTAGATCCTACTTGGCTAGTGCAAAGGAGCCTATGAGTTTTTAAACTCTTGGATTAGAGAAAATGGAGAAATAAGTCAGTCTGAATCCCCAGATGATTTAGCTGCTGGTAAATAAGAGTACAGAGTTAGGATAAACTCACTGTCTGATATACCTGGGGACTTCAGTTTCCAGTCAAATGTATTAAATGTCTTTTTTTTTTTTTTAAAATAAATTATTTATTTATTTTTGCTGTGTTGGGTCTTCGTTTCTGTGCGAGGGCTTTCTCTAGTTGCGGCAAGCCGGGGCCACTCTTCATCGCGGTGCGCGGGCCTCTTACTATTGCGGCCTCTGTTGTTGCGGAGAACAGGCTCCAGACGCGCAGGCTCAGTAGTTGTGGCTCACGGGCCCAGTTGCTCTGCGGCATGTGGGATCTTCCCAGACCAGGGCTCGAACCCATGTCCCCTGCATTGGCAGGCAGACTCTCAACCACTGTGCCACCAGGGAAGCCCTTAAATGTCTTTTTAAAGCCAGTTTTTATGAGTTTAGAATTGTTTTCCATCAGTTTTTTTAAGTTGTTCCTTGCTTGCTTATTGGTCTGTTTATGGATGTTCTTCTAAATGTAAAAAATTTACTCCTGACATGTAAGTAATTAACAGAGTTGCTGGCTATCGAGTTATTTATTTAAAAATAATAGGTTTTCCTAGATTTTTGAAAAGTATATGTTTGCATTCCACAGTTGTACTTTAGTGTAACAATCTAGTCAAATCAAAAATACTTCTTTAGGATCTGTTGATTAAAGTGTATATTTAAAATATTTGTTGAAGTTCCTTTTTTTCTGTTGAAATGGCATCTGTTTGTGGCAGTCACAAATGTAAACTTTAATTTTTGCAGAAGAAGTACATATAATCACTTAAGCAGCTGGTTGACAGATGCAAGGAATCTCACCAATCCAAATACTGTAAGTTAAATGACATCTATTATACAGAAAACTTAAGATCTAAGTTGACCCCGAAAGGAAAGCCATATGCTAAGTGGGCTTTTTTTGTATTTGGGTACTAAGAATGAGAGAATCTTTATTCTGAAATTAATTGAAGTAAAAACGTTTTTTTCAAATATGGATTATGCCAGGTTTTGTGTCTTATACTTGGTTTTTGTTCATGTTTGTGGTTAAAAAAAAAAAAAAGAGTTATGAGTGGGGTGGTGATCTCATGTCAAGTGGAGACTCTGAAATCTTAAACTATCACTTTAATCTGCATTACTTTCATAAAATGTTACCATTAGAGGAAACTAGGCAAAATGTACTAGGGAATCTCTGTATTTCTTACAATTGCATGTAAGTCTCAATAAAATTTCAATTAAAAATAAAAAGAGTTCTGCACGCGTTAAAAAATTAGCCAGTCTGAGAAGATATTTATTTATTGAGATTTTCATAGCCACCATGCTAGACTCTGCAATATACAAAAATGAATGTGGGTCCTTAGCCCATAAAAGGTTATAGTCTAGCAGGGAGATTACCTGTGGGTATACAGATAACTATACTGAAAAGCAGAGTGGAATATGGGTTAGAAATAGAGTTATTGGTGTAGTGCTTGGTGGTGGTGGTGAGGACCCAGTATGAGCAGTGCCATCTGGAGAAACCAGCTTTACAGAGGAGGTGTTGTTTGAGCTGGGACTTGAGGGGTAAAAAGGTTTCAGTAGATTCTGTTGAGGGTATTCCAGAAACAAGTGAGGAAAAGCACAGATCTGTGACTGACTCTGAGCTTTTTGAGAGTAAGGCCTGTGTCTCACTTAGCTTTGTACCCCAGCACCTGGTAGTGGCCTGGTTTAGTAAATATGTAATCAGTGGTAAGATTAGCTTTCATCAGGGAACAGCAATTTAATTATATTGATAGTCAGTTAACATGGTTTGCCTGTTATGCCAGGGACTGTGTCTGGAACTTTCCATTATCACATTAAACCCTCTGTAGGTATACATACAAATCTGTAGATGAATGTTCATCAGCAGCTTTATTTGCAATAACCAAAAACTGGAAACAACCTAGATGGCCATCAACAGGTAAATGGTGAAACAATCTGGTACGTCCATACTATGGAATACTCCCCAGCCATACAAAGGAATGAACTGTAGATAAATGCAGCACATTAGATAGATCTCGGGCATTGTGCTGAATGAAAAAAAGTCAGTCTCAAAAGATGACATACTGTATGATTCCATTTATATAAAACGTTCTCAAAAAGACAAAATTATTGAGATGGAGAACAGATTTGTGGTTGTCGGGTTAGCGATGGGCGTGAAAGGTGTTAGTGTGAGTTGACTATAAAGAGGGCAGCACAAAGCAGTTTCTTTGAAGTGATGGAACAGTTCTGTATCCTGATGGTGATGACACAAATCTATACCTGCAATAAAATTGCATAGAACTATACACACTCCAGAACCTGTAAAACTGGTGAAATCTGAGTAAGGACTCTAGATTGTACCAATGTCAGTTTTCCTCGTTTTGAGAGTGTACAGTAAGTATGTAAGATGCTACTATTGGGGAAGCTTGGTGAAGGGTATATACGACCCCTCTACTCTTCTGTAAGCTTTTGTGGTTCTATAGTTATGTTCAGGTATTGGTAAAATATTAAAAACAGCAAGAAAACAACTTATTGTACAGGGTCCTTAGAGGAGTGTAATAAAAAAAATTAGCCGTGTCCTTCCTGCCTCATTTATGCCTCTTAAAATCTTACCGGATCTTTAGAGAAAAGAAAATCTCTTAAGGTCCAGTGCAAATGTTACGTTTCTGTAACATTGCCTTTGACTTCTGTGTGGAAGTTAAATACTTTCTCATTTTGTTGGTGGTATATTTTGTACCTCTGTCTTGTTAGCATGCCACTTTATGCCTCCCCTTTCACGATGATGGGAAGCATTTTGGAAATTCTTAAGGAATGGAGAGCAGGCAGTGTTTCCATTAAGCAAACATTTCTTGCTTAGAGCACCTGTGTTGTAATGGCCCTGTACTACTAAGCCATCGTGACTTGACCAACTTTGATTTTTTTAAAAAAATTGATTTCCTTTTTTAAGTGTTATTGCCTTATTCTTTAGAAGACTAGTGGACTGTTCTCTCCTCAGTGGGCACTTGTCCACACCGATTGAAGGAGGCTCACTTGCTGAAGGTTTACATTCGGGTCAGAATGGTTATAGTTCATGGACACCATTTTCTGAAAGTAGGACAGCCAGGGCCTGAAATTTCACATGAAAAGAAGTTAATGGTGGAAATCTCTTTTAGTTGAAACCGTCCATTTCTAAAGTATCTGCATCTGGATTACCACATCTGTTCTGAAGGGGAAAAGCGGGGGTGGGGGGAGTTGCCAGTTGGTGTCAAAAAATACATAGGTAGAGACAGTTTATCCCCGGCTCATTCCAGTAAAGGCCGAAGCCCTGTTTCCCAAGGCTGCACACGTTTTTCTTAGAGCTTTTCAGAGCAGCCTTTAACTTCAGCCTAACTCCACTTGTATAAATGACTCCAGAGTGGATATAGATGTATAATATTTTGTCTTGAATTTGAACCCACTGCATATATGTCCTCCCACCCCCATTGTCCCCTATCATGGATACACAGTCATTTGTTATCAGTTGCTACAAACTTAGTCCAGCCTAGGGATAGTGTAGGGGAGGACAGTATTTGATGGTCACAGTTTGGGTTTTCTACCTGACTTCTAATGTCCGCCTACCACTGACTCACTGAGTGACCTTTGACAAGTCCTTATTTGAGTATTAATTTCCTTACTTGTAGCCTGAGAAGTTGAACCAGTAGTTTTAAAGTTTTTTGAGGGTCCCAGGAACTTTTGAAAATCTGATGAAAGCCACAAACCTTCTCTTCCAGGGAATGTCCTTGTTTACAGCATTTTGTGCTTAATTTCAGTATATTCACAGATACCCTGGAGCTTGTCCATGGACCCTTAGTAGTCTTACTCAGATAAATCATAATCTTTGGCCTAGACCAGATATATTTCAGGCGCACAAAAACAAAACACGACTTTTGTTTTTAAATGGCTTGAGAGCTGAGACTGGTTTTTACTTGTTTATAGGGTTGTTTAAAAAAAAAAAAAGTCAAAGAAGTATGTGCAAAGCGACCACAAACCTGAAATATATACTTTTGCCCTTCACAGAAAGTTTGTCAACCCCTGGCCTAGGTAATTGCTGACATCCCTTTTCATGCTGATACCTTCATGATTCTGTAGTTCTGTGTGATGGATAATTGCTAGTATTTCGTTTCCTTTTTAGACCCACTTGTTTTTTCTTCAAGATTTTTAGATTTCAGAATTTTCATGTTTGATTTAAATGGTTTCTTTTGTTTTAAGATGTCTTTCTTTTGGTCACAAACTAGGTAATAATTCTCATAGGAAATAAAGCAGATTTGGAGGCACAGAGAGATGTTACATATGAAGAAGCCAAACAGTTTGCTGAAGAAAATGGTGGGTTTCTTTTAAGACTCTTAATGGCTTTTTTGGGTCACACATGGGAGAATTTCTAGGGATAGGTGGGATTTTGACAATGCAGATTATTTGACAGTTTTTTAAAAATGCAAACTGCTCAAATCTAAGAATGAGGAAATAACAAAATGTGTTTCTATTTGAGGGCAGTAGAGTTATTTAATGACAAATGTAAAGATTCCCTCCATCTCAAAAAAACTCATATAGTCTTTCATAAAATACTATAGAAGGAGTACTGAAAGCTGTTGGGAAACTTTTATTCAGATGTTACTGAAGAGAGTGTCCTTGTGAAAGTTAATTTGAAATATCCTTCATAGTCTGAATTTTATTTTTAGGCTTATTGTTCCTTGAAGCAAGTGCAAAAACGTAAGTATGGCTAAAATTAGTAGATCATTTTTAATTATATTCAAATTTCTCAAAGTAGAACCATATATAAAAAAATGTATAATGTATATACATGTAATGTATAATATATAAATGTGTAATGCTTATGGCAGGGAAAACAGTCAGCAAACATCCCTTTGCTTCCTGTTTCACATTTCAAAATAATGTTTTTTGTTACTTTCCCTAAAATATTATACCTTGCTTATACCTGTTGGTAAGCCAGGTTAATAAATGAAATTGTGTTAACATTTCAGAAGTGTTTGACTTTTACAACCAAGGTTGAATTTGGCATCTTGGACTCAAGGTTGGTCAACCTGTTGATTTAATGCTTCTTCTTATAGTAAAAAGCATGACTTAAGGAAATATTCAATGTCTAAGAATAATCAGAAGCATAATTAACATTTTCTAATTGTTATTCCATGTTCATTATTGAACCCCAGGACTGCTGTCATAGTTCTTCATTTATTAAGCCAAAAATTCCTTGCAGTGGTGAGAAGCTAGCCCCTTTTTGTTTAGCCTCATCTGTACTGTTATTCCTAAGGGAGATGAACTCAAGTGTGAACATGGCTAAGCATGATAAGAACAGTGCAGTTCATGCTTGGCTAATCAGACCATACAAATCCTGGAATACTGTTCTGCATATGTTTGGAGATAACTTCATTTCTGTTTGGAATACCCTCTATAATGGCCTGTCTTAATTATTGTTATATATTAATATTTAGCATTTTAATGATTAGAGCACATAGTTTCAAATAGGGTTCGTAGAAAGAGCTGTTAGTATTGTTTATATGCTTTCCACAGAAAATATTTTCCCATGTTGTTCTCTTAGCTCAGTCTTCTGGTAGTCCCTTATTAGATGATAGTGGCTGACTTGAAGACATCATGCCAGTTGACTAAAGGTTAGCAAAAGGTCAGTGTATAATGTCTTATCTGTCGTAGAAAGCTGTGGCTCGCCAATAAAGTTGTCGATTGCCTCTTAGGGGAGAGAACGTAGAAGATGCTTTCCTTGAGGCTGCCAAGAAAATCTATCAGAACATTCAGGATGGAAGCTTGGATCTGAATGCTGCTGAGTCTGGTGTACAACACAAACCTTCAGCCCCACAGGGAGGCCGGCTAACCAGTGAACCCCAACCCCAGAGAGAAGGCTGTGGCTGCTAGTGACCTCTTTGCTGTGGCTCTCATTTGACCTTTCACCTCTGTCTGTTGGAAGCAGTACTTTTTACTTACTGCCTCATTGTCTTCTGTACATCCTACTGGGTTTAATTAAAAAGAAAAAAGAAAAAACAACTCTGTTGTAAAAACAGTTTAACACAATACTAAACTGCTAAACACCTAGATGTAATCAGGTTATCAAAGGCAAGTAGAGTAATAAATCTCTTCTGCATGGTAAATCTAGACTTTTTTTCCCCCTTGATTGTCCTCATGATAGGTATGTCACCAATACATGATTTAAACTGAGCACTGATGCTGGACTTGAGTTTTACCCCTCCCTCTTTTTGGCAAGGCTTTGTCTCATTGTACGGTTTAATTTGATGATATCTTAAGCCTTTCTTCCCATTTTTAACTGTTCAGGTATGTCTGTTATAACCCATAAGTTTATTGCTGTGAAATGACTTCTGATAATAGAGAAGGGGTCCTTTTAAAGCCTTTTGTTTTTGTCGGATAAATTCCCTGTTGTGTGGGTGGCATTTTTCTTGAGGCGGTTTGCTTCTGTCTTAGCCTTGCACAGGGAAAATATCCATTTATCTTTTCTCTTGTGCTTAATTAATAGCTTTATCCTTTTTTTTTTTTTTACACCATTTTATCTTTTTCTCTTTAGCAGAAAGTAAATATGTATAAAATTTGAAGGAACCGAACTAACAATACATTCTGTGTATATTATTTTAATGAAGAAAATAAATTGATTACTGGCTTTGGAACAGTATAAAATACCAGTTTGTACAGTATGACCTATATGTGACTATGTTACTCCCTTCCATTTCACATAAGGAAATAGACACAACTGCAGTTCACAGGATATACTGGCTCCACCCTTTGGTGCTGGCAGTGTTTGGGGACATTATGCTGGAAGGAGCTCCTGGCGTGAGAGGATTAACACTAGTAGATTCTGTTCCATCTTTGCACTGTGGCTTACCTGCTGATTTTCTTAACTGTTCTTGTGCAATCAATAATGTGCTAACCTGCTTTTCTCTTTTTGTAAACGTTTTGCATTACAGGCTGCATTTCTTGCCTTACTGTATAGAAAAAGAAAAAAGGCTGGGTTTATTATTGCACATTTTAAGCTTTTATACCTGTATCTTCTTGGAATGGTGAGATTCTGAACCAGACAGCCAGAACTGCAGGTCTGCTGTTAAGGGATTTTAAATTGTGCATTTTTAACACTACAGTGAAATAATCTAAGATATCCCTTGTGTTCTTAGTATGAGGGGCTATTTTATGTCATGTTGGCATAAACTGTTTTGTAAAGGGGAAAGTGTTTCTAACGGTGTTCCAATATTTGTGCTGATACAAAGTAAGTTATTACTTTGCACTAGGTGGTTTGGCCACTGACAGAATACTGTATTGCAAGGGAAACAATCTTTTATTTCTTTAGAAAACAAACTTACGTTTTACCAAGTTCTTCTGTTGATTGATTTCTAATTGAGTTTATGGTTCAGGGTGGGAATTGAGAAGTTATTTGAAGTAGGATAGGTAAACCTCAGTACATTATATACAACTCACTCTCCGCTCAACTGTTGTGTTTAAAATACACATTTTAAATCCCTACTTACAGACACTAACGTAAAAAATACAGCTTTCTGGGTTGTAAACATGTGGTAGTACCAGAGTATTGTATAGTCAGTGTTAAATAAAAGCCAAAACTGGAATGTGCAGAAAATAGGATTTGGTTAATTTGTGGACTCACCTTTCTGTCTTTGTTTAACTTTTTAAAAAACAAGATACCTGGAGTAGATCAGTGTATTCTGTTAAAGGCTTAACAGTGATCCATTTTGCTTACACTGTTGCATCACAAGGGACTTGCCCAGGGACCATGACCTGCTGGTGTGTGTATATATTTACAAAAACAAAACAAACAAACCACCCATTGGGATGTAAGGTAGCAATCACAAACTAAAGACTGCGGCTTGTTTAGGTGCAATACCCTGATTTCCCAAAGTTAGTTACAGTGGGTCTTAATTGTTTTTGTGACAGGAGTTATTCAGACTGCTGTACTCTTCATTTGATGTAACAAAATGCTATTAATCTAAATATTTGTAAATAAAGTACCTGTATCTAGATTAAATTAAAATTGTTTGCATTATTTTCTGAATTATAACAGGATTTCATATTTTCTTCAGGCAAACAGTTATTTGGCATAAGTTGCCAGTTTTTATTGCAGAATTGTCCTTTTTTGTTTAAAAAGAGAAGTCTACATAAGTAGCGTATCAATCCACATCACCCAGTAATTGAGCTACAGTCTTATCCTTGTGTTCAGATCACACTTGCTGTGCTTTTCAACCTTTTTCAGTGTGAGATCAGCACATTTGGTGGCTGATAGTGTTCTCCCTTGACTGTACTTGGGGCCAAATTCTGTTATTTGCATGTGAAATCCCCTATAATAAACTTGGGTGCTCAAAAATAGAGAAGCAAATTGTCATATTGTAATATCTGTGTGCCAGACACTGGGCAAGTACACTTTGGAGAGAATGTGAAATTCTTTTAATTTTTAATCCATGGAGAGCTTACTACTTGTGTGGTCACCTGCTTTTCTGGGTTACTTGTTGCCCTTGCACCTATGAGGCCCTCCTGATTAGTAATTGGTGCTCAGTACTCTATGCGTTAGACATTCCAGTATGATGTTCAAGTATTTTTCACGGACAATAAAGTGTTTGATGCAGTAACTTTGATTTTTTTTTTTTTTGGCGGGGGGGGGCGTTGGTGGTGTTTTCATAATACTAGTTAGAGGTAGTAAAGTTTCTTTGGAAAGATGTCTTGGAACTGGGTGTTTGTTTGGCTTTACACATTAATTACCTCACCTCTAATTCCAGAAGACTATAGTTTTGGGAACTTTTTTGCCCACACATGTTTTAAGTAAGTGTTCTCTTTTCTTAAAAATGTGTGGCTCAATTCACTCCCCTTAATAGAAGACCAAATGATTCCTGTTCATGTGCGAATATAGAGAGGGTTCATGTGGCAGTTTAGGAAGAAAATAATATTTTACCCTCATTCAGCACATGGACAGACCAGGAAACTGCGTCCTTGAAGGATTTCAGTAATTGTGGATATGCCAGGATTTTAAGCATTTTGCGAAGACTTGTGAAAATGAAACAATATGACTACCAAATCAGTTTTATTTTGGAAGTAGATGTTTTCTAGAACTTAACGTGTGTTAATAAATTTTATGCCATTTTCATTGTCTTTAATCGTATTTATACCGTATCTTTTTTTTTCTTTTGGCCGTGCCACGTGGCATGAGGGATCTTAGTTCCCCCACCAGGGATCAGACCTGTGCGACCCCCTGCAGTGGAAGCGTGGAGTCTTAACCACTGGACCACCAGCGAAGTCCCTATCCCATATCTCTATATCTTAATGGTCCAGCTCTAGCCAAACAACTTTTTAGGAATATAAACCTCAGTTGGTGGTGAGAGATTACTCACCGTGCTATACACAACATGATATATAATACCTGTTATGGTTCAAAAGCTGTATAGGGGCCTAGAAGAGTCCTTGGGGATATTTTAAAACAAACAGTCTAAACACAATTTGAATTTACCACTGGGTCAGATTCTCCAAAGTCCAAAGTTCTCCTAATTTTCTACCACAGAATATTTTTGGTTAAGGAAAAGCACCTGAAGTATATATAATAGTTTTATAACAGATATTTTCAAGTAATAAAATATATTCATTGATAGGTACAAGATACTTCATCCTGCAGGCAGAGATGGAAAATCACTTGAAAGACTGGCATTTAGGTAAAAATTTTATGACTTAACTGTAGATATGTGAAGTGTAAAGTCAGATGTCAGACCCAAATTTACTTTATCTTTTATTTTTATATGAATACATATTTTAAACAAATCCAAAAATAACTTTTGGCACTATTAATGAAGAGGGGCTTAAGTACATTTTTTTTAACCTTTCTAACTATAGATTTTACCAGTTTATAGATTCAGATCAGTATTGGTTTTATAATAACGCATTTCAAAGTGAAAAAAGCCTCAGCCATCTAGGACCCTGGTTTAAATTGTATACAATTATTCCCATATGTACAAGTGACTTACAAAAACCCTGACGGTAATTGTACAAGTGGAGTTTCAGCATTTGAATTCACTGGTTCGTGATAAAAAGCAAGTGGCATTCTAATTATGAAGTTGGTGAGGTAGTGGAAAAGGTATTTCCTCACATTTATGCAAGACAGTCTTCATCTGGCTGAGCCGCTCTTTTCCTACAACAAGATGAGAAAGTCAGGATGAACCCTTGCAACAGTAAAAACAGGTTTTAACTAGATTAACAGAATTAAATGATAGCATCATGGCTAACAGGTAAAATATATACTTGAGTACCTCTTCGGAAAAATGTTTTAAGATGAACCACCGTATGAAATTATCCAAGAGAAAAGTCAGAAGTTTACTTAAGACTGATAAACTAGAATTCAAGATCTTCCAATTGAAAATGCAGGTTAAAAGAACTCTTTGTAACATGTACCCTGTGAGCAGGAGGCTGGGAATGGCATCAGTGTCGGTAACTGTCTAGTGATTGTGACGGACCTTGTAGAACTTGGAAGGAGCTCTGAAACGAAGGAAGATAAAACATTAGGCTCAGAAGCCAGTCTCTTAATTCCAACCTAGTTCAGACTTTTATCCCACGTAGACCTAGATTATGACTCCAGAGTCCAAAATAATTCTAACAAACTCACCTCTACTCATTGTTCCTCAAACACTCCTCTGTTACTCTTGGATTTAGAGCACCTGAACTCTTCTGGCTGCCACCATGAACTAAGAATTTAACCTGGCCCCCAAACCCCTGTCTAGTCATCTCCCACTATTCTGGGCTCTCTTACCTCCAGAGTCATCTACTCTTCAGTGCTCTGTGCCTCTGACACACTGTTCCTCAAGGCCTGCCCTGAGGCCCATGATGGTTTTGGCCTGTATCTGACTTGGATCCTACCATGAAAGGTTTTAAGGTAATCATTCAAATCTTGGCTCTGCTGCTAATGAGCGAGCTGTGTGTCTATTAAAGATGCAACTGGCCTTGAATGTTCTCGTGGCTCAACCATACAATATACCACTCTGTGGTAAAGAAAGTTGAGCCTCTTAAGTCCTGGTTTTGTCTTTTGCTGTGACCTTGACATCATTTTTCATTTTATACAATTTCCTTATCTATATAGAGGGATAAATCCTACTTCCCAGGATGTAAATGAGATAAAGTGTTTAGTACACATACACAGTAGGCACACAAGATGGTAGCTATTATCCGTCTCTGACAGTAATACTGTGTTATTTACTGATTCCATAAGTATATTTTATGTTCCTCCTAAATAATTATTAACCTTATGTAAGTCTCACACAGAAAACTTGTGAAATCCAGGGTTTTTCTTCTAATGGACTCTCAGTTAAGAGTTGAAACTCCCTGTTCAAACTTTGCTGAGGATTAACAGTTGGCACAGTCATCTTCCCAAATGGACAGACTAAACTGGGACTCAAGTTGGTTTCAGAGGTCTAAACTTTTTTTTTGGCCGTGCCGCACAGCTTATGGGATTTTATAACTTCTGTTTTGTTGTTGTTGTTGAATTTATTTTTGGCTGCATTGGGTCTTCATTGCGGTACGCGGGCTTCTCTTGCTGTGGAGCATGGGCTCTAGGTGTGCAGGCTTCAGTAGTTGTGGCACGTGGGCTCAGTAGTTGTGGCTCACGGGCTCTAGAGTGCAGGCTCAGTAGTTGTGGTGCACGGGATTAGTTGCTTCACGGCATGTGGGATCTTCCCAGACCAGGGCTCGAACCCGTGTCCCCTGCGTTGGCAGGCGGATTCCTAACCACTGCACCACTAGGGAAGTCCCAGCTTATGGGATTTTAGTTCTCCAACCAGGGATCGATCCGGGCCCTCAGCAGTGAGAGTAGAGTCCTAACCACTGGACCACCAGGGAATTCCCTAAACTCTTTATATTGACCAAGTAGACGATAAGGATATCCAGAAGTGGAAGGCATTTATAGAAGAATTAACTATATCCCTGACAGGTCACCCAGTTTCCTAGGCTATTCCCTAAATCATCAGCTTATCCTCTTTATACATCTACCAACCAATTGATTCCAGTCTCTGCAGGGACCATGAAAAAGCAATTCTTTCCTAAGACAAGTTTTTCAGAGATCTGAAGGTGGCATTCATATCCTTCTGAGTCTCCTCAAGATTACGGACCCCAAAGCTTTCAGGTACTTTCCATGTATAAGTCAGACCCCTTGTGAAGAGCTTCCTCCTACCTGGCTTGGTCCAAGATGGGAGTCCTCTGCAAGGGAAGACTCTAGCTGAGACAGACTGGGTGATGACGTGGAATCTACAGATGTGCTGGTGACCAATTCCCCTAAGGCATCCACTTGTCTCCTCAAGCTGTGTAAAGTGCCCTCTGTCTGCCGCTTCCCTTTGCTTAACACTTCTGCCTGCTTGGACATACAGTGTCGAAGCTGGGCCTGAAAGTGTTACGGTAGAATATATTAGAACTAATACTGGGTACCTTCCTCACATTTAACATTTGATAGGCAAATCTGACTATCATAAAATAGGAATGGCTGCTGAAAATCCTCTTCTTGTCCTTAAAAAAAAAAAAAAAAAGGTAGGAGGTGCCAGATGGCTACTCTCTGTGTTGTCATTAACTGGGCCTTTAACTCAGCCTGTTCTCTCTGCTGTCACAGCACTTAGGATTTCAGCATCCCTGGCCTCCCCATTAAATGACTGCCTCATCTCTCTCTCTTTACTGCCCAGACTTAGAAGATTGGTTTATACTTGATATCTTCAGAGTCTCTCGCAATGTATGTAATCCTCAACCCCATACTACGTTCTGGCTTCCCCACCGTACCTCTGAAATGATTCTCTTATTAAAGTCAACAGCAAGCGCTGTCCCACAGAACTTTCTGTGATGACGGGAATGTTCTATATCTGTGCTGCCCACTGTAGTAGCCACTGGTCATGTGTGGCCTTTGAGCACTTGAAATGTAACTGAAGAACTGAATTTTTAACCTGATTTAATTAAAGTGAATTTACATTTAAACAGTCACATGTGGCTGGAGGCTATTTGATGTCAAGGGCCTCCACTCACTTGGTACTGCCCATGGCTCCTTCTCAGCCCTCGCTGTAAGTGGCCGTTCGCCAAAGATGCATTCTGTCCTCTCTTGTTCTATCTAACTCACTCATTTTCCAACTCCCACCTAAACTCTTAACCCCCAAATTTTTAGGTCAACAATGACCTATTCTAGACACCTGTTTTCAGCTGCCTATAGAAAGAGACCCTTCTCTGAGCTTCGAACGTGTAATCTATAAAACTGCCGTGAGAGCTGCAACAGAGCAATTTCCCCCACTCTCCTCAATATGCCAAGTATCTTATACTGTATTTTTCTTTTAAAAGGGCAACCTTGAGTCGATCTTCACGGTGACGCAGTTTCTCTCGGAGTGCTTCTCCACGCCAGTGTTCATCCTTTTTCAGAGGGAAAGGGAAACAAAGAGTCTCTAAGCACCACCATCAGTAACCAACCCACCCTTCCCTCCTCTAACCCTCTTCCACCCTCAAGTCTGTGTTTGAGCTTGTCTAGGGTAGGTGGGAACCAAATTATCCTTTTATGAAGTCCACAGAATAGCAGGATAAACCCTTACCATTATGTGAACATGAGAAAAATTCAGTTTTTCTTCAAAAGGCGATGGTCTCTCACTCACGGGGAATGGAAAGTTCTCTTTCAAGCTTTCCAGCCCTCCTTCTAGGTTTTCGTTCCTTTCCAAAACAGCTTCCAGATCTGCTGGTAGTTCTGGAAGAAACTGGTTAAGATTCTTCAGGCTGGTTCGGATTTCATCTTTCACTTCAGACTTAAGTGTCCTCATTGCTTCACTGATTTCCACTTGTCTTCTTTCCAAATCTTTTTGGTTTTCCATCTAAGGAGTGAGTGAGAGTCAAATAACTACTAGGTAAAGTTCGGGACTTACCTGGAATTGAACTGTTATTGTTAATGATTTAAATTTAATGTTTTAAATACACGTGTCATGTATTTACAGACCTACAAATGTTAATTACGATGATTAGAATGGTAAAAACTTGTGATTTTTCAGCTATTCAAGTATCTATAAGCTACCAAGTAAACGATTTTACTGACATTTTGACTGAAGCAACTTCCATTTAGAAAAGCATGGGTGCCATGTTCCTTGAAGGTGCATTACTCTATAGAAGTCAGTCTCTCTGGAGCTAGACAGAGCTGGATTCCAATCTCGTTTCCAGTAAACATTACCAGTATGACTTAGGGCAAGTTAGCTAACTTCTGAGCCTCTCTTACCTCATTTAACATGAAGATAATACCTTGCATCCCGAAATGCAAGAACTAGGTGAGAATTTATACAAAGCACCTTAGTGGTACCCAAATGAGAAAAGGGCCATTTACCTAAACAAGCCGTAAGTGATCTAGATTATAAATGTTAATGCTGGAAGGGGCCTTAGAAAAGATCTGGTCAAATGTTTTCATTTTATGGGTGAAGAATCTGGTGGTTTCGGCAGTCTGGAGGTTTCCTCAGGTTTTACAGTTTGTGTTTAATACCTGAGACTACCCTATGTGGCTCTCTCCATAATAAAGAGCTTAGTGAAGATATTACAGTCATACCCACTTCTGACTGCCCTTCCAAGTTTGCAGAGGCTGGGGGGGCCTTTAAATAAAACAGTTATTTTTTCTTGAGCCAAAGCGCGTGTGTGTGTGTGTGTGTGTGTGTGTGTGTGTGTGTGTGTGGCAGGGCTGGGGGCGGGTGGCTATAGGCACAGATGAAACTGAATGGCCACGTAGGGTTATCCAAAGGACAAGGTGTAGCAGGGTCAACCGAGTGGCTCCAGCAGCCTAACTAGACTAGAGCTCTGGGGTGGCCCAGCTGCTGCCAATGGCTAAGGGACACCAGGGGGGTCTAGGGTTAGACTCTCCATCTAGCGTGAACTGCTTTCCCACCCTCAGCTTGGCAACATTACAGGTTATCAAAGGTTTCCCCGGGGGTCATTTTTTCCTTCCCCAGGGGTTTGGCTCTTATAGACTTGTTTCTGACATAAAATCTAACATTTCAATACAGTGCTTTGGGACATGATAAAATTTTATGCTGAAGAGCTGCCATTTTTCTTTCAAAAACTAACATAAAAACCTTGTTGAACTTAAGGGCATTTTAAAAGTATATTTTGACACTACTGATACTATGTATAAAATAGATAACTAATGAGAACCTACTGTATAGCACAGGGAACTCTACTTAATGCTCTGTGGTGACCTAAATGGGAAGGAAATCCAAAAAAGAGGGGATATATGTATATGTATAGGTGATTCACTTTGCTGTACAGTAGAAACTAACAACATTGTAAAGCAACTCTACTCCAATAAAAATTAATTTAAAAAAAAGTATATTTTGAACAAATACTTTTTTTCTTGCAGAGGTGCATTTCTACATTTCAAAACTAGAAAAACAGATTTTATTAATTAGCTTTTCACGATTTTCCCAAAGAAATACTCCTTTTAAAAGAGCTATGGAAGAAATAAAGCTCCACCCGAGTCCCGTGGGGTGTGGGCGCACCTGTTTCTTGAGCTCCGTGTACTCCTGCTGCATCTGGCTGAGCTCCTTCATCAGGCGCCTGGCCCGCTCATGGTTGTCCTGGGCCACCTGTTCGATGGTTGCCATTTCCTTCTGCATGCAGCTGTTCTCCTGCTTTTGCTCCTAGCACCAGAGGAGGAGAATGACTCTGGAGGTGTGCGTTACTGGCTTATGCACTCACTAGCTCTGTGACTTCATTTCTCGTCTAGGCTTCAGCTATAAAATGGGGATAATCTACCTGCCTTCTTTAGCAGCTGTGGTAGAGCTGGGAGTAAACATGTGGTCAGTCTGTAAGCCCAGAGTCTGAATCCTAGATCTGCAACATTACCATTGATACTACGTTACTTTCCCTTGCCTGTAAGATGTTAACTATAGCCGCCGTCATAGGGTTCCTGGGAGGATTAAAATCTAGACATCTACATACTATCTTTACAATCATGTTGCCCATCACTGGTTGTAAGCATATCACCCTTTGGGAAACACACCTGGTTGGAAAGTACCATTCAACAGGGCTACGTTAATTCCTCCAACGGGTGTTAGAAAAATCCATTCCTGTGACAGCCCCCGTTGCTGCCCACTGGCCTCCACCCACCATACACTGTTTTGAACTCATCTGAGTGTCACCTCCCACAATTCATTTCCAAGGATAAAACCATGGTAGGTTGAGCTTCCCGGTTTTAGGGTAATGATTAAAACTAATGTTGACCGAAAAGGGCGTGATGAGAAAAACCTGTGAGCACAGACTGCAGCTGGGTAAGAATGTCTTCAGAGGCTTTCCTTCCCCAACCCCCTCCTCGACCCTGCTGGGGAGATGTGAGCAGAGGCTGGACCGCTGAGGGCGCTCTCTGCTCAGTGCTGACGTTGTCTGTGCACACGACCGTCGTTCCAGCCAGCCAGACAGCTCCTCTAGGGCTGAGCCCAGACTCTGGCAAAATCTACCATCAGCTTCAGGAACAAATTATGCGTAAATGCACCAAAAACCACAGTTGGGTTAGGGACTTGGTTGACAGGTAATTTATTTTCTCTACACTGAAGAAGTATTTTCATTAAAAATTTAAAGGCATCATCTCCTCATAAACTGCCAGGGCAGTGGGTACTCACGAGAAGGTTCTTCTCCAGCTGACTCCGCTGGATCTTAAGTGCTTCCTTGAGGCTGGCGACCTGCTTCTGGGCTTGCTTTCTCTCTGTCAGGAACTGGTTCCGCAAGAGGCTGAAGTCTGCCCGCACAGAGTCCGTCTCTTTCTGCAGAGCCAGAAGCTCGCCTGACTTCTCCAGTAACTGCTGCTCCCGTTCTGAAAGCTGTCGTTCTGAAATGAGCATTTTAGGTAGCTTAGCCCGAGGCTCTGGGCTGGCCGTGGGCAGAGCTTTCCTTCCCTCGTGGGCAGACTCCACAACGACATGCCACCCACTCAGGCACTTTCCTCCATCACTCAGTCGTCCAGGTCTCCCCTGACCCACATCAGAGGCCCAGAAAAAGGCCCAGAGAAGGGTGCCTCCTGATGTAATTTGTTCCCAGAGGCCTGATCCCAAAGCGACAGACAGCTACTGTCTTCCCTTTTGAGTCTTTGAGACCAGAGAGCACCAACCCTGAGGTGCAGGGAACATGGAACAGACTGCTGAAATGTTTTTTATAAACCTAATTTTAATAAAGGGAGGCACACAGTATTTCTTCCTTCATGGGAGGCAGCGCAGCGGAAAGAACACAGGATTTGGAATGGCACACGTCTTATTTTCTACAGAAGAAACGTACTTCCTGGTGTTCAATGGGAATCATGTATGCAAACACCTAGTACATAGTGAGTACTCAATAAATAATGCTTATGCACAACAGTGATACTTAAAACAGATTTTTCTAATCACCCTCTGTAAAGCAACACCCCGCCCAGATTTCACTTCTCACACCTCTGGCATGGTCAGACTCAGCATATTTGTTAAATTTCAGTTTCATAATGAAATGGTTGGGTATGGATGCATCAAGAGTTCCCAGGGAAAAAGGAATAATAACCCTTTCAGATCCCAAGTCCACTGAGTTCACTAAAGGTAGAACAACATTTTCTGAGCATTATTAAAACCTAAAGCCTAAGAAAAAGAAAACTCATTTATTGATGTGAGAACAATCATTTACCCTGGATTCCCATGTCAACTTCATTTATGTATGGCTCGAGAGAGTAAACAAACCCAAAGGCCAACATCTGTATCTTGGTACCATTCACTATGTCAAATTTAGACAGAAGTAGAATTGTTAATACTGTGGGGTTTGTTTTAATAGGTTGAGATGAAATGGATCATTGTTCCAAAGCTCAGAATTAATGTACTTTATAGAAAGCCTTTAGAGCACCTTTTGGCACTTCTCTGCCTTAATGTTCCACTTCCTTGAGACAGCACTCTCGAAGAAAGCAATACAGTAAAGGTAAAAAGACCTAACAGTCTTGGAATCAAATCCTATCTCCATAAAGACAAATTCCCTCTGTCCCTCTGAGCCTGTTTCCTCATCTCTCACAGGGCTGGGAGGATCAAATGAGGGACCATTCTTCCCACTGTGCTTGTCCTGCCTCCTGTCTGGGCTATAGCTGGGGCCTGGGACTCCTTTGCACATTTTACACGACAATCAGCAGATTTCCCCGCCCTCAGTGCAATGTTCCAGGATACATACGGGTTTGGGAGAGCGTCTTCTGCAGGGTCTCACCCTGCCTTTCCTCTTCCTGCAGAGTCCTGACACGCTCTTCAGCCACCAGCACCTTGGTGAGCACCTGCTCCAGTCTGCCTTTCTGGTCTGCTATCTCCTTTTCCAGCTGCTGCCGCTGCTCCTTCAGGGTCACTCTACTGGCTTCTAATTTTTCTTCTTCACTTTTTCTCTCTTTCTGGAGTCTCTGAAACATCTTAATAGAGAACAACCTTAGTCATAAAATAATACCCAGTGTCCTGAGGGAATCTTCATGGACACTAGATAGATTCCAGTTCAACAGAAAGTAGAAAACAGCCCATGGAGACAGAGAGTGAGTTCTCTTTACAAAGGTGATCAAGTAAGGACTGGAAAACTGCTTGGCCAGCATGTGAGGAGCGGATTCAAGCAGGAACTGGCAGGTGGCCATCAAGATTCCTTACCGGGCCTGCTCTATGGTCTTAATGGCCCATAATATTAATACCAAGGGAGTCAAAGAGTTGGTGTAAAATCCCCTCTGGTCACACACGGCAGGTAAGGGAAGCTAGTCCCAAGGGGGGGATACTTCTCAGCAGCTTTCTGCCAGGGGAAAAAAGCTCACACAAGTGGTAAAATGTTTCCTCTTATAGAATGTCATAGATGTGCGGTACCATTTCCTGTTGGGCTAGTTTGGCCTTGTTTTCTTCAACCTCATTCTGAAACACCTGCAGTTGTTGTTGTTTTGTTTCCTCTTCTTTTCGGCAGACTTCCAACTTCTTTACTTGTTCTCTGATGTCCTCCTGGAGCCTGGTCTGCTCACTGAGCAGTACATCCTGATGCTTGGTGGTGTGGAGCAGGTCCTTCAGGTGAAAGAACAAATTGAAACTACGGACAAAGCCACCTTCATTACAGGTGGCTAGTGCCACAGCTACATCTATCTACTAAGTCTGACAAAGTTAAAGCATAAAAGTTCCATATCCTTTAATATTTCAACAAACATACAAAGGTACCTGAAACTCAATTTAATCACTGGCTTCCCTCTTTTTAGTACCTAGGATGACAGAGATGTCAGAACCTCAGCAAGAGACTCAGTTCCTCCGAGCTTTAGCTGCCTTGTCACTGAGATGGGAATAAACAACACCCACCTCACAGGATTGCTAAGATTAAGAAAAGCTGTGAATAAGGCATAACTCTGAAAATGAACCTAAAGTCATGGTTTTGTTACTATTTGAAACATTTATACAGGTTAAAAAACTCAGACAACAGGACTTCCCTGGTGGTGCAGTGGTTAAAAATCCACCTGCCAATGCAGGGGACACGGGTTCGAGGCCTGGTCTGGGAAGATCCCACATGCCGCGGAGCAACTAAGCCCGTGCGCCACAACTACTGAGCCTGTGCTCTAGAACCTGCAAGCCATAACTACTGAGCCCGCACACCACAACTACTGAAGCCCAAGCGTGCCTAGAGCCCGTGTTCCACAACAAGAGGAGCCACCGCAATGAGAAGCCCGCGTGCCACAACGAAGAGCAGCCCCCGCTCACCGCAACTAGAGAAAGCCCGCGCTCAGCAACGAAGATCCAACGCAGCCAAATAAATTAATTAATTAATTAAAAAAAAAAAAAAAAGAATCTGCTCTATTCAACATCTGACAAGATGAAGGCCCAGATTTGGCCATTATTCTGCAGCTCAACGAGTGATCAAATCTAAGCCCAGCCTTTGCAGGCCTCATCTGTGCCATGGGTAAGAGATGGTCCATCTGGTCCCTGAAACCCCCAGAGCAGCTGCTGAGGGACTGTTGGGCTCTTTTAGCCACGACCTTACTTATTAGCTTCGAGTAAAACGTTGTTTGAATAAAGAATTCTAGGGGTAAAATAAAATGGAAAATCACTGCTCTGCATCAAAATTTTTTTTTTTTTTTTTTTTTGGCTGTGTTGGGTCTTCGTTTCTGTGCAACGGCTCTCTCTAGTTGCGGCAAGTGGGGGCCACTCTTCATCGCAGTGCGCGGGCCTCTCACTATCGTGGCCTCTCTTGTTGCGGAGCACAGGCTCCAGACGCGCAGGCTCAGTAGTTGTGGCTCACGGGCCCAGTTGTTCCGCAGCATGTGGGATCCTCCCAGACCAGGGCTCGAACCCGTGTCCCCTGCATTAGCAGGCAGACTCTCAACCACTACGCCACCAGGGAAGCCCCTGCATCAAAATTTTTGTATATATTTGTGTTTTATAAATGGTTCTAAGGGACCTGCTCATGTGAAAAGGAACCAGGCTATTTGATTTGTTATTTCAACCAATTATCTGCATGCCTTCAGGACACTACTAGAAGATTACCTTTGTGAGGCTTACCTGTTTTGCTAGGTTCAAGTGGTCTTGGACATCAGCTAGTTCCTCCTGTAATGAGTTTACTGCTTCTCGTTTTTCTACAGAAATAACATTTACATAAAATAAGAAATACATATGTATACATGTTCCAGATTCCTATCAGTCCCCTTAGAGTAGTAGAGTAGAAGTGAATTTATACTTCCTTCTGTTAAATGTATGACTATGCCACCCTATCTTATTAAAGGCCAAAAGAGGCACATGCGCAATCCAGATCTGGACTTGGAGCCCACGTTTTTAAAGACTTGCATGTTCAAAAAAAAAAAAGAGATGTTACATGTTCAAAACCTCACGATGAAAATTTACACATAATACCTAATGTTGATGAGGTGCATGGTTTAAAATCCACATTGCTGATAAAAATATAAATTTGGTACAACCTTTCAGGAAGACAATTTGGGAATAAATTTTATATCTGTACTGGTTTTGTCACTTACTAGCTGTGTAAGTTTGAGCAAGTCACTTCTCACTTAGGCGAGTCGCAAGGAAACTAGGCTTAAGTTGCTTTATCTGTAAATGGGTGAAATAATAGTTTCTACCTCATAAAAATGTTACAAGGATTAAGTGATAAAATGCATATGAAACACCTGTATCATGTCCAGGACACAGTAAGTGCTCAACAGTATACTGTTGGCTAGAATTACTTAGTAACTTATAAATAAACAATCATGAGGCTTTATAAAGAGTTGCTAATAAAGATGTTATTTGCATCTTTGTTTTTGTTTTTAAATCTACACACACACACACACTCCCCAAGGAAAAAGCTGGAAGGATATTTACTAAATTGATAATAGAAATTATCTCTGAGGAGTGAGGTGAATAGTAATTTTTATTTTGTCATTTTGCCATGTTTTTAAATTGTTCTCTAAAGAATATGAATTAGTCTTTTTAAAAAATAGCTTTACTTAGATGTAATTCTCATACCATGCATTTTCTCCCATTTAAAGTATACAACTTCATGACTTTCAGTAAGTTCACAGAGTTGTACAACCACCACCATACCTAATTTTAGAACATCTTTCTCACTTCTAAAAGAAACCCCATGCCCTGTAGCATGAATTATTTCTGTAATAAGAAAGCAAACAATTAAAAAAAGAATCTAGCAAAAGGAAGAAGGTCACATCTCTCCTGCTGTGCTGCCTCATACCCTGGAGCTGCAGCTGGGTGGCCGCGATGTCTTCATGCAGTGAGAGTTTGTTTCTGTTTAGCTGGTCTACCTCCTGCTGCAGTTTTCTGACATCCACCTCCAACTTTTCTAAGGCTGATTGCTTTGTTCTGCTATTCTCTTCTGTAGCTGCTAAAACCCTACAATACAAATGGAGAATAAGTTAGACTGTCAAATACAAAATGTCTAAGCACACACACGCGACAACTAAGGAACAGTGTTATGTTTCACAATGTAGTTGTGGAGTCTGGATGATATTAATAAATAAATATTAATAATTTACCAAATTATTAAATGTTATTAAATATTAACAAAATGTAAGGCTCTTCAACTCATTTTCAAAAGGAATCTTATTTTCAGCTTTCCAAATAGAACATTTGGGGGGCTTCCCTGGTGGCGCAGTGGTTGAGAATCTGCCTGCCAATGCAGGGGACACGGGTTCGAGCCCTGGTCTGGGAAGATCCCACATGCCGCGGAGCAGCTGGGCCCGTGAGCCACAACTACTGAGCCTGAGCGTCTGGAGCCTGTGCTCCGCAACAAGAGAGGCCACGATAGTGAGAGTCCCGCGCACCGCGATGAAGAGTGGCCCCCACTCGCCACAACTGGAGAAAGCCCTCACACAGAAACGAAGACCCAACACAGCCAAAAATAAAAATAATAAACAAATAGAACATTTGGAAATGTTTATCATTTCAAAAATTGACTTGCTAAACCGAAGTTTTATAAAAATCAGGGATAACATGGATAGCACTTATAATTCCAAAAATGTGATTAAGGACTTCCTTGGTGGCGCAGTGGTTAAGAATCCGCCTGCCAATGCAGGGGACACGGGTTCGAGCCCTGGTCCGGGAAGATCCCACATGCTGTGGAGCAGCTAAGCCCATGCGCCGCAACTACTGAGCCTGTGCGCTAGAGCCCTTGAGCCACAGCTACTGAGCCCACGCGCCTAAAGCCTGTGCTCTGCAACAAGAGAAGCGACCGCAATGTGAAGCCCGCGCACCACAACGAAGAGTAGCCCCCACTTGCCGCAACTAGAGAAAGCCTGCGCGCAGCAACGAAGACCCAACGCAGCCAAAAAATAAATTAATTTTAAAAAACGTGATTAAAATGGATCACTAACTTCTGATAAATGAAAAAGCAGGAAACACACTGTATGTATAATAGGATTTGTCCAAAAAACAGGTATGTATGAGCATGCATTCCTTTGCACGAATGGAATCGTACACTATGGACTGGTTTTTGTCTGGCTTCTTTCAGTAAGCATAGTTACTTTGAGATTCATCCATGAATTTGTCTGTATCAATCCTCCATTGCTTTTTATTGCTGAGTAGTATTCTATGGTATGGCTATACGATAATTTGCTAATCTATTCACCAGCTGATGGGCATTTAGGTTGTTTCCAGTTTTTGGCTACTGCAAATAAAGCCGCTATGAACATCAATGTACAGTTTTTGTATGGACACATGCTTTCACCTCTAGGTGCGGGAAAGCTAGATCTTCTGCTAGGTGTATGCTTGCATTTTTAAGTAACTGCCAAACTATTTTCCAAAGTGGTCTTACTAACATTTTATACTCCCACCAATTGTGTATGAAAGTTCCTCGCTAGCATTTGATATGGTCAGTGTTTAACCTTAGCTATTCTATTAGGTGTGTAATGATATCTAATTGTGGTTTTAATTTGCATTTCCCTAATGGTTAACGATACCAAGCATCTTTTCATGTGCTTATCTGCCATCCATATATTTTCTTAAATAAAATTTCAAATCTCTTGCCCATCTGAAAAATTGCGTTCTTCATTTTCTAATTACTGAGTTTTGAGAGTTCATTATATCCAGGGTACACGTCCTTTATCGGATACATGGGTGCCAGGATTTCTCTCACAGTCTGTGACATGTCTGTTCATTATCTCAACAGTGTTTTTTGAGAAATAGAAGTTTTAAATTGTGATGAGGTCCAATTTTATCAATGTACTCTTTTATGGATCATGCTTTCAGCGTCTTATCTAAGGAATTTTTGCCTAACCCAAGGCCACAAAGATTTTTTCCCCCTGTGTTTTCTCCTACAAGTTTTATATTTTGGTTTACATTTATGTTTATGATCCATTTTGAGTTAATTTTTATATGTAGTGTGAGGTATAGATCAAGGTTCATTTTTTTGGTTTTGGATATGTAGCTTTTAGCAACAGTTTTTGAAAACACCATCTTTTCTCTACTTTGCATCTTTGTCAAAATCAGTTGTGCCTATATTTGTGAGTTTACTTGCAGACTTCTGTTCTGTTCCATTGACCTATTTGTCTATCTTTATACCAATACCACAGTGTTTTGATTACCATAGCTGTATACTGTCTTGAAATCACATAGTATTAGCCCTAAACTTTTGTTCTTCTTTTTCAAAGTTGTTTTGGTGTCATATCTAAAAAGTTTTAGATTCTATTCTAGGTCCTCTGCATTTTAATATGAATTTTAGAATCAGATGGCCAATTTCTATTTAAAAAACCTGTTGGGATTTTGACTGTGATTGTTTTGAATCTATAGATCAATTTGAGGAGAACTGAATCTTAACAATGGGTTAAGATTGGGTCTTCCTACACACGAACAAGCATAAGTTATTTTACTTAAAAAAAAAATCACAACAAGTTATTTTAATAAATGCTTTCGGGAAAAAAAAAAACCTAAAAGGAAAATTCACCCAAAAATGCTATTGGTGAATTGTATTGTGATACTGAGTTTGTGGCATATTTTGTATTTTTTTGCCTTTTCTCAATTTTCCAATTTTTTGAATAGTGTGTTAATAATGCTTTAGCCTTCCAGATGGGATCTTACAAGCTTACTTGTTCCTGCTCTCACCGTTTGGTTTGTGCCAACTTCTTCTCCCAGCCATCACATTTCTCTTCGAGATCTTCCTTTTGTTTGCACAAAGACTCAACACACAACTGCAGTGCTCGGGTCTCAGCAGTTATTCGCTCAATTTCTCGTTTGTCCCTCTCCAAGAGCTGCTTCTGCCACTCCATTTCCCCTTTCTGTCGCAGGGCTGTCTGCTGCAAACTGTCCAACTCCAGTTTCTCCTAAAGCAGATAAAAGAGGAGTCAACCATGCAAACTGAGGAAGACCATGGTTCACTACTGGTAAAACAGCTTGTTTATTACCTCTAGCACTTCAACCTGAGCCTTCTCTAACTCAGACACCTTTTGGTCATGTTGTAGCTTCAAACTTTGCAGCTCATTGTTTTCAAGTTGCAACATGTCCAGAATATTCTTTAGTTCTAACAGAAACAAAGCATGGTCCAGGCAATTAAATGAATGTGGAAACATTTACAAAATGAAACAGAAAATAATGCTACTGGCTGATACAAGAAACAAAAGATAATAAAAATATATTTGTTGTGCTGAATTAATGGAGCTAATTAATTGTATTCTGCATGTAAAAAGCCTTTAAAAGTATTGCTAAACATTAATTTGTTATAAACATTTAAACGAAAACATTCAACAGAGATCTAGTTCTAAAAAGTACTTACCCTACCTAAAAGAATTTAAATCAAAATAAATAGGAAAAACTTTAAAATATATCAGCTGAGATTTATATAACAATTCTTTTGTCCTTTGAAATATAGATATTTAAACATTAACTACTTTTATCTGATTATAAAAATATTTGTTCATTGTAGAAAATTTGAAAAAAGTATAAAAGAAAAAAAATGAAAACCCATCATTATCCTACCATCCAAAGACAATCACTACTGCAATAGCATTTTGATGTATTCCCTACCAGGAGCGCACGCACACAAACAGACACACACATATATATATTTTTAAATAAATTGGGACTACAATCAATGTTCAGTTTTTATCTATTTTTTCACTCTTCTTTCATCAGCATTTTTACATGTCATTAAATGTTAAAATATGTTTTTTAAAAAAAATTTATTTATTTTATTTATTTTTGGCTGCGTTGGGTCTTTGTTGCTGTGCGTGGGCTTTCTCTAGTTGCAGTGAGCGGGGGCTACTCTTGGTTGCGGTGCGCGGGCTTCTCTCGTTGCAGAGCATGGGCTCTAGGCGTGCAGGTTTCAGTAGTTGCAGCACGCAGGCTCAGTAGTTGTGGCTCACGGGCTCTAGAGCGCAGGCTCAGTAGTTGTGGCTCACGGGCTTAGTTGTTCCGCAGCATGTGGGATCTTCCTGGACCAGGGCTTGAACCCGTGTCCCCTGCATTGGCAGGCGGATTCTTAACCACTGCGCCACCAGGGAAGCCCAAAATATGGTTTTTAAATTAGTCATTTGTTTCCAAATTTTGTCATTATAATTTCTGTTGCAAGTAACTGACTCAGTCAACTTAACTTGTAAAACAAGGAAATAAAGGCTTACTTCTTAAAAAAAAAAAAAGAGAGAAAATAAAATAAATATCGCCGCGCTGTACATAAACGCTTGCCCTCTCTAGATAACTGGAAATGGGCTACCTGGTTTAACAGGTGTGAGTTTAATAGTCTTAAGACACTGGGAGGTTGTTCCATTTTATACTTCAATCAACAGCCTGTAAGTGCTCTTCTTTCATCACACCCTGGTCAGCAATGAAGATGATTATTTTGCTTTTAGTCAATTTGAGTGGCAGAAAATACCATATTCCTTTTATAATCTGCTTTTCTTTGATTAGAAATAAGGTTAAACTTTAAACTTACCAGTTTTATGTTTAGACATTTGCCCTAAAACTACCTGGAGATTTTCTTCCTCTTTTTCAATTTCCTGCTTTATAAGTGAAAGTTGATTTTTTTTCTCACTAATCTGGACATTCAGTTCTCCTTTCTGAAAACTCAGTTCTTCCAGAAGAGATTTTAGTTCCTGTTCAAAGAAAAAGAAAAGAAAAGAAAAGAAAAGAAAAGAAAAAAGTCAACCCACCTTCACCAA
This sequence comes from Balaenoptera musculus, assembly GCF_009873245.2. NCBI lineage: Eukaryota > Metazoa > Chordata > Mammalia > Artiodactyla > Balaenopteridae > Balaenoptera > Balaenoptera musculus. The sequence goes on along the minus strand of NC_045790.1, from coordinate 102,826,089 downwards.
GTTATGAATAGAAATTACTTTAAAATCAGTTCTGTTATTAACTGTCTCATTTCATAGAAATTCTCATTTGGAAACATGCTCATGTTTGAATTTTACATCAAGAACAGCACTATATTTTACACTAACATATTTCAGTATAATAGAAGCAAAAAAGTAACACGTTATCTTCATTTAAAATTTATATGCAATATTTACTATGAGCAAAGCAATGTGTTGCAGAGAAAAAAGGCTGACTCGGACACATCTCCTGCCCTCAAGGGGCTTAGCACCTGGTGGGGAAATAAGGCAGGGAACAGAAACATGATCACAAAAGGCTAAGGTGCCCTAGGAAATGTGCAGAGTGCTACTAAACTCAGAATCGAGAGAAACTCCTTCCAGGGTAAAGGAAAAGTTGGGGAAGCCTTCTTAGTGGCATGAAGCTGGACCATGAAAGCTGGGTCGGATCTGGACATTCCCAGAAAGGGAATTCCTAGAGAAGAAACAGTATGAGAAAGGCACAGAGGCATAAAACCTTGGGCATGTCCAGAAAACAACACAGGGGGAGAGCTATGCACGGCAGCCACAGCATGGATAGATAGCACAACACCAAGCTCGTTACAGAGGCATCAAGATTCAGGAATTTATATTTGCATTTTAGGGGGAAACCAATGAAAATATCTCAAAATAAATCTACAGGACTATACTAGGACTCTTAAGAAAAACTATTGAAAAATGTACCCTGATGTGACTGTACTTCTCAGCTACTTCAGTTTCTCCCAGTCTCAGCGCCTCCTGGAGGTCAGCTCTGGCCTGGACCATGCTTCCCTGGAGTAGATGCAGCTCCTCCTTTTTATGCCCCAATTGTCTGTCCAAGACAGCCATCTCCTGCTGCTGACCTGTTACCTGCATTAAAGAAAAGTAAAGAATGCAAAGCCTGACAAAGTGCTGAGATGGGGAATATTTAGTCCAGCTAAAGGTTGTGTGGGGAAATAAGGAGGTAGTCTAATTCTCACAATCCTAGCTGCAAGAGTCAGAAAGGCCAGGCTGGGGGGCTACAGGCATAAAATGCCTAATAAAGGCCTTGAGCTCACATAGGTAAAAACACTTAAATCACAGCAAAAACCACAATATGATAATAATGATTATCCTTCAGGTTATGGTTTTCAAAGAATTTTCATATCTATAGTTTATTCCAATTGACAACCACCTTGACAATGGAAGTTAGGCAAGGATTTAAAAAATTTATTCATTTTGTAAATTTAAAACTTACAATTTTAAGGACAATACATATTTAGTTACAGAAAAGCAGAAAATGCAGACATGCAAAAGGAAGAAAATAGAAAATATTCACAATCCCCCCTTATCAGACGACCATGTTTGTACTTTGGTATAGACTAAAAATTCAAACATAAGTATACATAAACACATTTAACATAAATGATCTCAGAGCATATTGTGTTTTGAGACTCACTTATTCAATAATATATCGTACTGAGCTGAGATTCAAATTTGGGTTGGACTCTATTCTTAACCACTAGGATATACAGCCTCATTTATGCTTTATACTTTATTATGTACTTTCCAGTCTTTTCTACAATCAAACATGTATTTCTTTTTATAATCATAACACGAATGTAGGTTTCAAAGCAGCATGAACTGGTTTTCAAGGTGTCTGCTGCCATACCTGGCTTTTCAGCTTTTCCAGCTCTGCTCTCTTGGCCTGCAGGAGGGTCTCCGACTCTTTAAGCACCTGCAGGTGATGATCCTCAGTGCGTTCTGCGGTCTCGATGTCTTTTTGCAGCTTCTGCAGCCTACAAAGCACCAGCAGTACTAGAGCAAATTGGAAGGGAGACAGAGCCCCAAGAGCCGCCTTCCAGCACAAGCCCCTTGAAGGCCTGCAGAGGCCGTACTTACTCTTCTGTCAGTTTTTCCTTCTTCTTGTTTAGACACTGGAAGTCTGAGTCTTTTGCTGCAACAACTTTGTTTATCTCTTTCAGGATTTCTTCTTGCTCGATTTTGTGCTGCTCCAAATCCTTTGTGTCAGCCTGGAGCAATCTAAAACACATCTCTTTATTTCCCCCAGACTCCTTAGACTTGACGTGCATTGTTTATCATAGAGCAATTATCGTCCTCTTAGAATCAAACTTCTCATTCATCTCACCGAGGACATCAATGGCTGAGGGAGTCCACCTACCTGAGCTGCTGATCGGCTTTGACAAGGTTAACAGCAGTTTCCTGAGCTCTCCTTTCTAACTCCTCAGCATCTTTCTCAGTTTGCAATAAATTTCTTCTGGCATCAGTGAATTTTTCAACAGCATTTTTTGTCTAGAAAAGAAACTGTCGTTAAAAGCAATTCAGTTACAATACTCTCTCACGGCTATTGGTATCGTAAATTGGCACAGCTCTTGGAAAACAAGACAATACAGAAAGACTGATAAAAATGTTCATTCACTTTGACTCTCCAATTCTCAAAAAAGAATTCAGAAGAACTATTACACAAAAATGCTCATTGTATACTGAAATAATGTAAGACTTGACAAACAATCGATTCAGTAAGTGATAATGCATCAACACAATGGAATACTGTGCAGTCTTTAAAATAATATGACAATGTAGTAACATAGAAGAATGTTAATGATAAAATGTTGGCTGAAAAAAAATGTTAAATGGTACAAGCACTGTAAGAGCAACTATAGAAATCTATCTTGTCAACAAAGACAGAAAGGCTGTGCAAAAACAAAAATCGTCATTTGAGGGTGGTGAGATGGTGGATGATGTTTTATTTAAAAATAATCTGTAATGTTATTATATGTTATTTTTTTCACTTAAAAATATCTACCCCAAAACAATAACCAAAAAAAAAGGAAAAAAAGAAATTTCAAAAAGAGAAGAAAAAAGTGAACAAATAAATATCTACCCAATTAAGTGGCAAGGAAGTGATTTTACCAATATTCCCTCCACATAAAGATTCTTCCTTTACTCTAGATATTATCTTGTTAAGTAAAACCCCATTAATCGAAGGATGATTTAATTATGGCTGAGAAACACAAATATTTAATACTTCTGAAGTATTTAAAAATCTTCCTATATATGATTTGGCAAAAACATCAGTTTTTTTTTTTTTTGTCACCTTGGTTTCTTTTTCTGTCTAAAATAAGAGGCTTAAAAATGTCACGAGAGGTCCAAAAAGAGTATGGTTTGCACTTGGTTGAGCAGTGACTCACTTTTCTGCCAAAACACTCCGTGTTGCAGTTGCACTCAAGTCAGAGGCATCTGTATGTGAAGCTCGTCTAGTAAATACCCCGTGTGGATGCAAGAGGGTTTGGCCAGCTCCCAGAGAGCTAGATATTTCACCACACTTCTTTCCACTTCGGATAGCTGGTTTCTACCAGATTCATCAGCAAAGCATTGGACAGAACTCACTACACACTACAGAAAGCCAGCCACGTCTCTAAGTAGTTTTTTTTTTTTTTAATTTATTTATGGCTGTGTTGGGTCTTTGTTTCTGTGCGAGGGCTTCCTCTAGTTGTGGCAAGCGGGGGCCACTCTTCATCGCGGTGTGCGGGCCTCTCACTATCGCGGCCTCTCTTGTTGTGGAGCACAGGCTCCAGACGCGCCGTCTCAGTAACTGTGGCTCACGGGCCTAGTTGCTCCACGGCATGTGGGATCTTCCCAGACCAGGGCTCGAACCCGTGTCCCCTGCATTGGCAGGCAGATTCTCAACCACTGCGCCAGCAGGGAAGCCCCCTCTAAGTAGTTTTTCAGCCCCTTGTACATCAGGTTTTAACAAGTCTGGCACATTCCTTACAAAATCCAGCACTTTCTCCTTTCCTCTTCCTTTTTAGCAAGCTGCTTCCCTGAGTCATTTTGGGAGGATGAAGGAGGACGAGCTTATTAGTCTCGGTTCACTTACTATCTCTGCCAACTACCAGTCTCAGCTATTTTCTTTTATACACCAGTGATGCATTTTTCTTTGGTCCTGCTCACACCTATTTTCTCTCACAGTAATCTAACATGTGACAGAAGAGGGAACTGATCACCTGAAAAGAGATGAGGACACTTTTCCATTCTTATTAAAGCCATCACTCACAGAATTTCTTTAATAAATCCTTCATTTCAGTTCCTGGGTAATAGATTTCTATTCATTTAAATTGATCCATGTTGAAATAACAATATAAAAATAGTAGTTCCTGATGTGGCCCATATGGATTCGGGACTTTTGTTTTTAATCCTGGAATTCCCATCTAAAGCTCTCTTGGTGAGTCAGAACTTTAGCTGTGTGACCCTGGGCTAGACCAGCCTCTGAGCTACATGTGTGAACTGGGCTAATGACCATCTTACAACGCTGCCAGGAAGGTTAAATGAAGTGGTATTTATAAAATAACCAATGTGTGGCCACAGCAGGGGCTCATAAAAGGCAGTCCCTTTTCCTTCCCAACTTCCTCTGTGTTTCAGTCTTAAAAATACTACCTCAGGCCAAAAAATATTTGATTTTATCTTACTATCAACTTGGAGAACAAAGTAAGAATAAGAGTCTTGTGAGGTCCATTGTTATAAGAATATAAGATTGACCTATTTAATAAACACAGATATCACAGCCCGAATGATTTTTAAAAGACACACACAGGATAAGGAGGTGGGGTGTGTTAGGAACTAAATGACTTTCAGGAGCTTTAAATATGCTACTTCATTTAATTCATACTGAATTATACTAGGTTAATTCTAGTATAATTAGTATAATCTAGGTTAATTAGTATAATCTAGGTTAATTATACTAGGTTAATTATACTTCATTTAATTCATACTGAACAGCCTAGGTTTTCTTAGCCTGAATTTACAGAGGAGGAAAGCAAAGCTCGGGGACTTTAGGAACTTGCCCAAATCCTCACAGCTCCTTAACTAGCAGAGCACAGCCTGACTTGGACCACTTTGCTCTTCACGTTTTCTTTCTAACCCTTCCTGCTGCCGCCGCCGACGCCAGCAAGCCGCCTCACCCCAAGCACAACAGCACCTACTTTCTCGGTTGTGCGTGAAAGTTCACTCTCAGCTTCCGCCAGCAGTCGGTCAGCCTCCCTGAGATCTGCTCGACGTTTCAGGAGGGTCTTCTCGATGCACTCAATTTCATCTACAATATCTTCATGGTGCCTGAGTGATTTTTCTATTTCTAGTTCATTCATAAGACTCTCAACATTTCCATCAATGAAGTCTCTAAAAAAATCATAGGTACACACTCATCAAGAGATTTTAAATGTGACAATATAGATACTTGTAGCCTAATGATAAAAAGATGCACAATGATTTTCTAATTTTATATGAGAAGGGACTGGACAGACAGCTACATCTGATTAAGTTCAATGTCTATGCTTACCTTTTTACTCAACATGGCATACTGTTGACAATAAGTGGATAATATGTATAATGTATGAGGCAGTTGTTTTGTCCTTTTAAATATAAAGATTATTTTTTCATCAGCACTTGGTCAAGACAATGCTGATACTTCAATTCTTCTGTGGTATAAAGATAAAACAAACCACTGCCTCAATAATCATCCATTCCCTCAAAACTATCCTAAGTTTCTACTAGAGTAAAATTATGGTGACAATATTTGACAAATCAGAAAGAGTAACACAGGACTTGGTAACTCAAGGCTAAAGTCAAAATTATTTGAAAATGGGACTATTATTGACAGAAAAACATGAAAATAAATTCATCAACATATTAACAGATTAATTCTTCTTTGAACATTTTTGTGTTATCCAAATTCCCTAAAATGATCATTTATTATACTTCTATAACTAGGAAAAGAAGTGGTTCTCCCACTGCACTACAGCCCCCTCAAAAAACTTCACCTCCCCCATATACACCTACAAAAATGAAATAACCATCCCCCAAGCCTTCAAACATCTAGTCCCAACCTTCTCTCGGTATGACCCTTGGTTTTCCCTGCCAGGTCTATCAGTCACTCTTGCGTTTGCTCCTAGAAGGCAGAGACCATATCTCACTCACCTCTATGTACTCCACAGGTCTCCCCCCAACCCTGGTACCTGGGCCAGTCTGGCTTAAGGGACAAAAACTGGGGAACTGTCATAATTCATGGTCTAGTGCAGAAGATGGGCTTCTACATAACTGACCCACGCAGCAGATACAAGCATTAGCTAACGGACCCTATGCCAGATGCTGGGGCACAGAGAGGGAGGCCCCGCTACTGCCCTTCTGGGTATCTTACAACATGGTCTGAACAACACTACGCCCAAGGTTGCCAACTCCAAACTGTGGGAGCCTGAGATGAGAAAGCTTTTCTGTCAGAGGGGATCCCTAACCTTCATCTGGAAAGACACACTGGAGTTAGGTGGGGGGCAGGTCGGGAAGCCATTTCAGGCAAAGGACAGCATGTGCAAAGGTGGGGAGGCAGGAGAAAACGTGGTGCTCGGGGAAACCACAGCAAAGTGTAGGGCTAGAGTAAGTACCGTGTGGGAGAGAAGGATAAAAGAGAGAGGTAGGGTTCAGATCTTGGAGGGCAGTATGTTTGCTGGTGGGAATGAGAGACACAGGGGAGCGTGCACAGTTATGTCTGCAGCCATGTCGAGGGTGGGATGGAGAGAAAGACACTAGACCTGGAAGGCCTGACCTAGGAATGAGGATGACTAAAGGCCAGGGCAGTGGAGACGAAAGAAGGGGACCAGTTTGAGAGCTCTTTGTGTATAGAGTCAGTGGGACTTGGAAAGCAGCTGGATGCCTGGGGGAGTGAGGGAAAGGCAGGTGTTGAGGACACCCAGCATGTTTTCAGCCAGGGTAACCGGGGAGGGGTGGCGGTTGTGCCATTCTCCAAGAGGGACTACAAGAGGAGCTGATATGGATTATTGGCCAAAAGAACTTAGACTTGTACTATCCCATATGATAATCACCACGTGGCTATTAAATTAAATTAAATTCTGTTCCTCAGTTCTATTAGCTACATTTCAAGTACTCAATAGCCACATGTGGCTAAGGCTACTGTTTTGGATAGTACTGATCTAGAACATTCCCAAGATCACAGAAAGTTCTATTGGACAACACTGATTTAGGTTACCTTAATGAACTAATATCATATTCATCTGAATTATAAAGATAAAATGGCTAATAATTACTTTCGCTGTTGATGTTTCTGAATGGTTCTATGCAATTCTTCTACTTCGTGCTCTAAGTCTCTCTTCTCTTGCAAAAGATCATCAATATTATGATGCAGTTCTTCTATTTCTTTCTCACACTGCTGCTTGGATACTCTCATCCACTGTTCCTGTCTCTTTGATTTTAAATGCTGTATTATGTCTTCCAATCTAGAAACTTCATTCTCCTGGACAAAGAAAAAAATGCAATACTGAAATACCACATGATGTTTCCCCTTTTTCCTGCCAAAAACTGAAATTAACAGTGATTAAAGTGGTATCTTTGACCTGATAATAGTGGTAGCTTCTAAGACTTCAGTATGAAAAGAAAAATTAAGTCAAGCCAATTTCTTCACGTGCCATAGATGAAACTGATGGACCAACAGATTGTACGACTCTTCCATCAGTCCAGCTATGGCTGATAAATAGTCACCAAGCACCTCCTATGGATAATATCTGGCTCCAGAGTTCAGCATCTAGCAGAAGACACAGACAGAGGTGTCTCCCTCCTCTGCACACATGGGAGAGGAGTTGGCTGAGAAGGATGTCTAGAGGAAGTAGTGTTCTGCCTGGTTTTCAAGAATAAATGAAACAGGAAACGACTATGCTGAAGAAATAATGTGCAAATGTAGGGAGGTATAAAGGCACACCTGGGAAACTACAGGAACAGCCGGGTACTGGTGGAGGGTAAAAGAACCAACAGAATTGCTATAAAAACAGTGTGCACTGAAAAACTGCAGGATAACACGAGTAACTACCATTTTTAACCATGTAAATATCCACAGTCCCTCTGAAACTAGTCTGACCTACTAAAATGGGGCTGGTGGCTTGGCACCCAGGTATCCTAGTCCTTTATCTTCCTCTCAATCTTCTGAGAGGAAAAGGAAAAAATAAAGAGCTCCAGGTGCCTTAAGTTTGAAGGAGGCCCTTGTAATGCATTTTATTTCTTTAAAGCAAAAAAGTTATAAAGGAAGCTAGTGATTAGGAAGTAATCATTTCTCAGAATTTAGCCTAGAGGAAAATATGAAATACAGTAAAAATTTATACACAGTTAAATGAACTACACAGCCTACAAATAAAGAAATGTTATGCATTCATTAAAATACTGCTTAAAAACGCTTGTAAAACCATGGGGAAAATGCTTGTAACATTAAGTGGGAAAAACAGGACACAAAATTATGCACACAATAAGTTAAGAACTATGAAAAGAAAGAAAGAATAAAAATTAATTTCACCACCCAGAGATAACCCCCTCCAAAACCTTACTGTATGCTGCTCTTACATGTGTTCATACACAAGCACACATAATATGTGTATGTACAGGTACAGGCACTAGTATGTGAATATACCTATACATACAAATTAATACTTGTCAATAGAAAAATATATAAAAAGCTTTCTAAAAATGGCTATTGGGCTTCCCTGGTGGCGCAGTGGTTGAGAATCTGCCTGCCAATGCAGGGGACACGGGTTCGAGTCCTGGTCTGGGAAGATCCCACATGCCGCGGAGCGACTAGGCCCGTGAGCCACAATTGCTGAGCCTGCGCGTCTGGAGCCTGTGCTCCGCAACAAGAGAGGCCGCGATAGTGAGAGACCCGCGCACCGTGATGAAGAGTGGCCCCCACTTGCCGCAACTAGAGAAAGCCCTCGCACAGAAACGAAGACCCAACACAGCCATAAATAAAAAAATAAATAAATAAATAATTAAAAAAAAATAAATAAATAAAAATGGCTATTTTCTGGACTGAAAGCATTTTTGTTATAAAATGGTTAAACCAGGTTCGTAGAATGGCCTGGTACCCTAACTCCCGTCCAGAACAGTGTTTTAATAAGAGGACGCTTGCTCAGTTCTAAACATCAGCCTTACAAACACACTTTTGGGATATAATCCATGCATAAGTAGGTCGACTCATTAAGTATATAACCGTACTCAGTCTCCCATGGAAGCAGTGTGGATAGGGGTCTTGTGTCTTTCCACTTACTAAGTTATGGTGCTCCGGGACATTGCAGTGCAGCACGCCCATTGGGATGAGGGGGATGGAGAAGCTGGGGGGTGGAGGCCCATATATGATGGGGGCCCCAGCGGGAGGCGGGCCATAAACAACAGTGCCAGGGGTGAGAGGTCGGCTGTTGTTGGGCAAGGGAGGAGGTGGTGCATACAGGGCCATGCCCTGGGGTACAGGAGAACCATCGGGAAACACAGTATACATCATGTATCCAGGAGGAGGCACAAATGGGCGGTCCTCTTGGTCATCCAGCTCGCTCTCTTCCTGGCTATCTCCTCCACTGTCTGCATCTTGAAACAAAAAAACAGAAGAGCGTTTTATTCCCATGGCTCACTAGGTAAACATGTTCAGTAGAGGACAGCAGCTTTTAGGCCAAGATACCAGAGATGTAAAAATAAAATTCTGTAAAAAAGGTCAAAAGCAGTTTTGAAAAGTGGATCAAACAGGGATGCAAATTATTTTCACCAGGTGAACTTGAGTTTTTCCTTTTTTTTTAAACGAATGAACTTTATTATTTTTTTTTAATTTAAAATTTATTTTTGGTTGCATTGGGTCTTCGTTGCTGTGCGCGGGCTTTCTCTAGTTGCGGTGAGCGGGGGCTACTCTTCGTTGTGGTGTGCGGGCTTCTCACTGCGGTGGCTTCTCTTGCTGTAGAGCACGGGCTCTAGGCGCACGGGCTTCAGCAGTTGCAGCATGTGGGCTCAGTAGTTGCGGCACTCAGGCCCTAGGGCCCGCAGGCTTCAGTAGTTGTGGCACACGGGCTTAGCTGCTCCGTGGCACGTGGGTCTTCCCGGACCAGGGATCGAACCCATGTCCCCTGCACTGGAAGGTGGATTCCTAACCACTGTGCCACCAGGGAAGTCCCTTGAGTTTTTCTTATACCTATCTGTTGTTTTTTTTCCATCTTCATTCATTCATTCATTCATTCAGCAACATTTGGGTGCCTGCTTTGTGCTACGTAAAAGACCAACAGAGAAGTGCTGTGAGATCCCACAGCTCCCAGCTTTACCACTATCAGGATACAAAGCCTCTCTCAGGTGTTGGTTCTCTTACTTATCTCCTCTATAAGCAGGAACTAGGTTTTTTTTTCCCACTGATGAAGAAAACCTAGCACACAGCAGGCACTCAATAAATAGTTCCTGAATGAACAAATTCTCAGAAGGTAATATTCCCATTTTACAGATTAACAGTCTCAGAGCGGCTAAATAATTCCCCTAGGATGACACAGTTACTTAGTGAAAGAGCCAGGATTTACCCCAGGTCTGACTCTTCCCCCTGGAGCTCTGGAAGACAGACCTGTAACATTTCATTTCAGTCGAGCTAATTAGTGCCACAAAACGAGGTTGTAAACTGCCATGTTCCAGGAGTGGAGGTGAAGATGCCGCTCAGTCTGCCAGGAAAGGCAGGGAGGAGGAAGGGTCCAGAAAAGGAGTGTTGTTTGAGGACCTGGGTCTTGCTGAAGGATGAGTAGGAATAGGTTTGGGAGAGAAAGGAGGAAGCAGGACATTCTGAACAGAGGGTTCAAAACATGGAAGTGTGAGCAATGTGGCAGGCAGTGGGTATGGCTGACATGTGGGAGAGTGATGGAAGGTGAGACAAGAGGTCGTTGGCCAAGACCAGGTCACAGAGGGCCTTGCAGAGCAAGCTAAGGAGTCTGGACTGTGTCTTATGGATTTCAGGGAACCAATAAAAGGTCATTAAACAGGCAAGAGAAATGCAACTTCCCTGATGTAACTTACCTCTATTTGAACATGATTTATGTAACCCAGTCCTGATGGGAGAATAAACCCAGTATCCTGAAGCAGGTGGAGGTGCACTGCCTTCCTTCCCATCCTGCCATGGTTTTCTAACAGGAGTTGAGGCTGCATACTTTAGGCCGACACCAGAGTCCTTGGTGGCCTGGGAACTGTGGCTGGAAACCTAAAATAAATGACAGCAGAGCATACTATCTCTTAACAAATAAAAAGGCTGATGTGGAGAAATGTCAAAGTCTAGAGCAAAGTTGAGAAAGAACTGGTTTCTTTTCATATATCGTAATTCTCATTTTTCACAGGCAGAAACGAGACGTGATTACGTGGTTATATAACCTGCATGGGTGTCAGCCTCCCGTCTCCCGTACTCATCTTTCCCGGTGGTTTCTCTTCTTTTGCCTAGTCCTTGATGGCCCAGCAACTAAGATCAAGGAAACAGGAGCTTTCAAGGCAAGCTGGGATATTAGTCTCCTGTTGTGCCAGGAGCTTGGAGTGGCTTTAGAGCTCTACTCTGTTACTCTCCCTCTCCTTTCAGTTGTAAGTCGACCCTCCAAACCCTCATCCAGCTCAGGCTTACAATGTTTTGCTCTAACCTATACTGCTTCCACCTGCAGCCCTGGCTGTGACACGGATGTCTAGCTTCCTTTAGATTTCTGGGAGGAGGATTTCAGATTCTGCTTTTCGGGGTTCTGATTAAGTCTGAACGGCCCGGGGATCCTAGCGTGTGGGAGCTGCTTCTCCTGACTGCTGTTGTCAGCTGATTCTAGCAGGATGTGGCCCAGCCCCTCTGCTTTGGATAACAGCCACTTACAGTCCTCTCCTTCCTTCCCACACTCAGGCTGCAAGCCCTGGCACTGTGCCCCCTGAACACCCCTCAATCCACCTCTGCTCTGGCTCTGGCTTCTTCCATCCTTCACCCGAACAAGTTCAAACAGCCCCACACAGAGTTCACCCACTGTAAGTCTAGCCTCCACACTCCGCCTGATTATTCTTCCTAAACTACAGCTCTGATCATAGCACACTCAACTGCAGTTTCCCAAGGCCTACATAATTAAGTGCAAGGGATTTTGAGGCCCTTTTTAAAAAAAAAAAAAAAAAAAGCATGACCCCAATCTACGTTTCCTGTTTCACCTTTCACTGTTCCCATCCAGCCCTCCAGCCCCACAAGGGGCTAAGCCAACTCTCCTCTTCCTCACAAGCTGTTCCCTCCCTCCTGAAAGCCCATCCTTTGAGGGTTGCTAAGTGCTGACTTCAAGCCCCTGTTTGTGAAGCCTTCTTCCCTAAACATCCCCATGAGATAAATCTTTAACATTTCTCTGCAACTGGGGCACGGAAGTCCAGTCTGTTGTCACATGCGTGTCACTGTTTTGTAATTACATTGGTGTGCTTGTCTTCCCCACCAGCCCATGAGCTCTTTGAGAGCAGGGGCTATATGATTCATCATGGTTCCCCACCAAAGCCTTGTACTTGACCTAGACCTCAGTAAGTACCGAATGAATGTGTTAAAAGGAAATGCAATCCAGGTGCCTATTTTTCTGTCTGAGACTCTATAATTCTACTGCCATTTTCAAAAGGCTCTCTGGGCTCAAGTCACTTTATCCACCCTTATAGGATCCTTGTTCAGGGACCCGGACCCCACACATACCACCTGAGCATGAGTGGGCAACTGCCACATTCCTTGGGAATGCCCTATTTCCATCTCATACAGCACAAAGTACTTAAGAACCTCAATGCATGGCTTAGCCTAGATATGTTGTTCTTGAGACCTGATCACAGATTTAGGGAAGGCAACACCATCACACTTTCTTAAAGAAAATTTAGTATATATTCCCAGCACCACAGACTTCCTACTTTTGATGATGATGGTGGTGGCATAAAGTACCAATAGCCTCGTCTTTTGAAAGGATCTGCCATGCTGCTGATGTAATCATTCTGATAAGAAACTTCACGTCGGAGTTCAGCAATTTCTTCCAAAACATTTTCAAAGCCTCCTCTGTTATCTGTAAAAGGAAAGCCATTCTGTGAAGTTGGGTATGAAATCATCTACTTCCTCTCTCTCTCAAAATACAAAAGTGCTTCCACAAGAGCGAATGACTTTTATCAGTTCCTCAAAGCTGCCGTTCAGCCTGCCCTTTGGTAATAAATTTTTATTGACACTTAAAGAGGACAGACATATTCTACTGCTGTTCATTTATAAAGTGAGCCAGAGAAAGAACAGATTTGTAAACATTATTTCTTTTGAAAATACAAAAATAAATCTCTCTTTGTAATCAAGTCCCTTGATACTGCACTTACTTACATTTTAAAAAGTGCTTTATTTATTAAGCTAATTATCACAGCTCTATAAATCGAGCATGGAATTGATCTGTAACAGTTAAATAAATTTGCTAAAGGTAAAAAACAAACACGATGATTTAATTTTAGAACTACAAAACCACTACCAAAATCAAAGCCCAATACCTTACCAGCCCCGGTGAGGTCTAGTAAATTCCGCAGTCTTGAGATCTCTTTCCTTTGTCTCTCCATGGTCTCATTCAGTTTTTCAATTTCTAGCACCTGTGAGTTTGCTCCTCTGGTGCCTACCTCTACTTTCTCCATCTCAATTCGAAACTATTAAAAAATCACATATACAAAGTTGCCAATGAATATTCTTTCCCAGATGCACGTCTCCTTGCAGTAAGATTATAATTCTATAATTTTTTACTTATACTTTACTAATGAGGAACTGCATTACTCCTTACATTTAAACCATGCAATGCCTGGCACACAGCAGAGAATCAAGTACTGATTGACTATTGGCTGTACCTCAAAATTCTTTGAGATGTCGCCTACAGTAATTCAATCTTTTAGGAACTGATAAGTACCCAATAAGGAGGCGGTCTCATGGGGGTACCAGCACTGACCTGCTCCTCTTTATCCCTGAGGAGATTCTGCAGGAGTTCGATCTCCGCTTCTGCTCGGGTCAGATCCCTGGCGGCTTGCGCTGCCTTTCTGCTGAACCTCTCTGTTTCCTGCAGCTCCTACTGGGACAGAGGTGTGAGAAAGGCACCACTGCTATTGCGGGCTGCCCTCTTTATTTCTTTCTTCCTCTGACTGAGTCCTCTGCTTTCATCAGATCGCCCGCCTGGCTACCCCATGCACACGTAGTGCCAAGTCCCACCTTATCTGTGCTGTTCCTATGATTTGGCAGCTCACTCTGGCACTCTTTGGGGGCCAAGTGGGCAGGGTTCTGCATCAGAAAGAGCAAGGACTAATTTTTTCTTCTCTGTTCTACAGTCTTCCATGACTGGTGTCTCTGTGGACCCCCATGGTTAGATTTTCCCTCCTATGATTTACTGTCTTAATCTCATAAGCATTTGCATCTTATAAAGGCTATAACAGACTTATCTCAGTCAGGAGTCATAATAACCCTGTGAAGTGACATCAGACTGCACAAGATGACAAAGACAAAAGGTTGAGGTTCAGAAGGATTATACAGCAAGCCTTGAAGACCTCTGTTCAGGTGTGTATGGATAGGTACCTCCCTAAGCAGACCCTACACTTTGAGGTAAGGATAGCACGTTTCATTTGATGGCTCCTTTGGGACTCAATAGAGTACAGGACCCATGGCAGGGTTGTGACGGGGGAAATACAATCTTCAGGTCTGAAGAGGAACAGACAACTTTATGGTGGTTTATAAAAGAGCCAAAGTCTGTAACAAGAGATCAGTAATACAAGTTGCTATGTTTTTTGACAGGGGCAGCCCTGGTGGAAACTTGTTCTGTACGTGGGGACTCACCTCTGCGCGCTCCTGGTTAATTTTCATAACGGTTCCATGAAGGGACTTGAGCTGGTCTTTGGCAGTGGTGAGCTCAGCTGTGGCCAGCTTATCAGAGGCGGCCACAGCTTTCTTTAGTGTCTTCAGTTCTTTATCTAAACCAAGAAACTGTGCCTGAGATTTGGCATCTTCAAGTTTCTTCTAAAATAAAAGAAACACTAATTAAAGAGATGAATCATTTGGTAGCAATGAATTAAGACATGAGCCCCATAGGGCAGGGACTCTGTTCACACACCCCATGCCTAGAACCATACCTAGTACTCAGCAGGTGCTCCTGAGTGAATAAATAAATAACATCTCAAAGCTGTATGATAACTTAGAATGAAATCAGTATACTTAGTCAAGAATCTTCGTGATCATAAATCCATTCATTTGTTGGAGAAACATTTCTTGGCACCATCACCAAGCGATGGGCCTGCCCCTTGTGATCATGGAGTCAGGCACTGGGCATATGGTGGTAAACAAAACAGACTTGGCTGCTGCCCTTGAGGAGCTTGTGAGAGACGCGTATTAAACAAACACTCAGACAAGTGTGTAACTAACACTGTGATCACTGCTGTCGAGGGACAGAACAAGGTATTATGTGAGATGCCAGCAGGGGAGACCTAGCTTGGTGGGGGGAGGGCTTTCAGGAAGAAGAACGGTGGAGGGACATGGTCCAGGAGAAGGAATGGCCAGGAGGGAAGACAGCACTTGGGAAGTCTCAGGAACTGAAAGAAGCAGCACGGTAAGAAAAGGAGAGAGCTCAACAGAGGCAAATCATGCAGGGGCTCAGAGGCTGAAGAATTTCTGTCCTTATCCTAAAGACAACAGAAGCTGCTGGAGAGAAGGGGAGATGGGAAGGGACTGACAAGAGCCTATTCACGTTTTTGGAAGAGCGTGTCGGCTGCTCTGTGGAGCAGGTCATGAGTGGAAGTGGGGGACTGTCAGGTGGCCACAGCAGTCGTCCAGAAGTGAGATGATGGCTGGATGAGGGTGGTGGCACTGGAGAAGGACAAAGTGCAAATATTCCAGAGAGATTTTGGAGGCAGACTCAATAATACTTGGGAACTGATGGGTTCTCAGTGAAGCATCAAGCCAGTCATTCACTGGGGCTGGGAGAAGGGAGAGGGTAGGTGTGAGACGTGAGAAGGTACGAAACATGCAGCAAGGGAGTGAGCTTACCAGAGAAAAGGGTAATGCTGCCCATTTGAGGCTGGCAAACATTTATAGTGTTACCGCTATGCCTGGATGGGTGACTCTTTCCTTCAGGAATACTTAGCCACGGGTGCAGGGCTAAAGAAAGCAGATAGCTGCAGTTTTGTCATAGAAGATAGGAGAAAAGAGCAAGGGATTTGAGGATACTTGCAAAAAATAGCGATAATGGGAGACCATGGAATTTAAGTTGGACAAGGAAGAAAGTAAAGACAGGAAAGCCTAACACACAGAAAAGGTGGGGTTAATGCACTGGGATTATCAAGAAGGTTGAAAACCTGTCAGCATGACTCATCCCAATAGCATTTAAGCCCCACCTAACTGACCCTCCAGTCACTCTTTACATCCCAATTCTCTTGCTTCCATCTAGCATGGCACCCTTGTCTCAGGCTCTTGATTCGATGACATGCATCTAGGTCTCCCTAGGTCAGGTCCACCTCTGGGCCAGCAATGCAGCCAGAGGTGACCGTGGATCACACCCCTCTCAGCTGCCCCATTGCTGGGAGCAGGACCCTGGCAGTGGGGACTCATATGTCTCTTTCCCAGTCTTGCCCACCTTCTTCTCTAACTCTTGGAGTTGGGCCAGAATTCTCTGCTTCTCTTCATCAGCTTCCTGAAGTTGGAGATCTGTAAGGCCTTGGATTTCCTCCATACTTTTTAGATTTTCTTGTAAATAGTGAATTTCATTCTCTAACTGCTGAATTCTTGCTTTGTGTTGCCTCTTGTCAAAATTAATCTGTGAGGAAATCAAGTTTCAAAGATGATTTTTAAGCAAAATATGTTTTGAGCAAAATAAAAACCTTCTAGAGAATTATATTTCGTTTTACTAAAGAGTAAAACAAAATGCTGTGCTAATGAGTTACTGGGGATGGCTTTATCACAACTGTTCTCTAGGATCCATTTTAATGTTTGCCTCATCATTAAAATAATTACATCAAAAACTCAGATTCTGGCACTATACTACACTCTAGCGATGTTGTATTATCTACTTGCACATTAAGAAACATCTCTCACTTGCTTCCAAAAGAAGGAAAACACAGTCTCACAAAGAAGCCTGACTTTGACATCAGTAACCACATTTAGAGTTGAATTTTAGTCACACCTAGTTTGACTTATTAGGAGTGAAACTAACAACAATTACACTGTATTTAAAAAAATTATACCTTTATTAATTATACCTTAATAAAGTATACCTTATAAAGGTATACCTTTATTAAGGTATAATCTACATAACAGACACTCTTTTCTTTCTTTTGTTTTGGCTGTGCCGCTTGTGGGATCTTAGTTCCCCAACCACGGATCGAACCCTGGCCCTGGGCAGTGAAAGCAAGGAATCTTAACCACTGGACCACCCAGGAATTCCCTACGCTGTATTTACATGAGAAAGGAAGCACTGTAATTTGCTGGAAAATATGAATGTTTTCTAAACACTTCCCTCTAGCTGCCTCTTGCCCTTCTCTTACTCTTGCTTCAAGGGCTCTCTCACAGGCCTGCCTGAACTCTTCTTGTCCGCTGGCCAGCTTCTCCTGATGCAGAGCCACTTCCTCTTGGAGTTTTCTCTCTCTCACTTGAGCTTCCTCTTTTTCCCACTGGGAACATGTAAGGATTTCACTGAACTGTTTCTGCAAATCAGCGAGACTTTTCCCTAAGACATCTGAAGGACTATGGATTCTGGTAAGGGGGGAAAAAGAAAGATGGTATAAGTGTGACATTTTATTTTTGATGCTGGATGCTGGGTGCAAACATGCCGGTAACATTAGTGCAGAAGTAAAAGAAGTTGTGAGGAATGGGACTGGTGTCAATCCGTAGTAAATTACTGTGCACCTCCTGAGTGCAAATCATTGTTTTATTAAATGACTGTTGCCACTCTGAAAGCACAGGCTCCTGTCAGGCTAACAATGTGTGTTCAAAGAATAAATGGCCATTTCATATATTCAAATTAGCCTCAGTTTTCTTTTGATATTTGTTTTCTATTTAAAATGCATAATGTGACTCTACTTCCTGACCATCTGCAGTAAGCTTTCAAGAATGAGTTACTCGTAAAACCTTTGTGTTTTTTAAATTAAATACCAAAAAGTATAAAAGATTAAAAAAATCAGTGACAGACAACTTGAATTAAGCAATCTGTGTATCAATCATGGTAATATGATAAGGGAAAAGGGAAACCTTACAAAAGAACTCAGCCATTAACAGTAGTTGGAAAGGTGATTTCATCACTGAACCCCACATTCACAACTCAGCCCACTCTCTACCTGGAGGTCTTGACTTTCCATTACCTCATCTCCCCAGTTCCTGATTTCAGTTTTCTCCTTAGCTCATCTACGCGAGCTGCCACTTCTTCTGGACGAATCAAACCATCAACTACGTGGTTAAGGTGATTCTGGAAATCTTTAAGTTGCTGTTTTAACAGGTTATTGTCATCCTGTGGAGGGGGGTAAAATGGAGAGGGGTAAAAATTACCAAAACAAAATAACAAATACACCCAAATACACACACACAGCCCATATTATTTACCATATAACAGTCCAGTCAACTCCCTTTACCAATTTTTTAAAAACCCTTTGCACTATGGCCGACAATATCTGAATCTATTGATTAATCCGAAGTCACAAAAGACACAAACAGGCATTATGATGTGTCCTGATGTGATGCAAAAAAGAAGTACGTATGAACACTACCTAAGACTGTCTCCTTGCCAAAGAGTAAATAACTTGAATCTAAATAAGCCTCCATATGTGACATAAGAACATGTTAATCAATGCCATGGGGATGCAACCGCAAAATCTAGACTATGGGAAACTCTACAGGACAAAGACCTGGTTTTCTTTAGTATGTAACAAAGAGAAAAAAAAGAGCAGGACTATAGATTACAGGACACAAGAGTCAAGTCAACCAAATGCAATGTGTGCACCTTATTTGGATTCTGATTCCAACATAACACTTCTAAAAAATTTATAATTTGAACATTTTGTATACTTAAGGTATTTGACGATATTAGGGAGTTATTGTAATTTTAAGGTGTAACGACAGTATCCATGTTTATGCCTCTTTTTTTTTTCTGGCCATGCTGCGTGGCTTGTGGGATCACAGTTCCCTGACCAGAGACTGAAGCCGGGCCATAGCAGTGAAAGCTCGGAATCCTAATAACCACTAGGCCACCAGGGAACTACCCTATGCTTCTTTTTTAAAGCCTTATTTTTTAGAGATACATACAATAGTACAGTATTTACAGATAAAATCAGATGTTTTGGATTTACTTCAAAATAATTCAGTGTGTGAACAAGTGTGAGGGGTGAGGTGTGGAGGGTATTATAGATGAAATAAGACTGGCCATGTGTTATAGATGAAGATAGTCCATGTGTTGAAACTGTTGAAGATGAGTGATATATACATAAGGATTCATTTTAGTATTCTATTTTTGTATATGCTTGAGAATATACATAATTCAAACTTAGAAAAAACAAAAACAAAAACACCTTCCCATAATACTCAGCTTTATCTGCCAATCAACTGAAAAATGGAACATCTAATACTGAAGTTCTCTAATAGCTTACAATTCTTTGTGGGAGTATTTGTTATATGCTAGGATATTTTCACCAAGAAACTAATGAATATATCTAGACCCCAGAATTAAATCCAGACAGTATCTCTTTTAAGTAAAAAGAAACTGCTAAAATTTCCCTAAATTGTACAGAAAAATAGTTCTATGTCCTAAGCTATTGACTATATTCCCCTGAATACCTATATTCTACTTAAGTGATTTTCTTCAAACTTGGTATAACATTAGGTTTTTTGTTTTGTTTTTTTTTAACACTGTTAACTAAATTGGAGAATTAGCATTGCAATGAACGTGCCTATCCACCTGGAGTCTCTTATCCATAAACCGTCCTTGCCCTTTGCCCTGAGGCACCCATATTTGCACTACTTTCTAATCCTGGCCACAGGTGATCTGACCCAAGGACAGCCAATCCACTGATTAGCCAGAAAACAAGTTCTCTCCCTCTCCAAAATGTGAACCAAGATCCAGTCCAGCAAGTCTGTATGAGAGCTAGACCTGTAAAGTTATGTCAGCTCGGGGCTGGGGTTGATGCTGGGCCAAATGCAATGCCCAGGGAGACAGAGAAAGAGAAATGAGAGCCGCACAGGCCCTGGAAGGTTAACAGAGCAGCTCTGGTCACCAGCAAGCTGCCTGTCTCCTTCCTTGAGCTAGAGTTAGTAGGTTTTGGTTCACTGCAACTAAATGATTTCTGACAAAGATAAATGTAGAGTGAGTTTAACTTGTACTCCGCACCAGGAGGTCAGTAGGCCAAGTAACCAAAGGACCTAGTTCCAACTAAGAGAGTCTTACAGCATGGACCAGCATTCTGGAAAGCTGACCTCAATTTCTACCTTGGAGAGAGACCCCTGAAGTCCTTTTCTTTAATAGATGTGTACTGAAGTGTTTATGGTTGAAATAAAGATGTACGAGATTTTCTTTAAAATATTCCAGCAAAAAAAAAATGTGGATTAACTGAAATAAGAACAGCAGAATGTTGACAATTGTTTAAGCTGAGTAAACAAAAGGGCATAAGGCTATCTTCTCTCTGATTTTGTGATTATTTGAAAATCTCCAAGGTAAAAATAAAAAATAATAATCCAGTGAACACCCAATATATACACACAACACACACAGGAATGGAAAATATGTATATCTTTTATATTTACTTCAGAAGCTGAAATGATAGCAGTAAAAATTAAATTCTAGGTAACTAGATTTTCTTAAACTTTGAGAAAAAAATATTCAAGGCATTGGAAGAAGAGAGAGAGAATTTGGGTGAGTTTAGTCTTATCTGTCACAAACCCCCGTACATGCATTTTTGGAGCCTTCCCCCAAACCACAATAACTCTGCCCCTTGATTTCTGGTGAAGTATAACAGCTGCCACCTCGGTCAGCTAAGTGACCCCTGACCTCACAGATCTGGAAACCTGCATGTTGATCCAGATACTTGTTTGTTCAGACATGTGTCCTCTTTGAGAGCATTTAATTACCTGGAAAATCCTGTCCACCTGCTTCTCGGGCAGTTTGTTGGGCAGATTATTGTGACAATAGCTATAAAAATAGTCTGCCAAAGAAAACTCTCATAAATGTAAAATGGCTGCATTTTTAATGACATTCCTTCTGAGAAGGAGATTGAAAACTTTACAATTAAGAAGTTCTACTGCAACTCATTCTAGTTAAATTCCTGGATAATTGCAAAGATATTTCAGTGGAAGAAGAATGCATCAACCTGATAATTTTAGCTCAGTCTGGTAACAATGCCGCTTCCAGCGGAAATGCAAGGTACTGCTGTCCCCCATGAGTTTACCTAGTGTTCTCTGTTTACTATCGACACTGCCTCTATCTCTTAGCACCATAATAACAACACAAAGGATATGCATATTAATAATCTTAAAATGATCACAACAGAGGCTACGGTACTATCCCATCCAGAATTCCTTTTTTCTAATAACTCAAGTAGCTTACTACATGTAACAGCAGGTTGTGAAGTGTCTGACATAAAGATGGCAACATCTTTGGGTGTCCCATATAAGAATGTATTGGGAGCCAATAAGTCTCTACCTGCAGCTGTTTAAGTTGGGTGCGGAGCTCACTATTTTCTTGTTCCTTTTCTTCTGAGAGCTGGGCTTTTCCGAGTGCATTCTTGAGGGCTTGCTTTTCTTTCTCTAGTTCTGTTTGAACAGCTGATTGTTCTAACTATTGCCATAGGAAGCAATGATACAAAAAAGTAAAATAGCAATAATTTATGATCTAATAAGGCATAAATAAATTTACATACACATGCAATCCCTTGGCAGCTTTGGTTTTATAACAACTCAGTTTTACATTTGTACCCCCAAGTTTAAAAGCCCAAGGTAAGTTTTTCACATGCCTCCTTAAACAATTAATACCTAAGGAAGAGCAAGCATCGAAATCAGCTCAGCCCAGATACACCAACTCAGAATCTCCAGGAGTGAGCCTAAATACCTACCTTTAAAAGCTCTGTGAGTGATTCAACAGTTACTGCTCCCTTTTCCCTTAGACCAATATTTCTCACACTGTGGTCCTCAAATACCTGCATCAAAATCACTTGCTGCACCTGTTAAAAATACAGATGCCTGGACTCCCTCTCAGACTTGATGGGCCAGAATTTCTAGGGCAAGGCCCAGGAATCTGCATTTAACAAGCATCACAAGTGATTTCATATAACTAAAGGGTACCAATCATAGATCTGTAAACCAGAGAGAGAAGATCTGTTATGCTCCACAATCTCGATGTGTGGTTTGAAGACCAATCCTGGTAGTCCTGATGCAAGGAAAGGAATGTCCCTTTCAATACCATATGAATTTGTGAAAAGGCCAGGTTGCTGTAATATTTTTGTCAAGACTTATAAGAAAAAAAAATAAAGGAGAATGAAAGTACAAAAGACAATGGATTTTAAGCCAGTAAGGGCTGGCTTAAAAACTTTTGAAAGAAGAAAATTTATTTCAAAGACGATGCCATCCAGAAATTGTATTTACTATTATTTAAAAATATGTATTTACTGTTATTTTAATTGTTTCCTTCCCAACCTCTTGTTTTCCACACTCTGATCAGGTCAACTATAGTTTTATAAAACTTGGTACTCTTAAGAAATATAACACTGACAACTGGCAAATGGTCATTTGATATCATTTGGTATCTAATAAGTAAAGGAACACAAAGTAATGTAATTACTATAATAAGCCTATTTTATATCCTTTTCTAATCATATGAATGCCATTTTACATGAATTCCTGGGATTCAAACTATCTTATTTTTTAAAAATAATTAATTTTAAATTATAGTTGATTTAAAACAATGTTTCAGTATACAGCAAAGTGATTCAGTTATACAAATATATATATCTATTCTTTTTCAGATTCTTTTCCATTATAGGTTATTATCAATACAAGATATTGCATATAGTTCCCTGTGCTATACAGTAGGTCCCTGTTGTTTCCCTATTTTATATACAGTAGTGTGTATATGTTAATCCCAAATACCCAGTTTATCCCTCTTCCCCCCTTTCCCCTTTGGTAACCATAAGTTTGTTTTCTATGTCTGTGAGTCTATTTCTGTTTTGTAAATAAGTTCATTTGTATCATTTTTTTAGATTCCACATATAAGTGATATCATACGATATTTGTCTTTCTCTGTCTGATTTACTTCACTTAGTATGATAATCTCTGGGCCCATCTATGTTGCTGCAAATGGCATTATTTCATTTTTTTTTTTTACAGCTGAGTAATATTCCATTGTGTATAAATACCACATCTTCTTTATCCATACATGTGTCAATGGACATTTAGGTTGCTCTCATGTCTTGGCTATTGTAAATAGTGCTGCTATGAACATTGGGGTCCATGTATATTTTCGAATTAGTTTTCATCTTTTCCAGATATATGCCCAGGAGTGGGATTGCTGGATGATACGGTAACTCTATTTTTAGTTTTCTAAGGAACCTCCACTTCTCCATAGTGGCTGCACCAATTTACATTCCCCCAACAGTGTAGGAGGGTTTCCTTTTCTCCACACCCTCTCCAGCATATATTATTTGTAGATGATGGCCATTCTGACCAGTGTGAAGTGGTACCTCATTGTAGTTTTGATTTGCATTTCTCTAATAATTAGCGATGTTGAGCATCTTTTCATGTGCCTGTTTCAGACTATCTTATTTTATTTAACTTTCATCCAGTTAGAACCTATTGACCCTCCTCAGGTGCCAGGCACTGAAACAGGCATCTACAATCTGGGCATTCACTGTGCTCTGAGTCTAGCAGGAGAGACGGACAATCTAAACAGATGATTTCATACACAGGCTAAAATGCTTTGACTGAGCACAGGTTAAAGGAAAATCAAAGTAGAGTCCCGAATCCAGATTTTCAGCAGGCATAACAGAAGGAGAGGGCGGGCTTCCTGGAGGAAGATGCAACCCATTTGGCTAATAGCTAAACAAAAGTGTATTTTAATGTGATCAAGAATATATTATAACTGGCCTCTGTCTTCCTCTCTGCCCTTATCTCTCACTCTCATTCCCTACTCCTCTTCTCGCTCCTGGCATATTGGAGGCATACTTTCAGCACTTCAAATGCATTAAGCTCTCTCTCCTTGCCTCTCTGCCTAGAACACATCCCTTACCTCTACCCTTTCACCTCTGCTCCCTCTGCACAGCCAAATCCTAGTTCCCCTTGAAGTCTCGCCTGAAACACCATTTCCATAGGGCAGTCTTCCCTGACCACCACTCCCCCGGCACAGAACCCTATCGTTTTCTTTCTCCGACACCTGTTTCACCTACCAGACTGTCAGCTTCACAAGGACATAACCATATCTGTGCTATTCCCTATAGCATCCATGGCACCTGGCCCTTAATGGCCAATCGATAAGTATTTATTGGATGAATAACTATTTCACTAATTTGCAAGTATAATTAAACTAGTGGGTATTTCATCCAACCAGAACAGGAAGTAGCAAAGTAAAATTTAGTATCAACTTAAAAGAGGTCTCTTAAAGCTGTTTTGAGAAAGAACAACTAGAATTTATTGATTACCAACTGCTAGGTGCTTTCAGGTCCATTGTCTCACTTACCCTCACCATAACCTGCTTTACAGATGATGAGGCATTTGTCAGAGGCTCAGAGCCATGAAGTGACTTGCCCATGTTCACACAGGGGTCATATTTAAGCTCAGAATGTCTGACTCCAAAAATGTGCTCTTCCCATCACTCCACATACATTATATTAAAAAGTGTTTAATCTTACATTAAATTAAAGGAAAGCTGTTATGTTAAGGCCCAGCCTACTTGGTTTCTGGATGGCTTTGTGCTCTTACTTACTTGGCTGAGCCTTGTTAGTTTTTCCAACTCTTCTTTGAGCTGGTTGGCTTCGGCATCCTTTATTTTTAACTGAGCCTCTAGCTCAGCCTCGTAGGCACTGAGATCTCCTTGGGTCTGCTGCAGGGATGCATTCACCTCATGCTGCTCCTGAAGGGCGCTTTCTAGCTCTGCAAGCTCCTGCAAGGATTCAGTGTTTTAAGTACAGAACCCTCACTGTGCTGCTTAAGCACCTGCAAGTCATTATAAGTAACCTGAGCACTTAAAGCAAATGCTGGCCAGCCAGTGCTGGCCAGGCACAGAGAGTATTCACTGGCAATACGATGAAGCTGCAGGCTGTATGAATCCAGGCTGGAAAACAAAAACACTGACTAAATGTAATCAGAAAAATCAGTAAGCTACAACATGTTTTCCAAAGTAACCAGTTGTGTGATACTTTAAACGAGTCTTATGTATTCATAAGAAGAAAAAAAGAGAGGAGGATAAAATTTAAGGCCTATTTTCCTTCAGACACTGGAATAAATGTTTTCACATTCATTATTTAATTACATCCTCACAGTAACTGTGTAAGGCAAGGTATTATCCCCGTTTTATAGACGAGGAAATGGAGAATGAAGATCTAAGTAAACAGCACAGAGCTGTGCAGCTTAAAAAAGGACAGAGTCAGAATATGAACTGAGATTTCTGACTCCAAAGCCTACACTCTTCCTATTAAACCATAGTATGTTCACTTATCAGAAGAACAAAATGGGACTAGCACTCTCTAATATTAAGGATGACAGAGAAACTTAAACCAGTGTTAACAGGAATATAAGTACCTATTGATTAGCATACCACAGTTCTGATTCATTTTAGCCTATTTATTTTTTTATGATTAAACATTATAGCAGCTTTCATCTGTTTATTTGGGATCTTGAAGAGTCAGATTAAACTATTCTGATTAAAGAGGAGAATCCTGTGATAAGAACTTCTATAGAAGAGTTTCTCAGTAAGTGATCCAAAGACCACCTGGCACCTGAATCATATGGGTTGCTTGTCCAAAATGCAGACGCTACATATAACCAACAGAGGATTAATATCCAGAATATATAAAAAGTTCCTACAAATCATTAAGAAAAAGACAGACAATCCAATAGAAAAAATGGGCAAAGAATATGAATAGGGATTTCACTGAAGAGAAAAACTGAATGGCAAATAAACAGATGAAAAGTACTTAACCTCTCCAGTAATCAAGTGAAAATTCAGTTAAAACAAGACACAATTTTGCACAGAGCATAGAGAAACAAGTTAAACAAACCATGAGGAAACAATCAGACAAATCCAGAACGTGGGACACTCTACAGAACTATCAGCTGGATTCTCCACACACACACACACACACACACACACACACACACACACACACACACACGCCATAAAAGACGTTCTTGGCACAATTGGGAAAATGTGAATATGGCTCAGATATTAGATGATATTAGGGAATTGCTGTTAATTTTCCTAGGTATAATAATGGTGTTGCACTGATGTAGGAAAATGTCCTCATTTTTAAGAGATATGTACTGAAGGGATGGTGTCATAACATCTGCAATTTTCAAATGACCCAGCAAAAAAAACAGATATAGAAAAATATTTGTTGAATCTAAGAGAGCACATAGATGCTCAATGAACTATTCTTTCAACTTTCCTGTAAATGTAAAAATTTTCATAATAAAAAGACATCATTTCAAACTCAGCACATTGGCAAACACTAAGTCTGACAAAATGTTAAGTTTCCTGAATTTGATCTTTATTCTGTGTTTATCTTAGAAAATGTCCTTGTTCTTATGAAACACATACTGAAATATTTAGAAGCTAAAGAGCACGATGTCTACCCCTAAAAAATTTTATATAAAAATGTATATAGGGCTTCCCTGGTGGCGCAGTGGTTGAGAGTCTGCCTGCTAATGCAGGGGACACGGGTTCGAGCCCTGGTCTGGGAAGATCCCACATGCCGCAGAGCAACTGGGCCCGTGAGCCACAATTGCTGAGCCTGTGCGTCTGGAGCCTGTGCTCCGCAACAAGAGAGACCGTGATAGTGAGAGGCCCACGCACCGCGATGAAGAGTGGCCCCCACTTGCCGCAACTAGAGAAAGCCCTCGCACAGAAACGAAGACCCAACACAGCCATAAATAAATAAATTAATTAAAAAAAAAAATGTATATAAAATCATGTAAAATTATAAAAAAATTGTAAAAGTCATGTAAAATCATGTAAAATTATATATGAGAGAGAGATAAAGCAAATGTGGCAAAATAGTAATTGGTGACTCTGAATGGAGGGTATAGTGAGCTATTCTTGCAACTCTCCTGTAAGCTTGAAATTATTTCAAAATTAAGGCTTACAAAATAAAAGTTAGATAACATTAAGGTGATGTCAAGGATGTGGTGTAATGGTAGCCCTTCACACTGCTGGGGGGAAACAGAAATTCACAAAATCACTATGGACAGTAATCTGACAATATCTAGTGAAACTGAGAAGGCACGCACACTCTGACTCACAGTTCCACTGTGAACACAGTCCCCATGCTCAAGGTGTGTGTAAGAATGTCACTCTCAATATTGTAATAGCAAAAGAATGGAAACCACCTCAATATCCCCCAAGAGGAGAACGAATAAGCAATAAATTTGTGGTAGGCACATACAATGGGATGCTATATACATCAATAAAAATAAAGTAGAGCTACATGTATCAACTTGCATAATTCTCAAAAACATAAACATGAAGGAAGAAATGAAGTAGCCAAAGGATACACTATGTACTTTTTATATAAATCCTAAAATTATGCAAAACTCTAATACATATTGTTTATAGATGGATACACATATAATAAAAGAAGAGAGAGAGGGAAATAATAACCATATTCAGGATTTTGCTACCTCTGGGAGGGGGTACACAGAGGCTTTCAAATATATCTGTATGTTTTAGTTTTTAAGCTGTGAGTACATGGTGTTAAATATTTTTGATATTCTTATATGTCTGATAAATTTCATAACATTAAAACAAATTAATTCAAATTTCCGAAGCCAGCCCTACTGAGGATGAGGTTTGGGAATCTGGGTTCTCCTGCAATGTAAAGTTTACCAAACAACTAAAACAGAGCAAGTGAAATCTCCAAATGAATGTCAACAAATCAAGCATGGAAGGGTATAATTTACAATGCTGTGTCTGTTCTGTTATCTGTAAAATAATACTACAATTATGAAGTAACAGCAACAAGAATAAGAAAAATTATGTTATGCCTAATTTTGCTACACAAATAACAAAATATGAACATCTAATACAGTATTTGTAATAGCTATAATTTCTTATTCTTTAGAGTTATTTGATCACAATACTTTTCAGGGATAGAAATTCAGCTAAAATAACCTTCCTTTTCTTAGTAAGGGAAAAATAACGCTTCCAAGTGTATCACAACTAAAGGGAAAAAAAACCCCAAAACACTAAATAGCTCCTAACACTTTTGCCACTTATAATTGCACTGTTGCTAACTTCCTTAACTAACTTAATTTGGACATCATCTACTTCTGAAGGTAAGGAAAATAGACAAGAAGAAACAATTCATACCTTCCTCATATTTTCTGCATCTAAGGCAACTATTTCCAGTTGGTCCCTTTCCTGCTTGACCTCAGTCAGTCTCTGCAGCAATGTCTCTTTCTCATCCTGTAGCCTTCTGCACTCATTCTGGGCCTGAGTAGCCTGGCCTTTGACAGTCCCCAGGTATTCTTGCAACCCACTGATGACACCTTCTAAGTCCTTCTTCAGGGCTTCATTTGCTGCTATCTGGCCTAAGCAAGACGAAGAAAGGGAAGGTGATAATATATATAAGAAAATGCTTTCAAGATACATAATTACTGCATTTAGTCTCCTTAGCTATTGTTACTAGCCAAGAATGAAATTCTAAGCTTCCAATTATTTCCTACTATCTTAGTTTTCATTTTCAAGATATAGTAATAGCTTTCCCCCCTATTATCCATGGTACAGGAGTATTAAGCAGGTAGACGATAAAAATAGTATACTCATTGGCATTGCTTATGAAATGCTTAATACATGCTATAAAAAGTTTAAAGTAGTGATTTCCAAATAAAATAACGAAAAATGTGCAACAAAACAGTTCTTGCTGCTGGACACACAAAACAAAACCAAGTCAAATCCCAGACTAGCAGCATTAACCTGTAACCTGAAGACTTAAAAAAACAAACAAACCATATATTGGGTACTTACTATGTCCAGGCACTTTATGAACACTATTTCATTTAATCTTCCCCCAAACTAATGATCGTGACAGAAATAATTTGTCCCAGGTAACACAGCTGATAATGGCAAAACAAGGACTGGGGTCTTTTTACCACAAGCCAAGGCTCTCATCACTACAGTCTATTATCTTCCTCTTCCACTATTATGGCAATGTCACATTTTTTTAAAATTATTTTTTAAAATGGGTGGAAGATCTATTTTTATTATTTATTTATTTATTAAAAAAATTTTCTTTTTTGGCCACACTGTGCAGCTTGTGGGATCTTAGTTCCCCAACCAGGGATTGAACCTGGGCCCATGGCAGTAAAAGCAAAAGAGTCCTAACCACTGGACCGCCAGGGAATTCCCAGCAATGTCACAATTTAAATTTGCACTGCAAAAATGATACTAAAATTCTTTCTATAGTCTCCTTATAACCAGACACCGAATGCCTGATATCAACGGACTCTTCTCTCCTCAAAAGATTTTAGGCCTTAGAAGAAGACAATCATATGCCAGAGTTTATCATGATCATGTATGGACTTCTTGCTATAGTGACCTGACTCACTAGGACATCAACCCAAGAAAACTAAAATAAAAATTTTAAATTTTATTAAACATTTTTGAGTATTCTGCAAATATTTCCCTATCAAATACTAGTACTAACAGCTGAAGCATATTCAGCTAATATCTGGATTCATGCCTGTTATTTGTCTTTTATTAACACTGAATCTGATTTACCTTAAATCATACTTAAATTCTCACCTTCAGTAAGCTGTTGTTCAAGGTCCTTAATCTCTTCAGTTTCTTTAGCAATTCTAGAAAGTATCTCATCCAAACGGCTTTCAAGTTGTTTGTACTGCTTGTTCATAATGTCAAGCTGTTGTTCTTTACCCCTTTTCTGAGCCTTCATATGGCACTGAATTGAAAAAAAAAAAATTAAAATCCCAAACTCTTTAAACTCTTATAAAAATAATAATCCTTAATAACATTTCTAGGGAAGAATGGAAAAGAAAATGTAACAATTTGCATCTGTTTTGTGTCAGACACTGTTGTTTTCACATGAGTAGTTTTCATTTAAACCTCATGATAACTTGATGTGGAAATCATCTCCATTTTACAGATGAGCAAACTGAGGCTCAGGAAGGTTAAGTGATTTTTCCCAGGTAACAGCTAGTAGGTAATGTAGCCAATTTCAGTGTTCTTTGCACTGCACTAAAATGTATCTTTCCAAAAAGGTTTCCAAAAAGTTAATTGATTATATATACATATATCCATAGGAAAAGGCTATATTCTAAAATGTTAACAAAGGTTATATCTGGGTGGAAAGATTACAGGAGATTTTTAATAAGTTTTTTTAGCTAAAAAATTTTATAATAGACAATAACTTTTTATTAAAAAACATAATTTTTAAAAAGGTTTTTGGGGGGAAATAGAGACATGAAATAAATACTTCCTTAGAATTCAAGTTTATTTTCTTTTTTTTTTAACATCTTTATTATTGGAGTATAATTGCTTTACAATGGTGTGTTAGTTTCTGCTTTATAAAAAAGTGAATCAGCTATACATATACATATATCCCCATATCTCCTCCCTCTTGCGTCTCCCTCCCACCCTCCCTATCCCACCCCTCTAGGTGGTCACAAAGCACTGAGCTGATCTCCCTGTGCTATGCGGCTGCTTCCCACTAGCTATCTATTTTACATTTGGTAGTGTATATGTGTCCATGCCACTCTCTCACTTTGTCCCAGCTTACCCTTCCCCCTCCCCGTGTCCTCAACGAGTTTATTTTCAACTCCTTATGCAAAGAAACATTTTGTTTTTAAGTTCCATAAACTGGGAGTTGAGAGGGACCTCGAAGACCATTTAGCCCAGTGAGTCTCAAGATGGAGGGCCCTATGGAGGCACACTCCTGCAACCACTACATACACCTGCAACCACTACATATGCCCCTGGTGGAAAAGAGCTTTCACACACCCACACACACCCTGACAGTCATCGCTTTAGGGAGCTACTGTTATCTGAAAGGATTGGATTGTATTTCTCAGGTGCGCTGGGGGAAAAAACTGAAAACCGATGACCTAGTCTAACTCTTCCTTTTACATGTGAGAAAACTGAATCTCAGATCCATCAAATGACTTGCCCAGGTCTCCTTAAGCAACTGTTCATATGGAGACAAAATAATTCCCCAGAGAACCTGTGCCCTCCCACTCACATCACACCCTCGCAGCTCTAGTTTGCCCCCACAGGATCAGAGGAACAGAACAATAATAAATCAAGAGAACGTTACCAGGAGAAAGAACTATATTAGTCTGAACAACGAACTCCACGAGTCTCAAGTCTAAGACTATAATTTGATTATAAAAGAACACTTCTCAATTTTACATGTCTGTTGCCTCCAAAGACAAGAAAGAAAGTCTCTTCATTTCTGAAGAATAAATGAGAGGCAGCTTGATTGGAAGGTTTTTATTTTACTACTGGTAAAACGTGATGGATGTTCAAAACTCTTCTCCTACTCTCCCAAAATACCCATCTGAAGTCTTTCTGAAAAGGTAACTGCAGATAAAACCTTAAATTCTAAGTAAATTTAGGATTTTTATGGCTCAAGAAAGAATTTTCAAAAAGTTCTACACTCATATCTGCATCAATAAATCTTAAAAATTCACCATTAAAACTTCCACTGAAATCTCTACATGCAGGACAAAAAATTAGCTCAATACACCAATGATTTGCATTAAACACATGGGAGCAAAAGTAGATTCAACGATTTTCACTACCATGGAGCTCACAATAGAGGTATTGTAAAAACAGGAACTTACATCTCTCACTCCTCCTCCTCTTTAAATCCTTTGTACACAGAGAGAAAAAATGATCATACCTTAATTTAGAATTTGTCCTGTTAAAACTGAGCCGTTGAGAACAGAGGAACTGTGGGCGGAACGCTTTCTAATGCTGTCTTGAAATTCATGTGCACTTCCCTCTCTGACAGCCGCATTTTTGTAAACGCCTCTGAGCCTCTAACCTCCCAGCGCTTCAAACCACATTCCTGGCAGAGATTGAGCGGCAGCCCAGCCCGTCCAATCACAAGCAGCCTCTGCAGGCAGGCCACACCCTCCGCGCTTTAAATCACAACACAGGAAGCTCCCACAGGCCAATCACGCACAATCTTTGCAACAGATTACTACAGATTACTTGCCTTTAGCATACAGTTTGCTCCCATAGAGCACTGCTAGATAGGGAACAGGTATACAAATCTTCCTTTATTATGTTTGCTCCTGTGGTATTTCTGCTTCTGACTGTGTTTTCTAGAACTAAAATGGGATTTGATTTTTATATAGTACCTTTTCCTTTTGAAAACTAGTTAAATGCTTATGCTTGTTGAAAACTTGACCAGGCTTGGCTCTGAGCTAATTTAAAAAATAATTAATCTCTTTAGACCTGTAACTCCTTTGTGAGGCTCTGCCTCTTCCTAAAAGGGGTACTTTGGGAAATCATTTAATCTTTCTAAATCATATTTTCATCTTATGCAAATTTAAAAAGTCACCAATCTCATTTGGATGCTGTAATAAAATAAAGTTCCTCACCATATGTGCCTAAAACCAAGTGCAATGCAAGACACATCACTGGCACTTAACATACTTGTTTTCCATCATATCTCAGTCATTTACTGTTTCCTAATCTCTCAAGCTTTTACTTTTAAATTCTATTTGCTATTCAGAAAGATACTTCATCTGATTAAATAATAAAAGTTAATAAAAGCCTGTATCTGCAGAAAAATATGCAGAATACCGTTCTTGATTCTTTCCCTCTTGCTAAAATGTTCACATTTTGCAGCCTAAAATGGGGTGCCTAATACTAGGCATTAAGGTGACTGTGCAAATTAGAAAAAGATGCTCCTTCCAGGTGAACAAATTAAAAAGAGACATCCTCTGGCGCTCAGACTAAGACTGTAACCCTAAGAACTAACCTTCAGGAGTTTTAACAATACCGAAAAGGAACTTCAAAATCTGGCTTGTATGTTTCATCTCCACTATTACAGATTGATTTTGACTACCTTCAAAACTTGGATGCCTTTCCTACTTCTCATTTAACTCCTTTCTATATGTAATTCTTTACAGAAATCCAGTGTGTATTAGACTCCCTGTATGCCAAGACTATCACAGTACTAAGCTGAAAGCAAACAGACAATCTAGGTTCTGATTACACTCATAGATCACAGAACTACAAGAGGGAGTAAAGAAGCTTTGAGTAGTGC
The DNA here is from genome assembly GCF_009873245.2 of Balaenoptera musculus. NCBI lineage: Eukaryota > Metazoa > Chordata > Mammalia > Artiodactyla > Balaenopteridae > Balaenoptera > Balaenoptera musculus. The sequence goes on along the minus strand of NC_045790.1, from coordinate 102,792,804 downwards.
CTATAGGCCAGTTCTTCCCTACTTTCCTTAATGCAAGCATTCATAAACATAGCACTGGCCCCTGGGGATTCAGTTCCTGTCCTCAGGGGCCTTACATGGGGTGGTAGGTTTCTGAACAAATAAATATGATACGGGAAGATATCATAGACCATATTATATATTATTTAAAATCTCTAATTTTTCATGTAATGAAAATTCTTCAAGACAATCAAGACTACTTTTGGTTTCAATTTTAATACTAAGTCTTAGGCTTTTGTTAGAAAAGACCTTATGTCTGTGATGATATGGTCACCCTTTGTCAAAATTAGCTGGCCTCCAAAAAATATCTATGATATTTTACTAAAATGTTTAAAGGGATAACTAAATAACTTGTCAAGTACATAAAGCAATTATAGTGCATTGTCTTTACCATGTTAAATTCTATGGTTTCTCATAATCCAGAGATTTTAAAGTTTTTTTTTTTTAAATAACCTTATTATTCAAAGTATACCAGTAAAATATGCAGGAAATATTCTTACTTCTATTTTACAAATATTGGCTAAAATATAAACCATTAGTAAGACTTTTCAGAGTAGAGACAGAAAGAGACAAGAACCTAACTCCATCATCCAGCCACCTGACCACCTCTGGCCACATTTTAGGAAGACATACTCTAGAGAAATGTTTTCTTTTTAAGGACAAAAAAAAACCAATATGAAACAACAAATAGCTTTAGTGGAATATTTGCATAAAGGATTAAAGAAGAGGTAGAAAAAGGACTCTGAACCCCCTCAGCTCTCCCATCTTGCCACGTTGCTGTTAAGAAAGAAGAAAATAAAACAAGGAGAGAGAAAGAGTAAGAGGTTTGGAGAGCACCTTAGAGCAGGTTTCTCTTGATTTGAAATATAATGAAATTCAATTACTTAAAAAAAATAAATATATCATTCATCAATTGTTCTACTGAAAGCTACCTCCATCAAGCCCTAGGTTGTTTTGTTTTAAACACACACACACTTTATATATATGTGTGTGTGTGTATGTATATACATACATATGTATATATATAATACACATACATACACTCATATTATATATATACACACACACATATAAACATATGTATCACTCAAATTTGTGCATCAAACTAAAAGAGATTTTCAGAAAGGACTCTGAGGCTAAAAATGATGAGACATAATACCCAGAAAGAACAATATGCTCATCCCCATAGAACAAGCCAAAGATCTCTTCATTTACTTACATGTTTTGGGTCTTTGGAATCCAGACTATCAATACCTATTTGCAGGTCCTTGATCTCCTTCTGCTTTTCAGCAATTTCTCCTCTTTGCTTTTCCATCTGCATTTCTAGATCCAGAGCTTCTTGGCGTAATTTATTTAGAAGTTGTATCCTACCACTCAACTGCTTGAAAAGAAAGTCTTTCTCCGCTTCTGAAATCTAATTCCCCCCACACCCCAACACACAATTAACAGAGGACAGCAACACTGATTTACAAATTTACAGAAAACAACTAGTACAATTTAAAAAGGTATTCCATGCTCTGTTTTTTTTTTTATAATAAAAGTAAAATGCAGGTGATACCTAGGCACTCCATTCATATCTTATACTTTTATCCTTATTATATGTAGAAAATTTATTTTATAAAAGCTTATAAAACAATAGCAGGTAGAAATGAAGTTGTCATCTTAGTATAAACAATTTATAAATTATTAATAATAATAACCATAATATTAATGGTAGCTGACTTTATATAGCACTTACCCTTGTATTAGAATATCAAGCCAATTGACAATGTAATGAAAAATTTAGGCTATATTATACTTACTCATTTAAAATAACTATTTTTTCCAAGCACATTTTGTAAGCATCCATTTACTTAAAAATTATGTACATTATTTACTTCTACCAATTTATCTATATAAAGCTTTCGCCAGTACTGTTATAAAACATTCTTAATTATTAAAATCATTCTTAATAGCTCCATCCACCTCATCTCCCATTTTCAATCCATCTTTAAGTCCTGTCAATTCTACTGCCAGATTTTACCTAGTCTTCTTTCTCTCCATGTCCACCATCACCTTTGTAGTCCAAGCCATTATCATGTCTTGCCTGTACTAAACAACAGCCTCCTAACCGATGTACACATCTCCATTTTTTCCATCTCTCTCAACCCATTTCACTCTCATCAAGTAGCCAGAGTGACCTTATAAAAATACAAATAGGATCAGCCACGCTACCACCTAAAGTCCTTCAAAGGTTTCCCATTACATTCAGAATAAGATTCAAACCCCTTAAAATGGCCTATGATGCCTGGCATGAGCTTTAACCTCATCTTCCACTATACTCTCCCTGACCCTGCAGAGGAATCTTTAGTCTGAAGTCTTTTGCACACACTGTCACCTCTGCCTGGAATATGCTTGCCCTTAATTCTGCCTCACTGGCTCCTTTTCATCCTTTGGGTCTCAGCCTAAATGTCACCTCCTCAGTGAGGCCTTTGTGGGTTGTGGCAATCTACATCCTCTTTACTGTCTCTCCTAATTTTCTTTTTTTTCCCCCCTAGAACTTATGTTGTTTAACTATACATTTCTTTTAAACTTATTTTTACTTATTTTTTGCCTATTTCCTGCCCATGAGAGAGGAACACATCTGTTTTTTTCATTACTCAGGGCCCAGCTCAGTCAGCAACTGCCATATAAACTTGAATCAATTTCTAGTTACTAAATAATTTGAAACTAACAACACAGGGTTACCTTTTTAAAAGAATATATAATTTGGACTTCACCTTCTTTTCTTCCTACTATGGTATGAATACATTACCATCACAATTTTGAAATACTGATTTTTAAAAGTTGCAAATAACTAAAACCTTTTACTTACTTAAAAACTAAAATGTCAAAATACTTCCTTTTCTGAACTTTCTCCCTATGCAACTACATCATGGGTTTGAGCTGCTTGCTTCTTCATGACATCATCTTTTTGTATACCATATTTTATATCATTTATATTTTTGCTGCTCATGTTTAATAATGTTCATTGTAGAGGTGTTTTCTGGCTCTTAATCTAGGTTCCAGGATCTTAAAGGTGGTGAGTGCTTAATTAAATTAGGAGAGATATATTAGGAAGCAGCTTCCCTGGGTAAATTGGACACTTTCATAATAGAGTAGACCGAATATATCTTTTTACATAAATGGTTAAGTAACGTGTATCTATACATTCTATAAAATGCTAATAGGATGTCATCCTGAATGGAAGGAAATGAAATTGGAAAATGCTAGAACCATATCTGACTCTGAAATTTGTTATTCCGTAATTAATTAGGCAGCACTGATTTACAGATTGTTTTACACGGTTATGAAGAGGGAAACACATTTCATTTTTGGCATTTTCTCTTAGCAATGCAGCTTTACTTTTACTTACTTTTTTAAGTTGTATAGCTTCTTCCAGTTGTTTAAATTCTTCAGTAGCTCTTAAAATTTGTTGTTCTGCCTTTTCTATTTCATCATGCAGTTCTGATAGTCGAGCTTGTGCTGCAAATTTAAAAACCATGCACACAGACACACACAAGAAAAATCTTGAATTCTCAAATTTCTACCTTTTTCTTAGCAATAACTTCCTCCAATTAAATTCTGCAATTATACAACACAGGAATAAAAAAAAGTAATTTCTTATGATTGTTTTCCTCTCTATTAGTTAATCTCTAGAATAGTTTCATGATATGCCATAGAGCTATAATTGATCCATTTATTTGTAAAATTCCTAACATAAAAGAGGCTCTACTTGATACTCCCAACATTAAAGAACTCTTCTGAAAGAATAAGGATTTTATTTGTAAATATGTGCTTACATGTCACTAAGTTATAATTAGGTTTAGAGTATTAAACAAAAACCTGTGTTAGAGGCAAATGCTTTATGATGGGATTCAATATCAAGAAATTCACTACTGATTTGGTAATCCCAAATCAGTGACTTTCCACCTCAAATTCCTGATTTCTCTCTCCCTCCCTGCCTCCTATAAAACTATGAGCCCCTTGAAGCTGGTGTGATTTAGTTTCGCTTTCCCCTTCCAGAGCCTTGCGTATAGTATATGCAGGCACGGACAACTCGGCCTCTTTTCTCCCCTTTCCAAGTCAACCTCTATTGGCCTTCCATGTATTCCATTTAGCTGCCAACCAAGAGAAGATGGGCCACTAATCTCATTGCTTGAGATCCCCATAATGGGCCATGATTACTAGTGAGATGAATGAACTCAGGTCTGCTTTCTCCTTCCGCCATATGCATACAGATAAGTGGGGAAGTGTGTCCAAAGTTTGCCACTTGGAAGGTCTCTAAGTGTCCCCTTGGACTGATTTCTTCCTCTTTGTGAGTTGCCAGGAAGTGGTAAGATTCCTTGAATTAGATGACTTGCGGGGGGGGGCGGTTGACGAGATGGAGTGCGGGACAGGTCAAGAAGAGTCAGAGGCCAGCCTCAGGCCTAAGCCTAAGGAGAGTGCACTGATCGGCTTTACCCAAAGCACTGCTTTAGGTTTTGGCGACATGTATAGGAATCAATAACTTTACTTGCTTCAATTATTACTAATTATGCCTGTCAATGTGTAAGTCCAATGGTGAGAAGCACCTGTTCGCAGGACGAAATTTAAGCATTCTTGGAGCCCTTGGACATGCTGCTATCAAATAACGGTCAAAAACCCCATTCTTCATAAAAGGAATCATTAAAAAATAATCTGCTCAATGAATCGCTGCTTTTGTTTTAGACGTCTCATGCAAACAACAATATAATAAAGAACTTCAGCATGTTTAACTAGAAGAATTAAAAAACAAAATTTGCTTATATATTCAATTCTTTTGTATTTTTAAAGAATTTAAAGTAACTTTTTTTAACCTGCACTTATTTTGTTTTCTTTGTCTTCCAGTTGTGTGTCCAGTGGCATATGGGCTCTCAAGTTCACATGTTCATTTCTAAGTTGTTCCCCTTCATCTGGATCCATCCTCTTGATCTCTACTAGCTGGGCATTATTGGTAATATAACTCTCTGTGGCAAACATATTTCTCTTGTATCTGGATTTGCCAATGTAAGGGCTTTCGTCTGGGGCTTTATCAATGTCAACATACTAAAAACAAAATAAATAAATCTTATGAATTAATAAGTAACTGTTATGCAGTCGAGTGACATTATTCATTATATTAATGAAGAATATATCACAGAATTGCCTAAATAGTAATCCTACATACACAGAAGTTAAAAAATGTATATAATTCTTTTATCTTATTCTTAATATACTAAAAAGGAACTAGAACAAAAAATGGTCTCAAAAGGCTTACTCCTCCTATCCTCGAAGAGTGAGCTGGATTGACTAAGGAAGTGCCTACAGTTATGTGTTTTTTGTTGTTGTTGTTGTTGTTTTTAGCACTGCTGTATCTCTCAAATCAGAAATCTACATGTTTTATTTTGGTTTCTTGGCTGACATATAAGTAAAATCTCAGTCTAATAAATTTTAAATGTTGAATTTTTACTAAAATAATTTTTCGTAAAAATTTAGTATTTAGTATTTACTAAATACTAAATTTTTACTAAATCATATTTGATATGATATTTTATTATCATATATTATTTTACATGATATTGACTGGAGCTTGGAAGTTAAACAGTTCCCTGTTGCAGTGGCATTTATGGTATTTGTACAAATAATGGTTGACTAATAGTGAACCCACTGATTATTGAAAAAACAATGTAGGGAGATGTCTATTCCATGGTCACTGAAGCAGGCAGTGCACTTTTCCTGGAGGTTTGGATTTAAGGAAGCTGATCAACCACACTCTTGAGTGAGGTAACTGAGGATTAGAAGGGCTGCTTATGGTTACGAATATGGTTGTGGGCAAATATCCTCTCGGGGCTTTTACCCTCTTTTGGACACTGCTCTACCTCACTGAGCCAAATAATTCACAGATTCAACCAAAATACTCTGCTGATATCTTCATAAGAAAAACATGGAGTGGTTATTGATAAAATCATTTGAACATCTCCACCACCCTGCCCTCCCCTGCCCCATTCTATGCTGGCTTTAACTGTGAATTACTACGAAATCAAAATAACTCACCTCTGATGGATAATAATTTAGTGGCTCAAATTTAGCATCAATTTTATAAAAAGCCAATTCCTGTTCCAGTTCGTACTGTTTCTGACATGCTCGAGTTAGTTCCATGGTCTTCTGTCTTAGCTATTGGCCCAATTTGATATGAAACAACACATAGATTCAGTAAGTTAGTATAAAGGTACAGTGGTGTGGCAAGTTCTAATCATAACTGATAATTAGATTTTTAAAAATCTCACAGCAAATAGAATAACATTAAGAGCATTTTATCTTAACTCTAAAGTATTACAAAGAATGAAATACAAAATTATCATTTCATAAGAGATCACATAAAAGACCTTTGAAGTTTATATGTTATTTCAGGATACAATGAACAAAAGTTTTAAAAATCATTTAAATTTGCTTTATCCAAACATGAAAATAACTCTTTATCAATTATTTTTAAGTAACTAGTCTACTAAGTACCTGCTTCCTGATTTCCCAATAACTGGTACTAATTTATTTAACTGACTCATGACAGTTTCAAATCATGGATAGAAATGATATTTGACACTTATTACTAAGAAATTAGAAGGAGTGAGAAGGATGAAAGTAGGAGATTGGTTTTAATTGTTGTACTGATGTTGCTGTAGTATTTTGGCTAATGGCATCTCAGTTTTAAGTGTTCTGAACATTATTCTTTGTAATGGAGGATAAGGGATGTGAATAAGCTCAATCAGATCCAAATATGGGACATTAAATTTTTAATAAAGTAATCCTACTGTAATTACAACTTTTTAGTTATTCTTAGAAATTTTAGGAGCTAGAAGAAAAATCATCTAATCTAACCCTCTGAATTTATAAATAAAGAAACTGAGTCCCAGATTGGTGAACTGACTTGTCAAAAGTTACATAATTAGGTTAGTGGCAGAAGTTAAATATTTTATTAACTACCAGTACCAGTCCCCTTTCTACTAAACCAACCCTTGAGTTCATTTCAAAGGTCCACTAAGTGATTTCTGCTTCTTCATTCCCCCCAGCGTCTGACAATAGATACCAGACAAAAAAAGGCATGCAGAAAAACTTCTTTAATATAAAAATGCAAGCTGAAGAAAATAAAACATAAACAAACATGAACATTTTACAAGGACCGTGAAATCAAAGTCGTGCACGATTTAGCTTTCAGTCACCTCCTGATTATCCATCCGAGTGGAAGTAAGGCTAACCTGGATAACAGGTAATTCTGACTACTCACTGTATGCCAGACACCATGCTAAGCATCTGACATACGCTATCTCACTGAATCTTCACAACTACCCTATGAGATGATAAAAGCTGTACAGAGAGGTTAAATAACTTGTCCAGTTGCACAGCTGGTAGTGGAAGAGGCAGAGTTCAGTTCCAAGTTTCCCGATTTCAAATCCGACACTCTATTATACTACACTGCCTTCGATGTCCTGCTGCAGGGTGTCAAGCACATTACCCACATTGATGCTTTCACTGAATGCTCACAAGTCCCTGAGTCTCCAGAAGGCAACTCACAACCAACAATGTCAACTAATCTTGGGCTTCTCTCCCTAAAGATCAGTGGCAGCAGGGACAAACAAAGGCAAATGTGACTGAACCATGGAGGCTATAGGGACTGGTCTCCGCAGGCAAATACAATTGACCCTTGAACAATGTGGGTTCGAACTGAGCAGGTCCACTTACACATACTTTTCAATAGTAAGTACTATAGTACTAGACAGTCGGTGGTTGGTTGAATCTGTGGATGCCGAGGAACTAAGGATATTGAGGACCAACTATAAGTTATACGTGGACTAACCCCTGTGTTGTTCAAGGCTCAACTTTAATAATGAATACTCTGTGCATCTTAAAGTACCTTTGTGTTTTTTACAGCAGTAGGCTTAGCATATAGTAAGCATTCAATAAATGTCCTTTGAAGAAATGCATAAATGGGAGCAAATTGGGAGTCAAAGCCCAGGAAAGTAGGCTAGTTTACAGTATTAGCTGTGGATAATCAAGAGCTGACTGCAGTTAACATATTTACCAATAGGAAAAATGATACAAATTCTTTCCCCCACATTCAAATTCACTCTCCTATGTGAACAATCATTAAAAAAAATTATACATACACACAAGCACATTTCTCAAAAGGCAAGCCAGTTTCAAAACTTAAAATGTACATAAGGATATTAATACAAGTTTTCATGCAAACCATGAAAAACACAGTATACAATTCAGTCCTGAACAAACTACCTTTAAGGAAGAATAAAGAATCAGCAGAAAAGGGTCTGCAAGAAACCAAAACAAGGGCTAAAAGGAGAAAGAAGCAAACAGATACCATCACCTGGAGAATTCTAGAGAGTGAGGCTATAACAACATAAGCTGCTCTTTACTGACAACTTACCTTAGGAAGATATGGTTATTAATACCTGCATTATTCTTACATGGACACATTTCATCATCATTCTAATGGAGTTTCATATTTACCACCTTCCATTACTTAGCTTGATTCATTTCAAATCATTTTCACATTCATAACCTCACTTAGTCCTCACAACTCTGTGGGGCTGGCAGGACAGGTAAATCATCCTCATTTTAAAAATGAGGAAACAAGACCAGGAGTTTAAATAACTTGCAAAAAGACAATGAATAACATTAATATTAAAGTTAACATTCGTTGGTGGCAGGAGAGGGGGACTATTACAGGTTAAATGGCCACCAGAAGTTTTCCTTCAATGTTACTATGCTTCATTTATAAGTTAATTGACTTACTACATGAGGAATTATTATATGAAACTAGAAAACATTATACAACTATAGGTGATATTATCACCAGATATTCTGCATAAGATAATGGAAAATGTTTTTCAAATGTAGGCTCTTAGAATAAGACACAGAATTCTTTTTTTTTTTTTTAACATAGAATAGTCCTTTAGAATAATAAAAGAACTGGCAAAACAATATGAATTTGAAGAAGAAATACAAAATAGCTAAGAAATACATATGCAGTACTCAGCTCTCCAATACCTAAAGAAATGCGAAATTAAAGCAATGAGATTCCATTTTTTTCTATCCTATTTACATGTTCAAAATAATACTATCAAGTGGGGGATTGGGCTCTTTCACCCACTGCTATAGAAGTGTGAAGCAGTTATAAGCTTTTTGAGGGGTAACATTAATAGCTATCAAAATTTAAAAATTTAAAACTTATAGTGATTATGCTAAGGAATTACTAGCATGAATGCATAAGGTATATATATATATTTTCTCTATAGTATTGTTTCTAATAACAAAAAAGTGGAAGCAACTTAAATATTCATCAATAAGAGGTTAAATAAATCATGGAAAATCCGTATAGTGGAACATAATATAGACTTTGAAAAGAATTTATGTGTGTGTGCATATATGTGTGCATACATGTACACGTGAATGTATTTTTTTAACTTGGACAGCTGTCCAATGATATACTGTTTTGTAAAAATTAAGATGGCAGAATTTTAAAAAATATATAGTGAAATTTTTTTAAATCACAAAACATTCAAAAAAATATATATTTAATTACATATATACTATGTAATTACATATATATATTGTATAAGCATAGAAAACAAAAAGGATACATATTAACCTCCAAGGAATGGGGCAGGGGAAGAGTGAAACCTTCATTTTCTACTACATACATTTGTGTTGTCTGAATTTGTTATAATAAACATATAGTAACTTTGTATATAAAGTGTTTTTAAATACTTAATGATAAAAGTAGCATAATGACTCAAAAAGAGCACAGTCTGTCTTCTAACTGAAAACAGTTACAGGAAAAAAAACGAACAAAAACTGTTGACAATTTACAAAACATTTATTTACAGCATAAACATATCAACATAGTAAACGAACAAAAGAGAAAACTAGGCAACTATAATAATCCATAATTTGGGGATAGCACACAAATATAAAATAAAATATTTTGCCATGACTTTCAATGGGTTGACTTAACGTGCACCAGGGAGTCAGCATACGGAAATCATAATTTTTTTGGTCTTAATAATACAAGATGAATTCTACACTACAAAAAAGATCAATAACTCAGGAAAATTTATTAAATGTTCACAAATATCAAGTGATACCAAAATAAGTACTGTGTTTATTTTAAGTACTGTTTTATTTTTGTATTTTAAATACAACTGTTAAGTGATGGCACAAAGAGTTCACTGCTAAAATAAAACTGATTGTAATATGTCTTCAATGATTTAATTACTCATCAATCCACTCTATTATGGAATGGAGTGCAACAGATCTATGCATATTATAAGACCATTGATAATCACTGGATTATTAACATCATATATAATATGCCTTCAGAATACAGCAGACATATTTGAAAACTACCTTCAAATAAGAGGCATATGAAGGAAGCCACAAATGCTCCGAATGTTTGACTAACAGAGCTGGGAAAGCTGCCCTGTCTTTTATCATGTCCCCCTGAAAAAGAAGAGCTCAAGAAAGAGGTAATTAAGTAGTCTCTGGATTTCAAGTAACAATTTCCCTCTCTATACAGAGGAGGGAACGCTTTTTTTTCTTGCTTAAAAATGTAAGTGCTTAGGCAGAATTCTCGTCAACAAATCAAGTAATTAAGCCAGAATGCCAATCTTGAAAGGGGGATGCCAAAAAAAAAAAAAAAAAAGATAACTGTATCAAGGATTCTATTAATTATATGAGAAATACAGTTCTCTAAGTTATGCACAGATCAGAAAAAGAACTGTCAAAAGAAAAAGAAAAGAGAGTACCAATAGCTATTTTTTTCTTCAAGGAAAGTAGACTAATAATTTTACAGAATCAAATTATCTAGGTTGAAAAGGGCTTTTAAGGTGATTTAGTCCATCTCCCTGACCAATGTTTTTTTTTATCTTTTCCCTAAACCCTGAGCACATGGCCTGTTTCAGTGATAGCAAACACATTCCAGAGTTATCACATTTTATCTCAAGACAGCTATTATACAGATTTCTTCTTCATTACTAAATGAAAAACTGTTTTCCTATAATTCTATTTGCCATTTCTTAATTTTATCTCTTGGTACCTTCATCAATAACTCCAGTCCCTCTTCCATGAAACAGTCCTTTGACTATCTGAAGGCAATCGTCACAGCTCGCTGGGTCTCCTCTTCTCCAGCCTGGACACCCCTGTTGCTTTGGCCACTCCTCAGACATGGTCTCAAGACCTTTGAAGCCTCTGGGTCAGGTACCTTCTGAAGACATGCTATCTAGTCTGTCTAAATCTTTCTCTTTTAAAATACCTTTTCTACCTATTCAACCGTAAAGCCAAATTATTTAAAATTTAAACATTAAAGATATGCATATATGGCAATTTGAAAGTGCTCTATAATTCTACTCCCCTAAAATAACTGCTGTCAAGAATTTGGTATACATTCTACCATTTGACTTACACATACTTATACTATTATATACTTCCTTTATATATAGGACCATACTTGATATACAGCTTGCCTTTTTTCATATAGCAATATATGTTAGACATCTTTCCATATGAGGATATACAGCTCTACCTTCCTTTGATAAGAACACTATTATTCTACCACATGGATATCCACTGAGGGACATTTTAGTTATTCTCAATATTTTGCTAATATAGACAATAATGTAGTCAATGTCCTTGTATATATATGTGTATATGTATATTTATATACATATATGCATGTATCTACATATATAATATCTTTTTACATTCTTGCTACCATTTCTACAGACTATATTATTAGAAATATATATTATATTATACTGTAACTATTACATAATAACCAATAAATAATATAAATATTATATACAATATTTCCAATATATAGGACATAGGGTACGTCCATTTAAATTTGGATAATTTTGCCAAATTGCTTTCTAAAAGTTTTTGCCAACATACAGTCTCACCAACAGTGTTGTTGTTTAAAAAAATACAGACATCTAAGGGCAGTCTGACCAGCTCCCCGTGGTGTGGGGCTTCATCTTCCTCACTTGTTCTGGGTATCATACTTTCACGGCTCAAGACAGTATGCATCTTTTGGGCAGCCACACCATACAGTGTGCAGTCAACTACAACCTGTCAAACCTGTTGCACATATTTCTGTTAAACCACATCTTCCCCATTTTATAGTCAGGAAGTTGTGTTTTCAGACCTAAGAACAAAGAATTTTCTATTTCAAGAGAATATAGTCAAGGCAATGTAAAATACGGACTTACCAGTTCATTTTTCATGTTTAGGTTACTCTCTAGCTCCTCACAGCTCTGTTTTTGTGACATGGCCTCCTCTTTTAATGATTTGTTCAACTTATCTTGATTTTTAATTTCCTCGAGGAACCTTGTTTGTTTGCTTTTAAGCTCTTCAGTTTCCATCACCTTCTTCTCCAGGTCTCTTTCCAGTCTTTCTACCTCTTCTGCTAGTACAAATTTAATAGTTTATTGATCATTATATTTTCTATTTGAAGAAACGTAAGACTATTTCTCGAATAATAGCAAAATAAGTCTTAGAATAGTATATATACAATTCTACTTTTAAAATTATTCACTATGGTTTTGGAAGAAAAGATTATTTTGAGCTAGAAGGTGATTTCTATTAAGAGGTAAGAAGGTATTACCATGTGGATAAAAATTTTAAAAGACAACACTTTAATTCCAAGTATTTAATTCAATTATTGTGTTGATAAATGATGTTTTTTCCAGGTCTCCTAGAAAAAACATGCAATATTTTATTTGATATTAGTAATTACACTTTAAAGGATGCTGCAAGCATGTTTGCAAAATAAAATACTATGTTATCTTAAAAATCCTTCAAAGGCTTCCTATGATGCTTAGCATAGGATCCAGAAAGCTTACATAAAGAACTGACAAGACTTTTCATGATTTGGTCCCGAACTCCCTCTCCAGTCTCATTTTCAAGCATACATTTCCGAAACGATTCCACTTCTTCAGATCTGTGATGCCTATTCTCACCTGCAAGTTTTTTTTTTTTTTTTTAACGTCTTTATTGGAGTATAATTGCTTTACAATGGTGTGTTAGTTGCTGCTGTATTATAACAAAGTAAATCAGCTATACATATACATATATCCCCATATCTCCTCCCTCTTGCGTCTCCCTCCCACCCTCCCTATCCCACCCCTCTAGGTGGTCACAAAGCACCAAGCTGATCTCCCTGTGCTATGCGGCTGCTTCCCACTAGCTATCTATTTTACATTTGGTAGTGTGTATATGTCCATGCCACTCTCTCACTTCGTCCCAGCTTACCCTTCTCCCTCCCTGTGTCCTCAAGCCCATTCTCTAAGTCTTTATTCCTGTCCTGCCCCTAGGTTCTTCAGAACCATTTTTTTTAGATTCCATATATATATGTTAGCATACGGTATTTGCTTTTCTCTTTCTGACTTACTTCACTCTGTATGACAGACTCTAGGTCCATCCACCCCACTACAAATAACTCAATTTCGTTTCTTTTTATGGCCGAGTAATATTCCGTTGTATATATGTGCCACATCTTCTTTATCCATTCATCTGTCGATGGACACTTAGGTTGCTTCCATGTCCTGGCTATTGTAAACAGAGCTGCAATGAACATTGTGGTACATGACTCTTTTTGAATTATGGTTTTCTCAGGGTATATGCCCAGTAGTGGGATTGCTTGGTCATATGGTAGTTCTATTTTTTTTTTTTTTTTTAAAAACGAGTCACAGATTGTGTATTTAAGTTTGTCTTTCCAGATTCACTTCTTTTTTTTTAAGTATTTGTTTATTTATTTATTTATGGCTGTGTTGGGTCTTCGTTTCTGTGTGAGGGCTTTCTCTAGTTGTGGCAAGTGGGGGCCACTCTTCATCACAGTGTGCGGGCCTCTCACTATCGCGGCCTCTCTTGTTACGGAGCACAGGCTCCAGACGCGCAGGCTCAGTAATTGTGGCTCACGGGCCCAGCCGCTCCACGGCACGTGGGATCCTCCCAGACCAGGGCTCAAACCCGTGTTCCCTGCATTAGCAGGCAGATTCTCAACCACTGCGCCACCAGGGAAGCCCCGGTAGTTCTATTTTTAGTTTTTGAAGGAACCTCCATACTGCTCTCCATAGTGGCTGTATCAATTTACATTCCCACCAACAGTGCAAGAGGGTTCCCTTTTCTCCACACCCTCTCCAGCATTTACTGTTTGCAGATTTTTTGATGATGGCCATTCTGACTGGTGTGAGGTGATACCTCATTGTAGTTTTGATTTGCATTTCTCTAATAATTAGTGGTGTTGAGCATCCTTTCATGTGTTTGTTGGCAATCTGTATATCTTCTTTGGAGAAATGTCCATTTAGGTCTTCTGCCCAATTCGGATTGGGTTGTTTGTTTTTTGATATTGAGCTGCATGAGCTGCTTGTATATTTTGGAGATTAAACCTTCATCAGTTGCTTCGTTGGCAAATATTTTCTCCCATCCTGAGGGTTGTCTTTTTGTCTTATTTATGGTTTCCTTCGCTGTGAAAAAGCTTTTAAGTTTCATTAGGTCCTATTTGTTTATTTTTGTTTTTATTTCCATTTCTCTAGGAGGTGGGTCAAAAAGGATCTTGCTGTGATTTATGTCATAGAGTGTTCTGCCTATGTTTTCCTCTAAGAGTTTTATAGTGTCTGGTCTTACCTTTAGGTCTTTAATCCATTTTGAGTTTATTTTTGTATATGGTGTTAGGGAGTGTTCTACTTTCGTTCTTTTACATGAGGCTGTCTAGTTTTCCCAGCACCACTTATTGAAGAGGCTGTCTTTTCTCCATTGTATATTCTTGCCTCCTTTATCAAAAATAAGGTGACCATAGGTGCGTGGGTTTATCTCTGGGCTTTCTATCCTCTTCCGTTGATCTATATTTCTGTTTTTGTGCCAGTACCATACTGTCTTGATTACTGTAGCTTTATAGTATAGTCTGAAGTCCAGGAGCCTGATTCCTCCAGCTTCGTTTTTCTTTCTCAAGATTGCTTTGGCTATTCGGGGTCTTTTGTGTTTCCATACAAATTGTGAAAATTTTTGTTCTAGTTCTGTGAAAAATGTCATTGGTAGTTGGATAGGGATTGCATTGAATCTGTAGATTACTTTGGGTAGTATAGTCATTTTCACAATGTTGATTCTTCCAGTCCAAGAACATGGTATATCTCTCCATCTGTTTGTATCATCTTTAATTTCTTTCATCAGTGTCTTATAGTTTTCTGCATACAGGTCTTTTGTCTCCTTAGGTAGGTTTATTCCTAGGTATTTTATTCTTTTTGTTGCAATGGTAAATGGGAGTGTTTCCTTAATTTCTCTTTCAGATTTTTCATCATTAGTGTATAGGAATGCAAGAGAATTCTGTGCATGAATTTTGTATCTTGCTACTTTACCAAATTCATTGATTAGCTCTAATAGTTTTCTGGTAGCATCTTTAGGATTCTCTATGTATAGTATCATGTCATCTGCAAACAGTGACAGCTTTACTTCATCTTTTCCGATTTGGATTCCTTCTATTTCCTTTTCTTCTCTGATTGCTGTGGCTAAAACTTCCAAAACTATGTTGAATAACAGTGGTGAGAGTGGACAACCTTGTCTTGTTCCTGATCTTAGAGGAAATGGTTTCAGTTTTTCACCATTGAGAATGATGTTGGCTGTGGGTTTGTCATATATGGCCTTTATTATGTTGAGGTAAGCTCCCTCTATGCCTACTTTCTGGAGGGTTTTTATCATAAATGGGTGTTGAATTTTGTCGAAAACTTTTTCCACCTGCAGGCTTTTATTCACACCTTCTCCCTGGAACTGTCTTCCTCTATCTCCTACTGGCTTATTTTGCATCCTCCAGGTCTTAGTTTTAAAAACCATTCTGAGAAGCCTGCCCTGACTCTACCCTCCCCAGGTTGGATGCTTCTCAGGGATGCTATGATGCCACCCTGCACCTCTGCTGCAGTCCTCATCACAGAGGGAGTTGGAAAATGTGATCAAATAGCTTGGCTGTCTGCCTTCCCCACTAAAGTTTTGCAAAAGCAGAAACTGCATCTATCTGTATTACAACTGGATCCCAAGAGCTCAGCATCACTAAAAGCTCTTAATTAACATTCAAAGTTGTGAATGAATTATAAGTACTTTAAACATTTCCCCCAACAGTATATTTATATAATGACTTCCCTTTGCATTATTTATATTTTTTAATGATTCCAAAACATCAACTTCTGGGTAACAAATGTTGAGTTAGGGGGATCCGAAACAAATAAAAATCTACCACATTTCTCAAGTATTGGATCAAACCATATGAAACTGCTGTTTTTATAAGTCAAAATGGACTAACATCAATTTCAAATGGTTGAACATACAGGCTCATGCCCTAACATTATCGTGTTAGGCTACTTCATATACCTTCTTCTTCCCTTCAAACCTCCCATACTCCTTCTATTTTCTTTTTCTTCCAGTCTTTTTTTTAAATTAATTTTTATTGGAGTATAGTTGCTTTGCAACGTTGTACTCCTTCTATTTTCTTTCTCAGCTGATGACCTCTTATTTTATTGAGAAAACAGAAACCCCACCAGTGGGAACTTCCTCATCTTCCTACCACCAAGGCAACAAAACTACCCATACCTACACGCATCTTCTCTCCCTTCTGATGGAGAAAGTGTCCCATCCCTCTTATCAACAGACAATCTTTCCTCTTTTTTTCTGATCTCATCTCCTTGTCTTCTCAAGGACCAAAAGAACTAAGCCACGATTTGTCTCTCCACTCCGCTCTTGAATATTTTCTGTTGCTTTGATTACTAGCTTTGAGGTTTATTGCACTTGCTTCTCCATTTCCTGTTTGGAAGCTACTGGTGAAATTTTTTTTTAACTTAATTTTAAAAATTCATTTATTAGGTACTAGGGGAGGAAGCTGTGGGAGGCAATTTCAAATCTTTACCCAAATGTCTCCCTCCCATTCAGTCTTCAATCTATAATCTAGCATTTGTCCCAGCCACTCCTTAACTGCTCTTGTCAAGCTCATCATCATGTTGTCAATCTAAAGCACTTCTCTGTGCTCATCTTTCTTCTTCATGTCACAGCGACATTCAGCATAGCTGACCACTTTCTCTTTTGAAATCTTCTCTGAGCTTCTGCAACCCACTATTTCCTGGTTTTCTCCTACCTTGCTGGCCTCTCTTTCTCAGTTTTCTTAACTGGCTCCTCTTCATGCTCTTCCAAACCCCTGCCTGAGTGAACTAGTTGATTCTGGTGGAATTAAATATTATTTTTATGCTGATGAATCCCAAATTTATATCTCTAGGACAGATCTCTTGAACTCCAGACTCATATTTCTGATTCTCTTCTTGGTTGTCTCACAGACATTCAAACTCAGCATTCTGAGTTCTCCCATTTTCCAAAGCAATACTACCATCCAACCACTTACTCAAGCCAGAAGCTTGGGGATTATCCAATCCATTAGAAAGTGCTGCTGATTCTACTCCCAAAGCTGATCCGTCTATTCCACATCTACCACCTAAATACAGGCCACCAACATTTCTAAGGCAATAGCCTTTTAACATATCCCTTTATCTCTATTTTGCCCTGCTTCAAATCATTCTCCATCCAGCATCAAAAATAATCTTAATATATAAACCCCCGCTTAAAAGTTGTCAGTGGCTTTCCACTGCACCTGGAATAAAATCCAAACCCCAAGGCCCTGTGCCATCTCTCCCCTCCCCATCTCTCCAAACTTTTACCTGAGCTATCCTCCAGTCATACTGATCTTCTTTCTGTCTCTTAACTCACCAGGGTCTTTCCAATCTCAAAGTACAAGCTGCTCCCTCTCCCTCAGGCCTTTCTTCACATGACTAATCCTCTCCTGCCTTTGCCTTCAGCTTATATGTCACTTCCTCAGAGAGCCATTCCTTTACACCACTTTCCCAAAAGGGGGTTCTCCGCTGTTACTTTATCTGGGTTTACTTGTTTTTTTGTCTATCTTCTCCACTAAAACACAAACTGCACAAAGGCCAGTACCTTATGTCTTGATCACCATTATATCTTTAGTGCCAGATACAGTGCCTGGCTCACAGTACATGCCTAATGAATATTTGCTGAGTTCATTGATTTATGGTGCCACTGTCTATGCAAATTTTAATAGCATTATAAAGTTCATAATAAATATATTTTTTCTGGATAATTTCTGAAAATAAATTCCTCTCCCACCCAAATTTAGTTTTTTAAAAATATGTCACCTCACCTAAACTGAATCTCTCAAAAGCTTCCTGTCTGTCCTGAGTGGTTACTGGCTGACCTTCCAAACTTTCCAGTGAACGGAGGTGAAAAATGGTGAACTGGAGGTAATGAGGAAGGGTCACAACTGGATTTTCAGCTAGGATCACAGAAGTCAAATCTTGAAGTGGTTTCAATTTGCTTACATCTTGGAGCTGAAATGATAGGTAACATTATAATTGGTATAACTGAATTTAAAAATCATAAACATCAAGATGTTAAAAACATAAAAAATAAATAAATAAAATAAAAATCATAAACATACCTAAGGTAAGTAATAAATCAAGGAAACTGCTATTAACATGGCAAGGAACCTATTCATGAAACCTATTATCCAAAAGTAGTGGTTTGAAGGGAGGAAAAGAAAGGAGTATTTGAGAATCTAAAATGTATCAAGGGCAATATTAGGCATTTTCCATATACCATTTTAACTGTGACTTCTCACAAAAACCTATGATATAGGAACCATCTTAATTTTCTAGATGATGAAACTGAGGTTCAAAGAATTTAGGTGACTTGCTCAAAGCTCAGAGGTTATATGTGAATGAAATAGGATTTGAATTCAAGACTGTGAAACTCTAATCCTATTATCTTTTCAGTATGCTGATTGAACAAATCAAAAATATAAATGGCTATAAAAAAGGAGTTTGGTAAATCTTCAGGTAACAGTTATACTTGATAGTTAAAAGAAATAAGGATACGTAGAGACACTCACGGTTCTGAAGTAAGATTTTTACATTTACCCAAAGAGGGATTTTAAAAGGTTGAGAAACACTACTACCAATAGCTAGTATAAATAAATCTCTCCCAAGTGGATGTGCACTCTTACTGAAGCCAATGTCAAATATGAACTGGGATGAGAAGGTCTTACAAAATTAGAAATAATAATAAATATTTATTAAATGATTTTCCTGTTAACAGTCCTATCTGAGGATCAGCTACTTTTGGAACATGTGTGGCAAATTTTAAATAGATTCATGGCTACCTCCTCCCATCACCCCATAAGCTCCAAGAGCTCCAAGGTGATGCTGGGTAACATGGCGTGGGGCTTGGGCTCTGAGGTTCTTGGGCTGTCACAGTGAAATGGTAGAGTCACCTTACCAGATCTTTATAAAGATGAAATGAGAAAGCATAAACATTGCACAGCATTAAACAAATGTTATTTATTATTATTGGCTTCTACTGGTGAAAGTTTAAAATACTACATAACTCTAATGCTGTATTCCTTACAGTTTTTAAAGTATTTTCACATCTATCATTTCATCTGAGCCCCATACCACTTCTGTAAAGAAGGCAGGGCAGGGACTGTTTTCTCTAATTTAAACAGTGAGTTTTAGAGAGATGAAAGATTCTCCAAAGGTCACAGAAGCAAAGCCTAGACCCACATTGGAAGTCACATCTTTTATTTTCTATTCTAAGACTTAAGTTCTTTAAATTATAGCAGGATTGTACCAATTTTAATACAGATTTAAGTAAATTAATGTTTTTACTTTGCAATGCTTATTGAATATCTAACTGTATAAATATCACAAGGAAATCATAAAATATACTCCAGAGAAAAATACACATCATTATTAGCTTATGTGAACCACGAAAACAAAGTTGCCCTACTATAAAAAGCTAGTGATTAACACTTCTTGTAACACCTAACATTATAATCAAGATTAATTCAGATTAATTCACAAGTTTGAAAAAAAGAACTCTGCTCTAGGCATTCAGTGACATGGACTCTGGCACAAGTTGAATGACTTTGGGTAAGAGAGTTAACCTCTCTGAGACTTTATTTGAAAATGGGAATAAGACAATGGTACCTAACTCACAGAATTATAAAAATAATCCCTGCACTGTCTCCTTAACAAGAGTATTTTGAGGCTCAAATGAAATGAAAGATGGGAAAATGCTAAGAGGTCAACTTTTAGTTACCATGGAACCATGCAAAACCAGGACTGCCTATATTTAATTACCATAGAGAATACTAGGTTATGTCTGAATTTGATGTTTGGTCAAAGGACCAAGGACATTAGAAGAAGTCCCATTTTAAAAAAAACTTATAGATTTTAATCTTTTTGCTTCAACAAGTCCAAAAATTTTTTAAATATTCTTGCTACTTTGAATAACTCACCGATGATATCTTGTTGCCTTTCAGATTGAGGACTCGCAAACATTTTAACTTCTTCCCTAACCATACTGGAATATGTTCAATTTCATTTCCCGCAAGGTTTAGCTTTTGCAGATTATGCATATTTTCTATACCTTCAATTTTGCTGGAAACCAAAGGGTAAAATCAAACTTAGTAAGTACAATGATAGTGCCCCTCCATTGTATTTTAAAAATAAACAGGCTTGGTTTTATGTGGAGTTACTTTCCATAATTATAATTTATAAATGAGAATTTAAAGAGTGGCTAAAAACAAATTTACCAGAACAGCTCTGGTAAACTCTTCATTACTGTCTGTGCCCAGGAATCCTACCTATCCTACTATCAGACTTTAAGATCCCACAACACAGAAGAGTCTGTCCGTAGCATTCTCACTAACCACTGTGAAGACTACTAGTGGACAGCAAGGGGAGAGCTAGAAAGTTCAACGGCACACACTGTGCTATGTGCTACAGCCCTGCACAAGAACAAGATGTCCTTAATTATTACCTTAAATCATCACCAAAACATTAGCTATGCCAGCAGGATATGGCTGCCATTTTGAGCTGGTGGACCCCCAGAATGATACTGTATTTATGAACAAAAATATTTTAATCAGAATATTTAAATTAATAAAACATTATCACCCATATTGATGAATTTTCATGGATGAAATATTTTCCCAAGTTGATTCCAATTTAATTCCTTGGTCAATTCTCTATACTGGGCAAATATTTCCAAGCTTCTTTATTTTCAGTTTTATTTTGTTGAAATTATTTTCATCACAATCAATTTTTTTATACATACTTTACATTAAGGATTTGATTCATTAATCACTTTTTTTCCCATTTCATTTTTGCCATATTAGAGGTTCTGCTACTGTTAGTTGTTTTGTTCTCTGGCCATTATATATACCAAGTCTTATGTGGAGGGAAAATACATAGATATAAAGATTTTCAAGATTTGGTAATTGTATCATTTTGCCTATAACAAGTTTTCTATGTATATTTTTAGCCACTGTCAGTTTTATTATGTTTATTTCTCAGAGTAATATATATTATGAAGTGGAAACAAGATAGTGTGTATTTATTACAGCAATGAGCAAAGAACATTAGGATAAATACATAGGCTCAAAACAGGTTGAAATATCTTTAGGATCAAAATGACAGGGTTAAAACATTCTGCTTCATGCCACCTTTTTTAATGTAATAAGGCAGTTAATCAGACTATATCTGGGAAAACTTCCTGTCAAAAATGGAATTAAGATAAAATTTGGTACTCAAAAAATGTATCTCCTTCTTTGATAATGACAGATATTGTTCTGTACTTTAGTAATGTCAAAATATGACAGTTATCATATGTGAAGGGCTAGACTACAAATGAATAAGGATCAAAGTGCCTGCTCTTTCAAAGGATTCTTTCAGTAACACAGCAGCATTAATCTACCTCTTTTTTTTTTTTTTTTTTTTTTAATTTATTTATTTATTTTTGGCTGTGTTGGGTCTTTGTTGCTGCTTGCGGGCTTTCTCTAGTTGCGGTGAGCGGGGGCTACTCTTGGTTGTGGTGTGCGGGCTTCTCATTGCAGTGGCTTCTCTTGCAGAGCACGAGCTCTAGGCATGCGGGCTTCAGTAGTTGTGGCACACGGGCTCAGTAGTTGTGGCTCACAAGCTCTAGAGTGCAGGCTCAGTAGTTGTGGCACACGGGCTTAGTTGCTCCGCGGCATGTGGGATCTTCCCGGACCAGGGCTCGAACCTGTGTCCCCTGCATTGGCAGGCGGATTCTTAACCACTGCGCCACCAGGGAAGCCCCTAATCTACCTCTTTAATAAAGATGAGGACCCTGCAGTGCCACCCAAAGAAGTATTTACTTACCAGATTTTGTTATATGATAAGTTGAGCTCACGTAATTTCAACAGCTTGTCCACCTTCTCAATCTTCCCTATTAGATTATGGCTGAGATTCAGTATTTCAAGTTTAACACATTTTTCCAAATTTTCGATATACTAATTGGAAACAAATGAATAAATACTTTATATAACAGATGCCTCGACATAAGCACGACATATAAGCATGTGCTGATCAGTCACCAGAGACTAAGCCTTTACTGCTTCCCCAGAAAATCCGCTGGTGTGGCTCTCCTTGGCCAGGAGCGGCCACTCTCCCCAGGTCGCCAAACTCTCCTTGCCCCTCAGCGACAACACTTCCTATGCACTAAGAAACTGAAGACTATCCAATGAGAATTTCCCCATCAATCCTTTTCTCCACCTCGACTTTTCTATGCCTCTCCCTTTCTCCCCTCTTCAAAGTTCAACTAGGTACTTACGCTCTTGCATAATCTCACCCATCTCTTCTCCTTGTGTTCCTATATCTCCAATCTCTTTCTCTCTCCTGGATCTTCCCCTCAAGTTTAAAAACAGTCACTTTTCAACAGATATTTATTTCCCACTCACTACATGTCAGATGTGGCACCGGGCAATGGCGATATACTGGTGAACCAGACAATTCCCCTGCTGCAGGAGCCTATGTTCAACATGCTCAGTCTCCTCTATATAATACAAATCACCTCACACCCAACTTGTTTCCTACCAAGCTTTCATTTTATCACCCTTATTTGCCACCATGTTCTCATAAAAGTTGTGAATATTTGCTCACTCTGAGGCCTTCCATTCACTATTATTCTATTGGCAAAGCAATATATCTTCCACCCTTACTATGTATTCAAAAAGTTCTCTCCAAGATCACCATTCATTCATCCATTGCAACAAATATTTATCAAACATGGATTGATTATATGTCAGGAGCTGTTCTAGGTACTGGAAATATGGAAAAACAGTGGTGAATAAGGAAAACAAGGTTCTTGATTTCATTCACAGGGAAAGCCAATAAACAAATAGAGAAACAAAATTTTCAGGCACTGAAGCATACTAACAAGAAAATAAAGGTAACGTGATGTGACAGAGTGCAAGGCACCAAGAGGGCAGATTTTGTCTGCTGTGTTCACTACTATAGTACTAGTACCTGGCACATGGTAGGTGCTAAATAAATATCTATTGAGTGAAAGAATGAGAGAGAGTGACTGAGGAGAAGGTGGCTAACTGCAATTGGGTTGGTTAAGAGAAGGCTTCACAGAGAGAGGAAGTGCATGGAGTTGAGACCCTAATAATAAGCCAGTTGTGTGAACATCTGGGGACAGAGAATACCAGGCAGAGAAAAAAATGCAAAGACCCTAAAAGAATGAACCTGGTTGGTTTGAGAAATAGAAGGAAGGGCTTTTTTAACTGCCAAATCAAATAACCTCTTCCAAGTTTTCATCCTATTTGCTGATTCGGTGACATTTTATAGCATATCCTTTCTGCCTGACGTTCTCTCTCCTTTGGCCCCCATTCATCATACTCTTGGATCTTCTATTCCAACAGCCCCTTCGGACTTTTTCACTGGGTCTGTCTCTCCCACGTGCTCACTCTCTTTCTCTGATTCCCTCTCACTATTTCTCCTCTTAATCCTAGGCATTCTTCACACTAAGCTCTAAATCCCCAGAGATCAGAAACTAAGCTTATTGACTTCTGTATCTATTCCCACAGCCTAACATAATGCCTGGCATATAATAACCACACAATAAAGATTTACTAACTTGATATTTCATTTTCACACCCTTTAAACTCCAGGATGTCTCCTTTTTTCCTTTTTAATTACACAAGACATAAATATATTCTAATAAAAATTTCAAACAAACATAAAAAGCTCTCTTCATCAGGTCTCCAGGCCCCCATAAAAAATCTCACTGCTCAAAAGTAACCATTGTTAAGAGGCTGGTGTATATACATATAGGCCTTTCTATTCATTTACATCTATATATACATATATAGAAAAACAGAATTTAAAAAAATATATTTCGAGACCTTACTATACAAAATATTTTAGAATTTGTTTGTTCCATTTAAATATACTGGAACATTTTCCCACATTAATACATAGAGTTCTGGGGTTTTTTGGGTTTTGTTCTTGTCTTTTAAGAAACTTGATAGTATTTCATGGTATATTGCACCATAATCTTTTTAAGCAATCCCCTATTGACAGACATTTGGTTATTTCCAATTTTTCCATCTTAAATAATGCTTAATAAACATGACTATTCAGATACTTTTGGATACGTGTGCAAATTAATAGATATCAAGGAGTAGAACTGCTGTGTTGGTGAGTATAAACTCAGTAAGTATAAACTCAATTGCTGGATCAAACAAATACATTTGAAATTTTGATAAATACTAACAAACTGTTTTCCTAAAATGCTGTACCAATCTATACATCCACTAAGACCATATGAGAATACCCATTTCTCACACCTTTCTGAACACTGAAATAATCTTTTTAATTCTTGTCCATCAGACATACAAGATGGAAAATGGCATCAAACTATTGTTCTATTTCACATCTCTTCAACATTAATGAAATTGAACATATTTTCATGTTAACATTAGCCATTTATAATATTTTTGTGAACAAACTGTTCATATCCTTTGCACATTTTCCATTTAGCTGTCTCTTTCTATTGAACTGTAGGTGCTCTATATATTATGTGGATATTGTTACATATGCTGGAAACACTATCTGCCAGCTTGTTTTTTGCTTTAACTTTGTAAAAGATATCGTTCATTAAACACAACTTTTTAAGTTTTTTAAGTAAGCTAAATCTGTCAATATTTTTCTTTGTGGTATTAGGGTTGATGTTTGCTTAGAAAGGCCTTCCCAACTCTAAGATTTAAAAATATATTCTCCTATATTCTTTCCTAATAATTTTATAGCACTTTTGTTGGTTGATTTTTGTTTCATTTTCATTAAGATTTTCAATCTTCTGGAATTAGTTTTTGTGACTAATGTAGTAGGCATCTAAGTTTATATTATTTCCAATTAAAAAATTAAGTTGTCTATTACAATGTGCTCATGCTGTATAGTTTATGAATAAAGTAGTAAACAGTCTAGACCAGGGATCAGCAAACTTCTGTAAAAGGCCAAATAGTAAATATTTTTGGCTTTGTTAGACATAGTCTCTTTGACAACCACTTACCTCTGCTATCGTAGTGCAAAAACAGCCACAGACAATATGTAAACAAATGAGTGCAGCTCTGCTCCAATAAAACTTTATTAACAAAAATAGGCAGTAGGCCCAATGTGGCCTACAGGCTGTAGTTTGCTGACTCATTCTAGAGAGAATCAATAATGTATAGAATAATAGGAGCTTATGAATTTGAAGATGTCACACTTCTGATGGAGAACTTTCACTAGAAACAATAAAAGATCTGCAACAAATTCGGCGACATTAGGGTGCTGTAAATCTAATATACTCTTTTAAAAAAAATTTTAAAGCACATAAAAATTAAAAACAATGTCTGTATTCAGAAATGTTGGTAACCTACCCTAAATTTCTTGCCACCATCTTTAGAAAGTGAAAGGTTCAGAGATTTTACCAAGGCCAAATCGTCCTGTTTAGTAAGTTTTTTAACAAGGGCCTCAGTAATATATCGAACTCCTTCATGTGAATCAGCTTCTGAAATTACACAAACAGATCATTATCAGTAGAGGAAGACACGAATACTTTGAAAAACAAATTGTCTTGATGTTATATAACACAAAAAAAATTTTAAGCCATGCAAATGTAAAAACAGCTGGCTAGTTCTAATTGCAATGTTTTAATAATAATATTTTACTTTATGTAGCATTTCATAATAATGACAATAACAGTTATACTCTGTAAATATTAATTGTGTACAAGCTTTGTGCTAAATACTTTACAGTTAAAAATTTAATCTGGGGACTTCCCTGGTGGCGCAGTGGTTAAGAATCCGCCTGCCAAGGTAGGGAACACGGGTTCGAGCCCTGGTCCGGGAAGATCCCACATGCTGCGGAGCAACTAAGCCCGTGTGCCACAACTACTGAGCCTGTGCTCTAGAGCCCGCGCGCCACAGCTCCTGAGCCCCTGTGCTGCAACTACTGAAGCCCATGTGCCTAGAGCCCATGCTCTGCAACAAGAGAAGCCACCGCAATGAGAAGCCCGCGCACCACAACGAAGAGTAGCCCCCGCTCTCCACAACTAGAGAAAGCCCGTGCGCAGCAATGAAGACCTAATGCAGACAAAAATAAAATTAATTAATTAATTAATTAAAAAAATTTAATTTGTACAACAAACTTTTGGGATAGAAATTACTGTTCCCCTTTATAAAAGAAATTATAATAATTTATTCAAGATCTTGCAGCTAGAAATGTGCAAATCTAGGACTTGAACCTAGGCAGATGAATCTAAAACTTATACTTTTAATTATATGCAGCACTGAGGTTTTTAGCAGAATTTTAATGTTAGCTATTTTAAAATATATAAATATTGGCATTATTTAGTTGTTTGTTTTTTTAAAATTCTAATCTAAACTTCAAAAACACTGTAATTCTTAAAAATCCTCTGTGGTGCTCCAAGGACAATGGTGCTTCAAGGACAAAGAATGACCTTCCTTCAAAAAGTTTCAGCATTATACCCCCTACCGACTCTTAATCACCTTCCCCACCATGTTGCCATGGTTACGAAATTCCTGAGCCCACCTGGGCGACGCCCACCTGGGCTACTGGGCCTGTCCCAAATAAGGAAAGGCATCTTCCCTTTCCCACTCCCACCCTACAGAAAGAAGGTATATGTGCCTCGACCAATCAGTAAATGAAATTTTCACCTAGGACCATTCCTTTGTTTTCTGGCTATAAAAGCTGATCAATAGCACATGTTTGGGCTCGACTCTCTCAGACTACTAGGAAGTCGGCCCACTGTTCTGGCAGCAACCCTTCCCTCTAATAAATTCTATCTTCTTTACATTCTGCCTTGAGTCTGGAAATTCTTTTCCAACCCACGTTCAGACCACGACACCTCTTTTCCTATTTCTTTTTTATGGTAGGAAACTCAAATTTGTTGCTCTTTTAAATATAGAGGATCATAACATATTTTATAGAGATAAAGAACTAACTTAATGGATAGCACACCCTATCTTAAGACCTTCCTGGATATTGCAGTCACAGCTTGTTAAAGCCATGTTAGTATAGCACAGGGAACTCTACTCAGTACTCTGTAATGGCCTATATGGGAAAAGAATCTAAAAAAGAGTGGATATATGTATATGAATAACTGATTCATTTTGCTGTACACGTGAAACTAACACAACATTGTAAATCAACTATACTCCAATTAAAAAAAATTATTTAAAAAAAAGCTATGTTAAATTCTGCAAAAGCATCCAAAAAAAGAAAATTGCCTCTTGGTTCTTTCTTTATGAATCAAAGATAATTAATCCTGGGTTCAGATCCAGGCTGTGGGCCAAAGTTTCCCTATGATTACTCATAATAAGTTAATAT
Source organism: Balaenoptera musculus (assembly GCF_009873245.2). NCBI lineage: Eukaryota > Metazoa > Chordata > Mammalia > Artiodactyla > Balaenopteridae > Balaenoptera > Balaenoptera musculus. Next base: position 102,764,959 of record NC_045790.1, on the reverse strand, counting down.
TATATTTATTTTGGTTCAAAATAAAATAATTTTTAAAATTTGGGCCATTCTAGGAAAGACCATTTTCTAAAATATTAATCAAATTAGAAATAACAGTGTACCAACGGGCAGCAAGGGTACAGTCAACTCAAGGCTGACAATGTTTATTAATAAACACTGATCAATATTCAGGTCAACAGAGTTTGATGACTGTGATTTCATGACTTAGCAAAGAAATCACAAAGTTTTCTTTCACACTTAATCACATTATAGATACCCAGACTAAAAGAATGCTTTTAAGAAAAAATAAAAACCTTGGTGGAACATTTATACGTCCCTTATGTGGAAATCAGTCCATTCAGATTGCTAATAAGCAAGATGTTAATAAGCAGACTGGAATAGCCCAGGGGTGGATAGCATTTTTATATTGAATTAAGGCACTCCATTCCAAAGTGAACAGATATTCAGATATATAACAGATATATTTGGCATATGAGCTTTAAGGCACTCTCCCACCACAGGAAATAAAGCTTCCTCTTTCAGGAAACTCCCTTCTCCTAACCCTTTCAGACATCTTCACCCTCACCCAGAAGCCTCCATCCTCCACTGTCCCTACACAATTTCTGTCAATAAAAACAATGGTTCAAGTTAGTAGTTGGATATATGTTACATTTGGACCAAAAATGTAAGTTGAATATTTTCCATCTGTACTTAACAGTATTTAGTGAAATTCTTAGGTTAAAAGCAATACCTTGATGGTCTTGGTAGTCCAAAAGCATAGTGTTTTCAGCTATAATCTCAACTTGCTCATACCACTGTCTTCCAGAATGAAAAGGTAGAGTCTCAGATCCACTTAAAGGTGAAAGTGACCTAGATCTCATGTTGGACGTAAGAGATGATGGACTAGGAGAGTGAGATGATGGTGGCATCTTTGCTTTGGAAATTTTTTGCTGAGGACCTTTCTTCATTGCAAGAATAAAGCCAGGTATCCATCAAAACCTGTAAGAGAAAAAAAAAAAAAAAAAAAACCTGTAAGAGTTTCCAGTATATTTAACAAGGTTAATTTTTAGAGCTATTAAAACTATTAATCTATTTCTAGAATTTTCAAGACTACAAAGTTATAAACTCAGAAGTTATAGATGCTAGAACCCAAACTACTCCAAGCTGATGGGAGCAGACACTATTTCAGACATTGCTGATTACTTTACCAGAGGGAAAAGAGACCTCTAGAGGGTCCTGTACTGACAAATACTCCAGCCAGAAGCCTTACCTGTCATTACGGTTCTCAATTTATTGGACCAAACTGGTCACAATGTCTCTTCTACCCATAAGGGGTCCTAGATTGCAGGAAGGTGGAAATCCTTGGCAACCAGCAGTATTTCATACTGATAAGCAGTCTCTCCTTCCTGAAACAGTTTCTTCCTTTGGCTTCTGGGACACCACACTCTCCTGGTATCCTCCCGTCTCCCTGGCCACTCCTTGGCCTCCTTTGCTGGCCAAGGCTCTCCTATTCAATCTTTAAATGTCAGAGCTCCTCAAGTCTCTTCTGGTCTTTCTAATCTTAATTTAGACAATCTAATGCACACCCATGGTTCCCAACGCCACCTGTATACTAATATTTATATTTTCAATCCAACCTTTCTCTGAGTTCCAGACACCTATTCCCAACTGCTACCTGATATCTCACTGGCATCCTGAATCAACATGTTCAAATTGAATTTATCATTTCTCTCATTCCTCCCTCATTTTCCTCCCATCCTGTTCCTCCTCCAGTGTTCCCTAACTATGAACAATGCTCTTGGGAATAAGACAGAAACCTGGGAGTCATTCTTGATGCTTCCCTTTCCCTTTTTCCCATAACCAAACAATCACCAAGTTTTGTCAATTCTACCTCCTAAATATCTCTCAAAATAGTCCATTCTTTCCATCTCCACTGTCGTCTACTCTAATCCACGCCCTCATCAAACTACTATAATAGCTTCTAACTGATCTGTCTACAAGCTCTCTTGCCTTCCTCCTCCATCACTACATTGCAGCCAGACTGATCTATTTTAAAAGTTAATCTATCTGTCTGTAATAAATGAAATATTTACCATGACCTATGAGGTCCCCCATGATACAGCCTTGTCTCTAGCCTCACATCTGTCACTGGTTCCCTCAACTCTGTGGCTCCAGCCACACGGACCTCTACATCTAATTTCTTCTGCTGTAAATGCTTGTCCTCAGTCTTGTCTTTTCTTTTTTTAAAACTTTTCAGAAATTCTCTCCATATAATCTGGATATTAACCCTAATCAGATATATGATTTGCAAAAATTTTCTCCCATTCTGTGGTTTCCGTTTTACTCTGTGATATTGTCTTTTGATGCTCATTTAAAACTTTTTAAGAAGTCCAATTTGTCTATGTTTTCTTTTGTTGCCTGTGCCTTTGGTGTCATATCCAAGAAATCACTGCCAAATCCAATGCCATGAAGCTGTTGCCCTATGTTTTCTTCTAAGAGATTTATAATTTTAGCTCTTACATCTAGGTCTTTGATCCATTTTGAGTTAATCTTTGTATATGGTATTAGGTAAAGGTCCAAATTCATTCTTTTGCATGTGGATATCCAGTTTTCCCAGCACGATTTTTGAAGACTTCCCTTTCCCCATTGAATGATCTTGGTACCCTTGTCAAAAATCATTTGACCAAATTCCTTTACTTTTTATGTAAGAAAATTAAGGCCCAGAATGGTAAATGACTTGGTCAGACACAATGCTAGCTGGAGCAATGATAAGAATCAGTTCTCCTCTCAAATTAATTTGTAAGTCAAAACACATAATTAATCTAGTAGAATATAAGTTCCATGAAAGTAGGGATATTGTTCACTGATGTATTCCAGACCTAGGACAGAGCCTAAAAGATAGTAGATAATTACTACTTATGGAATGAATTATTCATAAAGAACCTGGAACCAATAAAATGCTATTTAGTACTTCAGCCATAGGATATCTTCATGAGTAGTATTAGTTCTCAATACCAAGAGCCCTAACTTACAGGTTAGGTTTATGCAAAAAAGATTTTCATGTTATACAATTGCTCTTATAAGTACATTGCATTAATTATAAATTTGACAAACTTTTAGACCAAAAAATCTTATAAGAAGCATAGGTCTTGAACAAGGTTGCATTAACAATGATTCTATTTTTGCTCAATATCCACAGTCTCCCCTACTCTTACTACTTAAAATGTGAAGATAAAACACAAACTCTTTTTTAGAAAAGTAGTTTGCAATCCAAAGTTTTTGGATAGCTCCAATCTTAATGCCAGGGACTTCCCTGGTGGTCCAGTGGTTAAGACTCCGTGCTTCCACTGCAGGGGCCGTGGGTTTGATCCCTGATTGGGGAACTAAGATCCCACATGCTGCGCACAGCATGGCCAAAAAAAAAAAAAAAAAAAGAAATAATAATAATAAATCGTAGCTTTTTTAAAAAAAAATCTTATTTTAATTTTTATTTTTTTTTTTGGCTGTGCCACGCAGCGTGGCAGCGTGTGGATCTCAGTTCCCCAACCAGGGATTGAACCCGCACCCACTGCATTGGAAGCATGGAGTCTTAACCACTGGACCACCACGAAAGTCTAAAAAAAAATCTTAATGCCATATAAATTGGTATTAGAAAGAGATATTATAGTGGTTTGATGTGTGAACATCTTCATATGTAATAAATACACCTTCACAGGTATGTACATGGGTATTATTATACAGGCTGGGATTTTAAAGAAACTTATTTTTTAAATGGTTAGAACACATACAATATATGTAAAGGAGAGCTGCCATTAACATATCGAATCAATTAACCAACATTTAACAGATGTTAATACCTTTCAATGACTATATAGTCATTCTAGGAATGCTGATCTTGCCCAAAACATTTCTGGAATTCCTCTTTGGGTCCTGCTTTCAGAATTAATTTATAAGTCTCACAAGAAAACTAGATCCATCACTTCAACTACATTTTGTTTTTATTTTCCCAGTTTCATTATTAACTTTACCATGTGCCAAATATTGTGATAAGCTCTTGTATGTATCCTCACATTAGAAGGATTAAACACAACAACAACTCTATGAAATAGGTGTTATTATCTCCCATTTTAAAGATTAAGAGGTTAAATAACTTGTTCAAAGTCCCATAACTAATTGGTTAAGCCAAGACTTGAATCCTGATCTGATTCCAAAGCCCATGACTTCATTACCATGTCATACTGCTGACTGAGTTTTCTGGAGGCCAGATCATGTTTGATTCACTCTGTAGGGCCTAGGATAGTGCCTTAGACAAAACAGATCATAAACAAGTGCCACTAAACAACCTTGATTAATGGATGACATACACTATAAAAACTATTCCTGAAGGAAAAACAGAAAATTTAATACAACAATAGCATCACTGAACTCATGATCTAGCTTCTTAAGGTGACTAGTTTGAAGGTAACAAAAACCTGCGAAATTTTTAAAAAGTGATTATTATTTCACAGGTATACAGTACAACATGGCCAACTACCTTGTTCCAATAGTCTAGGTCACTTTAAACTGCAAATCTATGTCTTTACATTCTCTTCTGTTTTTTCATGTCATATCATCCACATAGGTCAGAAAAGCTTTCCCCCAATTCACATAACTGCCATTTATGCCATAGCCACAAGGTTTTGGGTCTTAATTTCACAAGCGTGGTAAACAATTTTTGTCTCACCATTCTGCCAAGGCAAAAAGTCTCTTAGTAATACTCCTCATTCTGTGTTAAGCTGCACTGGTGCTCTCTTTCTAAATAATAATATACTCAAGCTTGAGAAGAGCTAAGAGGCATGTGCTTTAATAGTATAATTTTATTCATTCCTGAATTAAATATAGTTTTCATAAAGGCAAGAGATTTAAAAGATAAAAGAGGAGAGGCACAGGGCCCAGTTCCCACTTGTATATGTCTTTCTCTAACCCATAGCATGATAGAAAATTATAAAATTAGAATGATAGTGTGCTACATGTTACAGAGATATGGCTTATATATATTTTTTAGTTTCTTGGTTTAAAAAATGCACATCCGGGCTTCCCTGATGGCGCAGTGGTTGAGAGTCTGCCTGCCAATGCAGGGGACACGGGTTCGAGCCCTGGTCTGGGAAGATCCCACATGCCGCGGAGCAGCTGGGCCCGTGAGCCACAACTGCTGAGCCTGCGCGTCTGGAGCCTGTGCTCCGCAACAAGAGAGGCCGCGATGGTGAGAGGCCCGCACACCGCGATGAAGAGTGGCCCCCACTTGCCGCAAGTAGAGAAAGCCCTCGCACAGAATCGAAGACCCAACACAGACATAAATAAATAAATAATTAATTCCCCCCCCCCAAAAAAATGCACATCCTATATTTTTATGCAATGCAATTATTTTGTATCCTGCACCTTAGTCTTATCTCTAAATTCTTAAAATATTGAACCATCCTGAATTCCTCTCAGAACATCCTAATGACCAAGACTCTTTGGGCTTCACTAGAATATCATGCTGTCCTTTGTTACCTCACCTGATTAGAAAAACTCTGCCTTACTCATTTATAGAGTTAAAGAAATATATCAGAATGGATTCCAGAAATTGAAATCAACTCTTTCCTTTAATGAATTGTAACCTGAAAGATTAAATGATGGTTCCAAAGTCACAGTGCATTGCCAGACCCCCTCCCTTGGTTGCCATAGCTCCTGTAAAGCCTGGATGTAGGATCTCATAGAACAGCTAACTCAGTGAAATGAGGTTAGGGATTTACTGTGCTTGAGAAAGGCCGGCATTATTTCAGAGACTATCACCTGTGGGTAGTAACACCTTGAACCACAATTTAAAGAGACAGATATGGCCTAGGCTGTAGTTTGCAATAATATAAACAAAGACTAATCAATAGAAAAGAGAAGATAGAGCTGAGATGTAGGGCTAGAGTGTGTGAAGGGCAGGATAAAGAGAAAACAAAACAAGCAAAACAAGTCCAGAGCTGGAGACACATTTTGAAGGCCCAGAAGGTAGTCTGCAGAGTAAGGAAAGCCGTTGGATGATGTGATCATCAGAATCATGACCGGGCATCCTGTCATTCTCAGACTCAGATACTTGCCTTGATCTAACAATCCCCTCCATCACAGCTTAGTAGAGACCACACTTCCACCTCTATCCAGCCTTTCCTAACATTCCTAACTTTCCACCTTCTTCTCTGATCTTTTCCAAGTGAGGCAGACCTCAATAATCCTCAAACCTTCCATCTCGCTTCCCAGCCACTCCAATATGCAAATATCCATCCCCATTTCTTGACTTCCATATCCTCTCCACTGCATCCCTTAGCCCTTTAATCACATCTCAGTACTTTCCCTACAATTCGGCTTCATCCCATACCCTCACCCATTTAAACACTATTACTCTCTAACTAGTCCTTTCAAATATCCTGACTCCTATTCCTCTCCAATGGCAATTCTCCATCCTGTGCTCGTCAGCCTCTGCCTCCCATCCTTCATCCTATTCTGATTGCCAAGTTCTCCCACAAATTCTGTTCCAATTCCCTGACACTGTATTAGTCTCCTCCATTTCTCTATAGTTCTTTCCAGTACCTTGACTCAACACTTCTATATCCATCTTGATTTCCCAAACTGCTCATCACGGCAAATATTCTAACATCCTAATCCATTCCAATACTCTGACTTCTAATTAACCCCTCTTCAAACAAAATAATCAAACCTCCACCCATTCCTCTTCATCTCAACCCAACTGCCTATCAACTCGCCTTTCCCTTCCAACACCCTGACATCTCTGTCCCTCTGCATCCAATTAACATCCTGAACTCTCCTCTCACATCTCTCTCCATTCTACTCAGGTACCCAAAAAACCAAGCTTCCCATCCCTTTCCAGTATTTTATTTATTCAGTCATCCAGTTTTATTTGGCAATTTTTATGCACCAAGAACTCTGTTAGGCTCTAAGAATACAGGGCTGAGAAGGCAGGGTTTCTACACTCAAGACACACAAGAGGATTAGGTCTCTGCACCAAATAGCATCCTTTTACAACATCTTACAATTAGAATTAAATGATTATTTGTGAAACGACTTGATTATTGCTTGTTTTTCCTTCTAGAGTTTATGCTACAAGACAGTAGGGACTCTATTTGTTTATTGTTTGGTGCACAATATTTGTTGAATGAGTGAAGAAAGGACTGTGCTAAGCACTCTAAAGACATTACCAAATTTAAGTTCTCGCAGATGTGTAAGTTCAAAATTATTAACCTCATTGATAAGCGACCGAATGTCATTAAGAATTAAGAGCTTGGATTCTGGAACTAAGCAACCTGAGTTCAAATGTTAATTTTCCACTTTCGGTGTGACATAAGGCAAATTATTTAACCTCTCTGATCCACAGTTTCATCGCTTTTGAAATGGGGATGAAAACCTCATACAAGTTATTTTAAATTCTAAATTAGTTAACGCAAAGGACTAAAGGACTCAGAACTGAATCTGGCACACAGTGTACACTCGAAAGTAATTAGCGATTATTTTTTACAAACAAGAAAATATTTGCTCGGGAAGGTTAAGGACCACGCCCAAATCTCAAGAGCCGGTAACACAGGTGGCAGAATCAAGACGTGAAGCCAAGCTTTGACTTCAAAATGCACCTGTCCCTTAACCGTTATACAACAAAGTATTTGCTCTTTCTCTCCTTCAAATATTTCTTCCCAATATCCTAACTCTCATTTTTCTCCATGTACTGTATTCCGCCCGATCCCAGGACGCCCGTCAGGACACCCAAACCATCCTGTACCCCTGTCATTCCCCGCATACACCTGGCACACCTCCTCCCTCCTCCGCTCGGTGGCGGGACCCCGTCTTTCTCCACGCCGCACCCCACCCCTGACCTCCTCATTTCCCATCCAAACCTCCCTCCATCCTCCTCCTCCCCACGCCCGTTCCGGGCCCTCCCCTCCTTCCCATCCAATCCCAATTCCCAGGCACACGCCCCCGCCCCGAATCCATCCCACGCTCGGTTCAGGCCTTCCCGCCTTCGCCGCTCACCCCCACCGCTCCGACTGGAAGCCGGAGAACGGCCTCGACCAAGGCCACTCACCACGGAGGAGCCGGGCCGAGCGAGCTCGCGGGCGGACGCCGGGCGGAGAGGCGCTGGTCGCTCCCTTCAGGCGCTCAACGGCGCGGCGGCCATTTTGTTGTGTTGTGCCGGTTGCCGAGGGGCAGTGCGTGCGGTGTGGGCGGGGCCTGCTGCGGTCGCGCCCCTCCCCGGAGCATGGGGGCGGGGCCGGGCTTCCCGCCGCTTAGGACGCCAGGGCCGCGGGCGCGCAAAGGCGCGCGGGAGCCGGCGGGAGGGGAGGTTCCTTGGGGCAGCTGGCTAGAGGCCTGGCGCTTTTCTCTGAGGCGAAGCGGCCGCCTCACGGCCAGGCCTCGTCACGCTCCGTGGGGGCTGGGCCTGAGGACGACCTAAGGGACCGATGTGGCGCTGTCGCCAAGCTCCCGCACTTCCAATGCTGGCCGTCTGGGCTTGAACTAGTGTGCCTCGCCCCACGCTCCTCCTCGAGGCCCATTTCTGAGGCGAATTCTCTGCTTCAGGTGCCAGACGTGGATAAACCGCTGAGGGAACGCATCTTGGGCTCCAGCTGCACCCGAGGTTAAGGGAGTGAGAGCAGCCTGGGAGTCCTGGCAGAGACTAGTGCTCTGGTTGTGAGAGGGAAGCCAAAGCCAGAAGCAGTTGAAGAAACTTCGGTTGGGGCTTGTCTGAAAGGGCTGCATTTCACCGCGTATATTCAACAGATGGTTTAAGAGAATTTAGAACATACTGTGCTGGATGCCAGGGAAATACAGTGAATTCTTTTAAAAAACGTTGTCGCCGAGGACACCATTCCTCCACTGCAGCCTCCCATTTCCAAGTTGGTACCCTGGACAGTGTCACCATCAGAGGTTGCACCATCTCCAGAAATCGCCAATGCAGGCACCACCTCTCCCTTACCGTAATTCTCCAATCTTAACAGCTTGCTTGCTCGGAAGACCCCCGTCCTAGCACAATTCACTTCATTGTGACCTCCAATCCCTTGTTCTTACCGTTTTCTCACAGTTCAATGGCCCATCTGTGTAACACTATTTTAGGAATTTCCTCTGTGTCTCAGTTTCCTCATCTGTGAAATGGGACAATCCTACCTACTTCCCGCAGTTATCCTGATAGTTATAAATGTTGATGTATGTGTAAGAACTTAGAACAGTTCTAAGTTCTCTCACATGCCCTATAATATGTTCTCAATATGTTTTAGTTATTTTAGCATTAGGCAAAGGTTTCCCAGAAGAAGTGACGCCTCATCCTAAGTCCTGGAAGAAGCAAAGAACTTAGTTCAGGGAGTATGGGCGTGGGGAAGAATTTGCTTGGCAAAGGGAACAACTTCTGTAAACCCCAGGAGGAGGGGTAAAAAAGAGCTTGGCAATGAGCTGGACGTTAAGCAGATCAGGATACAGCCAAAAATCTGGAGTGTAGAAGCTAAAGCAGGAAGACGGACCTTATGAACCGTATTAGGCACTTGTTAATTTTTCCTGAAGGCAGAGATGGATTCAGGACTAGGAAGTTCAGGTGGCTTCCAACAGGGGGCGCCATTCACACTCACATTTATGTGAATGATGCTCCCCTCTCCCCCACTATTTATGCAACACGGAAGGAGGCCCTTGGAGTTGTAGAAAAGTCAAAATTCATTACAAGCTCCACGTTTTAAATTGAAAGGAAGCTGTATCCTTTTTTAAAAAAAATCTAAGTTCAGATGATATTTATTAGTTTGGAATGTGTACATTGCTGAATTTCAGTTTTACTATTTTTTGTCTTTTTGTTTTGAAACTCGTTTCTTTTTCTCTTTTCCAACAGAGAATTGGATTTATGGTGTCACCTCACTGCTATGTCCCTCAAAGTCTGTCATGATATTTAGGTGGGATCCATTATCAAATCATGGTATGCTGGTGTAGTTCATTATCAATCTGATAAGTAGCTGGTAAAAGTATATACAAAATCCAGAGGATGGTGCAAAACACTTATTTTTCCCTTGGGTAGTCTCTCACTCCCTATCCAGTTAACCTTGGGTGGGTACTTGCCAGTCCCTTCTTGGCCAGTTCTCCTCCTTCAACCAGACCCTCTGCTGGTGTCTAGCATGATGGAGGCCTTGGATAGACCTCAGGCCTTAGAGCAGTCAGAGGTGAAACCTTTCTCTAGCTAATTTGAATATTAACCGCCTCTCTTAGCATGCTAAAAGAACCTCTCTCCCCAAAGCAGGAGTGAGAATAGGAAAGGAGTGAGGGCAACTCTTTAATTCCACACTGATTTGTATATATCTGATAATATGAAGTTGTTACTCTTCTGAGTTGCATTTACAACACAAATACTAACCATAGCAGAGTGACCTAGCTATCCCTCAGTTCTTTTCTCCAAATGATAGAAAGCTATTCTGTTTGTTGTCACTTGCCTCATGTTTCACAATCCAGTTTAATAATTTTGCAGATTTGCTTCAGAGGAGAATCAGACTAAGGTCGTCAGGCAGCTTCCTGACAGGAGATATGTCTTATATTTCATATAACACCCAGTACAAATCCTTCCACCTTGCAGTTTCATAATCATCATTTAATGTTAATGGAATTTCCTCTTATTTAATTTATCAGAATAACTTGGAAAATAACAAGATTGTACAAAGCTAGAATTTAGCAATCAGAGACAGGGCCAGTAAGACCTTGAGTAATTCATGAACTAAAAAGCTAAGATCACATGAATCCCCAGGAATAATAGCCAGTGTCACAAACCAAAGGACTGATAGTCCATATAAAACTTTCCCAGACTCTTTTCAACAGATTTATGGACTGTAAGAACTAGAGAGAATCTCTGGTTCTGTTATATCACCTAGCTAAACTCCTTCAATTTACAGTTTGCATTATTTTTCAGTCCTAAAAGATAAAGTTATTTTCTTCTATAGAAATGGTCAGGCTCTAGTGTTTAGTCATTGGCTGAGGGCTTCTTGGAAAAAGCGTGACCTCAGCTTGAAAGCTAAGGTAGGGCTTGAAGGCATTAACAGCTGGAGGCTGTCAGCTAATATCCCCCTTGCAACTGATGGCAAGTTCTTTAATCAAGGGAAATCTGAGCAGCCCATCTCCATGGTTGCCACTCTGCTTTGACCACCAAAGACACCATACTGTTGCTGAAGTGCATAGAGGTATGTGCTGAGGGTGTAAGTGCCTGATGGCCAGGGCACTTTTGCTGTACTGAGGGAGGAGTCTCCTAAACCAGGAGGTCCTGGCCCTTGTCATTGGTTTTTTTTTCCTTTTCCAGTTTTATGAGATATAATTGACTCTTGTCCTTGTCAATGCTAATCACCACTGTAACCAATCAAAACCATGCTACTGAAGTCTTGTCTCCCAATACCTCATGGAGATTTTTTTTTTTTAATTTATTTATTTATTTATTTATTGGCTGTGTTGGGTCTTCGTTTCTGTGCGAGGGCTCTCTCTAGCTGCGGCAAGCGGGGACCACTCTTCATCGCGGTGCGTGGGCCTCTCACTGTCGCGGCCTCTCCCGTTGCGGAGCACAGGCTCCAGACGCGCAGGCTCAGTAGTTGTGGCTCACGGGCTTAGTTGCTCCGCGGCATGTGGGATCTTCCCAGACCAGGGCTCGAACCCGTGTCCCCTGTATTGGCAGGCAGATTCTCAACCACTGCGCCACCAGGGAAGCCCCCTCATGGAGATTTTAACATTTTTAAGCCAGGCTGTTATTAGGGGTTCCTGGGACTCAAACATGAGTCTATTGAAGCTGAGTCCAAGGAAAGTCAGAATGGCAGACAATGAACTATTATAAGAATCATCTTCCCAGCTCCATGTAGCTCAATTCAGGAGCCTGAATTCCTCTTAACTCTCTCTTATAATGATTTCTGAAAACCTCCCTAGTAATTAGGCCTTTGGTGGCTTTCACTTAGGGTGACACTTATGTTCCATCTGGTACCTTGAAAGGGTAAACAGAGAGACCAAACTGAATCTTAGGAGATGATCCCTTAGTATTCCCCTATAATCCTTTCCACTTGTAGAATATTGGAAATAATGACTCTTCTTTGATTTGTGATTGTAGCAATTTGAGTCTTCTCTCTTTTCATAAAGAGCTTAACTAAAGCTTTGTTAATTTTGTTGATCTTTTCAAAGAACCAGCTTTTGGTTAGGTTGATTTTCTCTGTTGTTTTTCTACTCTTTATTTCATTAATTTCCATTCTAAGCCTTATTATTTATTTCCTTCTGCTTGCTTTGTACTTAGTTCGCTGTTCTCACTGTCTTAAAGTGGAGATTAGGTTGTTGATTTGAGAGCTTTCTTCTTTTTTAATACAGGCATTTATAGCAAAAGATTTTCTGTTAAGTGCTGCTCTAGCTGTATCCCATATGTTTTGGTATGTTGTGTTTTCATTGTCATTCATCTAAAAGTATTTTCTAATTTCCCTGTGTGTGATTTCTTCTTTGACCCATTGGATATTTAGGAATGTGTGGTTTAATTTCCACAGATCTGGAAATTCCCCAAATTTCTTTTGTCATTAATGTTTAATTTTGCTCCATTGTGATCAGAGAAATATGTGATTTCAATCCTTTTAAACTAACTGAGGCTTGTTTTATAGCCTAGCATATGATCGATCCTAGAGAATGTTTCATGTGCACTTGAGAGAAATGTGTATTCTGCTCTTGTTGGGTAGAATGTTCTACAGATGTCTACTAGGTCTAGTTGATTTATGGTGTTGTTCTAGTCTTCTATTTCCTTGTTGATCTTCTGCATAGTTGTTCTATCCATAATTGAAACTATTATTGTTGAATTTTCTGTTTCTCCCTTCAACTGTCCATTTTTGCTTCACATATTTTGGGTCTCTGGTGGTAGGTATATGTATGTTTATAATTGTTATATCTTCCTGATGGGTTGACCCGTCTATTATTGTAAAAATCCCTCTTTATCTCTAGTAACATTTTTAATTTCAAAGTCTGTTTTGTCTAACATAGTATAGCCACTCCAGTTTTCTTGTAGTTGCTGTTTGCATGATATATCTTCTCCCATCCTTTTACTTTCAACCTGTTTTTATCTTTGAACCAAAAGTGTATATCCTGTAGGTAGCATGTGGGACAATTCCGTTAGTCCCAACAAAATGATGAAATCTAGCTTTGCAGTTACGAGACTCCTGCTTAACAAACACTATCAAAATCTAATGCCTTTATGGTAGATCATTTTTTAAAGTTGCTGTTGCGAATGAATGTTTGACATCTCAGACTTTCAACAATTTCTGCTTACATTTTGCCTTAGAGAACAATTTTCTTAATTCTTTGCATAGCATGTACTACCTGTCTATTCTTTTCACAGAATGAAGAATACTAGTTTGTCATAAATAGATGGTAACATCCTCAGGGTCAGAGCAGCAAAGTCAAAATGTCCTTAATTTCCCTTCTAGACTCCTTAGCATGGCATTCAAGGCCATATATAATCTGGCCCTCAACCTACCTTTCAACAACATCTTCCTTGGTCCTCCTGATGATGCATTCATTTATTCATTCATTTAGCAACAATTTTTTAACTGTCTAAGTGCCTTTTAGGTGATAAGTTCTGTGTGTATCTCCATTGTATATGTTAGACCCAGTACCCGTCCTCATGGAACTGTAGTCAAGAGGGGAAAACAGACAAGTGAAGAGGCAATTAAACAGCCCATCATCCTAATCACCAGCAATCCTGACTATACCTAGAGACTTATAGTTCAGGATGGGTCTGTGCATACAATTGAATGCAGACTTGAGGAAACTATGACAACAATAGTTTTATAGTTTCCTTGCCCATGTCCTGGTCATTGATGGGTCATTTTTAATCCCAAAGTTCCTGGGAATACTTCAGCATTTGGGAGTATGCTTTGGGATTTCAGATCTGCTCCAAAGTGGATCAGCATAGGCCTCATGGGCACAATTCAAACCAGACTCATTCCAGGGAAACCTCAGAACCATTTCCATATCTGAGACATTCTACAGAGAGTCCAGGATGATAGTCCCCTCTCATGCTCCTTAAATTTAGAATGGCTTCCTAGAAGCAGAGCCTGAGACTGGGAGACTCTCTCATGCAAGTGGTTTATTGTGAGACTTTTCTTAAGAGAATTTTATAAGCAGTGAGGGAAGCAGGACAGGGCAGGAGAGAAGATAAGCAAAGATGTGGTTTCAACCAAGGTCTAGCCTCAACCTGATCCCATGAGGGGCTCTGTAGCATGAATGGTACCACAAGGTTGTCCCACCTTGAGGCAAGGGAGCTAGTCTGTTGTACCCCCAGAATCAGTCAGTTATTGGCTGTGGACCAATCCCAAGGAGAGGATATAACTTCCCAGGCATTTCTGGGCAAGCTGCCTCCTGTGGCTGAGGTGAGTTACCTGGAGAAGGGAGCAATTAGGAAACTTTAGCAGCCAACACTCACAGCATCTGTAGGATGGGCATAGCGGGCCCAGAAAAGAGTATCTGGTCTGGGCATCAGCCGCATCTGCTACACCCGGAAAATGTTCAAGACCAGAGCAGCCTCCAAATATTTTGTATCTGTGTCCAGCTTTGAACCATTTTCCTGGAGACTCCCATTTGGGTGTCTTTTCTGCTTTAGTCATCAAAATCAAGTTTCTCTGCTTTGAATCCCAAAATTATCTTTGGACGTTAAAAGGTTATCATTTAAATTTTGAGGTTTCCTTCTCAGTGATCCCACTATCTGACTTATTTAACCAAATTATTCAAGCTGAGTTCACAAAAAAGAAGGGCAGTTTCAAGAAAGGTTGTATCAATAGTTTAATCCTAACCCAGCCATGGACATTTTCAGCATAGTGTGTATTTTTTTCTACTTGGGAAGAAGTTGGGGACAGGAGCAAATGTAAGTGAAGGATCCCATTTTCATTTGCAATGTATTTTGGTTGTAGTTTTATAGAAAGCAGAATTCAATCAATACCACATGAAATTAACTTTCTAGTTCTGAAAACTCCAAGTGAATTTCCTCTTTCCTCTCTTGTCTAATGCCATTTCTGTTTTTTAATATGAGTACTTTGTGAGCTATCATGACTTATATTCAAATACTCTGTATTTTCCCAGGCTGTTATCCCTGCCATGGGGAAGAATAATTTACTGACTGGAATTTTGATTAAAAATTCAAAAGACTGCAGCATGATCCCTATTTGCACTTCTTATAGAGGACTCTATTAAACATTGCCCTGGCTGCAACTGATCAAAATCATTTCTATCTGTCTCTTTGAAATTTCATCCTTAGGATGTTTTTCAGGACACTATCCTGGCTTTATCATAGATAATAAATTTTTGAGAAATAAGACATGTATTGCTAAATGTAAGAAAAATTGCTAATTTGAACTAAGTGAAAAACATTAAAAATTATGTTGTATTAGAGAATCATTCTATAATTTCACTGTTTCAACAGATATGTTGTCTCAGCACCTGAAGTATTCTATGTTGGAGCCTCTGAAAATGTAGTAATCCAAGTTCATGGATACACAGAATCACTTCCAGTGACCATTGCTATTAAAAGTTATCCTGATGAAAGTTTTACATATTCTTCTGATCAGATTAATTTATCTCCAGAAAATAAATTCCAAAGCTTTTCAAACTTAACTGTACGCATTCATCTTACAGTTTCTTTTATATGCCAATGTGTCTTTGTAAAACATACCTGTAGATGGTACATTGATCCTTTTTATATACGTGGATAAAATGTGATACATCACACTATTAAGTGAGTTCACTAGTTGGTGAGAGATAAGTGGCATATGTTTATACATGTAAGTAAGTGGGAAATGTTTAGTAGAGAATCTGTTTCTGATTTGGGGACAATGTCAGGAAATGTAAATTTTTGAATGAAGCAGATAAAGGTTTTTAAGGTGAAAAGACTTGGTGACATGAGTTGAAAACTAAATTAACCAACACATGCACCTGTTTCAGAATTAACATGATGAATACTAGAAAGAGACAATTTAGATACTTAAATTTTATTTATTAGGAGGAACAGAAATATTAATATATAGAGACATAAAAATAGGTTTGACTCTGTTGATTTAAAAAATTCAGAGAAGTGAATGGAGAACATTTTGAACATTTGTTTTCCTAGACTATATTCAACATTCTAATCCCATGGTTTTCCAGAAAAATTAATTTTTTCCCTAAAGTGTGTATCTATCATAGGCTTTTGTTACTTTCTGTTTGGACTTAAATCAAACAAATTTTCTTTCAAACAAATTTGTGAAAAATGTCAAGGAAAATTAGAGATGTGTCCACAAACTCTATTACTATAAAATATACTGACCATATGCAATATATTTGAAGAGGGCTACATACTAATTATATAATGACAAATAGACATGAAAAACATTAGCAAAAGAAACGTTTTAACTTTCAGCGTAAGTCTAAATATAACTAAATATAAGAGATATTTTATACTACCATGTGATAAGTCATTTAGTCCATTCTCCACCTGACATCTGAATCCCCCCATTCTCCCACCCCTCCATTGCTGATAAGCTTTTGAGCTTTTTATCTTTCTTAATGACTTTTGGTTATTTTGTTTACTAAAAATTGAATTTTTTCAGTGATTGTCATTTTTAATAGACATACACTCTAGATCAACTTTTTAAAAGTAATTGTTTCAAACTAAATTTGATAAGAAACTAAAATACAGAGGTGTTCCTGGAAAAAACATATTTACTATTTTATTTTACAAAATTTTTATATTTGTTGCATGTAAACAATTATTCAAATCATTTTCATAGATACCTAAAAGACAAATGCTTTCATTATATTAACGTATTTATATTAAGATATAATTAGTTAATAATATATAATTAATCAATATAATAATATATCATAATTAATATAATAAAATTATATTATTTGAATATCTTAATTATACAATATTCATCCATTAATTTTTTTAAACAGATACAACCAAAAGATTTATCTGGAGGACCAAATGCAGTTTCACATGTATATTTAGAAGTTGTATCTGCTCATTTTTCAAAAGCAACAAAAATTCCACTACGCTGTGACAATGGATTTCTCTTCAGACAGACAAATCTATTTACAATTCAGATCAGTCAGGTATAATAAAGAGGGAATTGTAATTTCTGGGGGAAAAGTGAGATGGCCTGATTAATGGTATTGGGACAAGTGGTTTATTTTGGGAGGAAAATGAACTTAATTCTTAACTTTACACCATACACAAAAGTAAAGAGCTGACAAACTAAAGGTTAAATTGTAAATTATAAACACAGAGAATCAGAAAAATACAAGTATAATTTGGAGGTAGAAAGACCTTTCATAGAATGATGCCAAGGCTCCTTTCAAAGTGGTTTTTAAAAAACCCCTTGAAGTGATGTATTATAGAACTTAACATAGAGGCTGAATTTAACTGTAAAAAATCTAACTTTTAATTCTCAATATCATCTCCTTTTATAAAAAATATTTCAATTTCATATTAACATTGAAAATTGTGAACTAAATTGCAAAGTTCACCTACCTACATCTGCCTCCTTATGTTTCCAGTTGGAAATGGTTTCAGTCTTCTTTCAGGAAATTCCATCTTACAAGTTATCTCAAGAGTGGGAAGGGGGCTTCCCTGGTGGCGCAGTGGTTGAGAGTCTGCCTGCCAATGCAGGGCACGCGGGTTCGAGCCCTGATCTGGGAGGATCCCACATGCCGCGGAGCAACTAGGCCCGTGAGCCACAACTACTGAGCCTGCGCGTCTGGAGCCTGTGCTCCGCAACAAGAGAGGCCGCGATAGTGAGAGGCCCGCGCACCGCGATGAAGAGTGGCCCCCGCTTGCCACAACTAGAGGAAGCCCTCGCACAGAAACGAAGACCCAACACAGCCATAAATAAATAAATAAATAAATTTATTAAAAAAAAAAAAAAAAAAGAGTGGGAAGGAAGGTTGAGAGCTAATGGGGGTGTACTGAATGCAGCTGCACTTTGCGAATCACCACTGAAGATGATGGTGATGGTGGTGATGCTAATTAGGTAAGCATCATCTAATAAGATAAGATGGAATCACCGCCATAATTTTAGCAACAGGTCAAGGTCCCCGCCAGTTCACATTAACCTGGCCTTAGACAGAACTGTTTCTTGGGCACCTGATCAGAAGATGACTGTGTGTCGAAGGAGAGCTGTGGTGCCTGTGAGGCTTCCACCCTTCTATGCACTTAATTATACCCTGAGACATGCAGGTTTTTGCCTGCATCTTCCTTCTATTAGAGAATGCTTCACTGGGTTCTGCTGACATAACTTACTGCTTATGTTCTTCCTCCTCGACTCCATAATAAATTCAGATATCAGTCTTTTTTATCTATCAGTGATTTTAAAATACAAAAGGCTGTGTAAAAATACTTCTTAATAAGTTGAATTATATTTTAAATGCATAAAGAGAAACATTTAAAAGAATCCCATTCAGGAAATCTTTTGTGAAAAAAATATTTTTTTCTACTTTAATATCAAGTTTACATTCCAACATCCTAGCTCATCTTTCCCTTTAAACTTGGATTTAATGTTTTGGGCTTTCTTAATTTTACGTTTAATTTCACAGCCCTCATATTATAGAGTTATTAATAATATTGTCAGATCATTTAGAGTTCAACAGAGTTTCTAATAATGACAATTTTTTCCTTACAGTAAAAGTTAGAGTTTATTCATTGGATGAATACCTAAAGCCATTGCAAAGAGAAGTTACCTTAAGCTTCATAGTGAGTACGCAACTAATTTAAATCAAAATTTAACCATGGCATTTTCATTATATGAATAAAGAGTTTTCATTATTATAACACTAGTCAAATGTGGCATTAAATTATTCATTACTAAATAGCAGCAAGTATTTATTTAGCATCTATTTGGGGTACAACCTGGTAATTTTATACTTCTGTTATTCTGACTGACATTTTTTGTGTGTAAATTTAATGTTAGTTGAAATACATTTCAATGGCCCCATTAAAGAACATCTTTTGGTGGGTCCATCTCTAAAGTGGGTCATAATAGTTCATATCCTCTTGCTCTTTGTGAAGCGTGGACAGGTGTGGTGAGGGTTGTAGAAGTATAATTGTGGTACCAGTGAGAAGTGCATGGCATGCATTATATCATCATGACAACCTTATAGGATCAATATAATTATTATCTCCTTTTTATAGATGAAAATACAGAGGGTTAGAGAAACTAAGTAACCACTGAGATCGTACTGAAAATTATTAGCTGAATCAGGATTCAAACCCAGGTCTGTCTTTCTCCAGAGCTTCCTCACTTAGCCTCTCTTGATTTGTTTAAGGGATTATGGTGTGTGTCCTTCATAAGCATTTGAGTTCAGAAAGGCAAACAAGCACACATAATACAGTAAGCCAAGTAGGGGATGATGTAGGACCAATAGCAGACCAGCTTGAAGGGAAGGCAGCACTGGAGATGATTATTAAGTTACTCTGGAGGAAATCATGAAAGGATGAGGGCAGGTCCTGAACTTGGCCTTTATTTATCTATCTATCTATTTATTTATTTATTTCGTTATTTCTTTATTTATTTTTGACTGTGTTGGGTCTTTGTTGCTGCTCACAGACTTTCTCTAGTTGTGGCGAGTGGGGGCTACACTTCATTGCGGTGCGTGGGCTTCTCATTTCGGTGGCTTCTCTTGCTGCGGGGCATGGGCTCTAGGCGCATGAGCTTCAGTAGCTGTGGCATGCGGGCTCAGTAGTTGTGGCTTGTGGGCTCTAGAGTGCAGGCTCAGTAGTTGTGGCACATGGGCTTAGTTGCTCTGCAGCATGTGGGATCTTCCCGGACTAGAGCTCGAACCTGTGTCCCCTACATTGGCAGGCGGATTCTTAACCACTGCGCCACCAGGGAAGTCCCTTGAACTTGGTCTTAAAGGAAACCATGGACATGGTTTGATAGAGAGAAGCTGGACCATGTCTTGGGTGACATGCAGAAGGAGCAGAGGTCTGGAGCCAGGAAGAAGCAAGGTGTGGAGATGACCATGACAGTGACTTGGCTGCAGCCGCTGGCCTGGAAACACTTCCGGGAGAATAAGTACCAGCTTTGGTGGATTATTTTACATTGGGAGAGTTCTTGGGAGGACGGCATGTTCAGGTGAACCTGTCATAGCGGTGAATGGCTCCACGGACCCCATTGTTCCCTTGTTAGAGTTCCCCATGGACAGTAAACATTGAACATATCAGAGGCCATTGCTGTGGCATGTCCCAAGGTGTTCAGGTTTGATCTGAAGATATAGGGAGCCAAGGATGTCTTTTGGGCATGGCATGACGTCATGTAAACAGTGTTTGAAGAAGATTATCCTGGAGGTCCTGTTCAGGAAGAAGCGAGGTGGAGAAGAGCCTGTTGGGAGTTTATTTAACATATTCTAAATATTTACCATACTACTTATGTCTGTTGAAAATGTGCCTCTGTGCCTTAGAAATTAGTCTTTGTTAACAAGCCTGACCAGTTGACAGTCATTGCCTCAAATCTACATCAACATCATATGTGCTTAGTTTCAACAAAGTTTCTTAGAGCTTAGTGAATATTTCTGTAAGAACTATCAATTACATATTATGCTTAGATGTGACTTCTGTACTTATAGATTATTTTTAAAAATGAAACTTGCTTTTCTTTTCACTCAAAGGATCCAGAAGGGTCAGAAGTTGCCGTGATAGGAAAAAAAAATTTTCCCAGAATTATCAGTTTTCCTGACTTCAAGATTCCATCTAATCCTAAGTATTTTAAATGATTTGTTGGTACAGTTGTTTCTCTTAAAAGCAGTGGAGGTAACTGGGGTTATTGAACAGTCTGATGGAGTCATCAACATCTGACTGAAAGGTGCTGATGTAAAGAAAGTTTGGTTCTGGCTAATCTTCTCATGCCCAGTGAGTGTCCTGCCTGCCTAAAGGAAGGTGGCACCTGCTGGGGCTCTTCTGCATTGAGATGGGGGAACTGATATAATTCTGCCAGCTGTGAGCACCATGCTAGTCTGTTTATTCAATTTAGATAATACACATAACATAATATTTATCATTTTAATTATTCACAAGTGTACAACTCAGTGGCATTCACATTCACAATATATTCACTGTGTTGTGTAACCATCACCACCATTTACACCCAAAACTTGCTCATCATCCACAACAAAAACCCTGTACCCATAGGCAATGTCTCACTCCTGGTCTGTTTCTTGATCAGGGATCCTGTCTCCACTTGGCTGTCCCCTGGCCTCAGCCTTGTACCTAGATCCTACCTGTTTGCAAATAGCCCTCCTTGATTTGACCTCCTGCCTGACCTTCTGAGGAACACATCCCAGGATTGTCCTAACTCTTGTAACATTGTTTTGTTGAACTCCTGATACTGGCTGCCTCTCTGGTCTTGTCCCTTTTTGAAAGTACCCTATAGATACTGGCTGCCAAAGTGAATGCTTCCTAAGCATCTAGAGATTAGGACATTGTCTGTCCCACCCTTGGGAACTGACCTACGTTTAGGTCCTAACCCCTGACAATCTGTACGTCCGCTGAAATTAACTAGGCTGTTCTATCCTTCTGATAACCATCTCCTTCCAAACACTTCTAACTCCTCATCCTTCTCCAGATTTTAATCCCTTTACCCCTTCCCATTATCCTAGTCCTCAGTCCTTCGGTATCATCAGGAACTTCTCTAACCAGCTTTGTGGGCATGCAGCCTATGCAGTGGCACAGTGCCTGGCACTCTGAAGGGCCCCCCACTTAGTTCAGTGCTCTGTTGTTGCTGTCTTAAAATTATTAATAATTTTATCTTTGAACTTGTATTTTGTAATAAAGTCTGACCGGACAATGGAGCATGCATGTGAATTAGAGGAGATGTGTGTGATTCATGTGCCCACCATCCCTTGCCGCCCCCTTCCCATAGAGCATTCACAACGCTCCATGAACACAGGATTCCAGTGGACCCACAATGCGCAGAAGTTTAATGAGACTCAAAGTAAGTACAAAGTGAGTGTGTCATGTCTATGACTAAGCAAGCACGGGTCCTGACAGCCCCTAGAGGCCATATTTTCCACTGGAACCAGAACTTGTTTTGAATGCAGAAAGATGACAATGGCATTCAAAGAAACACAAATGACCGAGGAACCTCATCATATTGTTTCTTGTTCCTGTTGCTACCCTGTACTAGCCAACCACTTACACTAAATATGATGATATAGGAGGAAAGGGAAAGATAGGGTAACCCATAGTTCTTTTTCCTTTCGGGCTTTTCCTATTTATCAGTAAGCAAAGGTAGAGAGTGTTGTCAGAATACACTCATATCAAGAAGTAAAATAAAAACAGTTGGGTTAGCTTTGTGCAGCATTTCCACCATTCTGGTAAGAACGAAATATTAGATGTATGCATGAGCTATGAAATACGAATTATGTAATTCTGGTGATTCTGCATATGAATTAAATGCTCTTATATTTGCATTTAAAACTCGCATTGCACAGTATAAAGATGAATGGCAAAATTCATGCCATTAATTTAAAATTTTAATTTTTCTTTACTTAGAATGATATTAAATAGCAAATTAAAAACCACCATGGCAAGTTGAGTGAGAGACCCAGAAGAAAGGAAAAGGCTTTATATTTTAATACCTTTAACAGCACTTTTTTCTTGCTTTATGAATAAGTAGTTCTACATTTTCATCTTGCACTGGGACCCTCAAATTTCATAGACGGCCCTGGCTACTT
Source organism: Balaenoptera musculus (assembly GCF_009873245.2). Lineage (NCBI taxonomy): Eukaryota > Metazoa > Chordata > Mammalia > Artiodactyla > Balaenopteridae > Balaenoptera > Balaenoptera musculus. Next base: position 102,742,237 of record NC_045790.1, on the reverse strand, counting down.
CTTTCTGTGTGACTCTGGGCAGCACTTCCTTTCTTTCTTCCTTCCTACCTCCCTCCCTTCCTTATTTCCTTCCTTCCTTCCATCCTTTTAATGCTTTCTGATCATCAGTTTGTCTGTAAAATGGGGATAATGCCAAATCATGCCAACCATTATCAAGTGGTCTCTGCTGATGGGCAATCATTTTATTCATTTCATATCTAACTTCCATGGAGAGATCCAGAAAGCATTCTGGAGGGGTCTATGGATAAATGGGGGAAAAGAAAATTATATAAAGTTGGGGGGCAGACTAAGCCTTTGGCAGTTATTTAGGGGGGAAATCCATTGAACAGTTTTTGGTATTTACCTTTTTTTCTATTAATGGAGACTTTTGCATGTTTGCAGGCAGAAAGAAAGGAGTTGGTAAAGCAGGAGAGATAAGATGCTAGAAAGAATGATCATATGAACTCCTTATATGTTTATATGATTTTCAGTGCTCAGGGTGTATCACATTTAAGCATTGCCATGAAGAATCCAAGGCAGGTGTTGCTATCTCCAGGAATTGAAGAAGCCTAGTTCTCAGAAGAGACATAAGGTGGGAAGCGGGGGTTTACCTTGGAAAGATGTTAGGTTAGCACTGGCCATCAGCACCAATTATTCCAGCCTTCTTGGGATGCTATTAAGTTACTACCAGCAGGTGGCGCTTCAAGCAGGCCTCTGAGCCTGCTTAAAGAACTTAAAGTGCACTTGCAAATTAAAGTTTGTTTGTTTTTATTGAAGTATAGTTGATTTACAATATTGTGTTAGTTTCAGGTGTACAGCATAGTGATTCAGTATTTTTGCAGATTATACTCCATTATAGGTTATTACAAGATAAAAGGTATAATTCCTTGCATTATACAGTATATCCTTGTTGCTTATTTATTTTATATGTAGTAGTTTAGGCCCCATATGGAGAGGAGCTGAGGCTTCCTGCTCAGAGCCATGTGAGCGAGCCACCACAGAGGTAAATCCTCCAGCCCCAGTCAAGCCTTTAGGTGACTGCAGCCTCAGCTAACAAGTTGATTGCAAACTCATGAGCTAAACTAAGTCAAAATTACCCAGCTAAGCCATTCCTGAATTCTTGCCATTTCAATAAAACTGTGAAGATAATTGTTTATTTCAAGCCCTTAGGTTTTGGGGTAATTGATTATATAGCAATAGTTAACTTGTACAGTAGAATAGCTGTTTTTCTAAAAATATAGCTCTCATGAAAGCTCCTGCATTCACTGCCACCACTAATGGGCAATTGCCCATTAGGAATGGCTTAGCTGGGTAATTTTGGCTTGGGTTCGGGTTCTCTCAAGAATTTGCAATCAAGTTGTTAGCTGGGGCTGTAGTCACCGAAAGGCGTGACTGGGGCTAGGGGATTTACCTCTACAGTGGCCCACTCACATGGCTCTGAGAAGGAGGCCTCAGTTCCTTTCCACATGGGCCTCTCCATAGGCTACTTGTGTGTCCTTACAGCATGGTGGCTGGCCTCCCCCAAAGCAGGAAATCCAAGAGAGAGCAAGGTAGGAAGGGCAATGCCTTGTATGACCTACCCTCTAAGGTCACACACCTCTGCATTTGTTGTATTCTATTGGTCAAATGGGCCAACACTGATACAGTGTGGGAGGGGACCACACAAGGCCATGAATATCAGGACATTGGGGGCCATCTTGGAGGCTGGCTACCACATCCAGCCATTGGATGAGTGGATGAGTATAGATGCGTTACAGGTATTAGAATTAAATTAGAGAGCTTATGCTGAACAACAAGTAAGATTGTCTGAAAAAGTGTGGGACAGTGAAGCCAAAGAGGGGGTTAGTGGGAGAGTGGGCACCTTCTTTTATTTTGTCTCTTTTTGTTTCCTCTGAAGAAACGTGCGTAACTGCATTCCATCACAAACACTTGATTTTCTCTTTGGGCCTTATTATTTTCCACTTCCTCCACATTCTCTCCTCAGAAATCCTCCCCTATTCCATTACTGAGTTAGGAACCTGCAGTGGCCTTTTAGGACGTGCTATTCCAACCCACTACTCTGGTGACTTCCAAGAATAGTTTGAGCAACAACTTTCTTCTTATCTCTCTTCAGTTATCATTTGGAACTTAAACATAAAATCATCCGCCCTTGGATCTGAACTACTGTGTTCCCTATGCCATGGCTTATCCAGTTTTGCTTGGCTCTTCCCCCCTCTAGCCCTTTTCAGGTAATCTCCTCAATCTGCCATCTGCCTGGTTGCCTCTCCAGTCAGTCTCAACCCTGCACCCTTTGAGGAAGGGAGACCCAGATATAAGTCAGAGTAGTGCTTCACTTATGTCTCACCTATTCCCAACTTGTACCTTTGAACCTTCACCTAGAATGTACAGTGGTATCTAAATAAGAATCAAAATGTGTGGACCAGGCTATAAATTCTTAAAGAGTTTACAAAACAGAGAATCAATCACAGACAAAAGAGCTGGAGACACGTCAAAGAGAAAGTAAGACTTCAGCAGGGCTTGGTATCTCTCCCTCCTTTTTCCTACTGATCCCAACACAATCAAATCCCCATCTCTGCAAGTTACTAGATGTGTTTCCTGAGGCAAATCACTATATTTCTCTGAACCTCAGTTTATTCATTGGTCACCTGAGGTCATAACAACTTTCAGAGTGGTTGTAAAGATTAGGGACAGTTTATGTAAGTTAATCATTGCAATACCTATGACATGGAGCTAATAATTGGTAGCTATTGTGTTGTCATTATTTGCATGAACTCTTTAAAGGTTCAGAACATGTTCTTCACGTCTGAATCTCATACAGCACCTGGCAAAATGCCATGGAGTTTGTAGGTCTTGTTGAGGTGGTGAATTAACATTTATGGCCTTTCTTCTTAATCACTAGATTTATTCCTGGAAGTAAGAAAAATGCTTCAAGCAATATCTTTGTTACAGAGAGAGGAGGATCTTTCTGAGTGTAGACCTTTTATAGCTTATGAGATAAAAGTAAGAGGGTACACATAATCTGCTAATGGCAATCAATGCCATAAACAAGAGGAAAAAAAATTGAGTGCCTTCTAAAAAGGATTCCGGTCCATGGGAGCCTTTTTGTGCTCTTTCACTCACTAAGTTAGAATGTCAGACTCTCAGGAGGTAGCAGTTAGCCTCTTAACAGGTCAGTCATCTAATCTCTGACCCTTAATTGACAGCAAACAAACAAACAAACCAGAAAGGAAGTGGGGGCAAAATTCTGCTGGGCTCAATGATAAAGAGATTCTTTCATCCTGAGAGTCATGAGACTGTTAGTGTTGTGTTCTGCCTGGCTGCTGCCAGGGGGGTAGAACTATATTAAATACAGATTGGTATGATCCTATGCACATATACATGTGTTTTTAAAGTAGAAGATCATGACTATGTCTTAAACCAGTAGTAAATAATAGCGACAATTTTCAGGTTCATGCTATGTGCCAAGAGCTTTATACATATGTCATTTCATCCGCCCATCAGCGCCATGAGGTATTATTGTTTTGATTTTATAGATGACAAAACTGATGCTCAAGTTTTGAGTTTTAAGTTGCCCCAAATCACATAGCTATTTAGACAGAGACAGGATTTGAATTCAAGCCTGCCTCACCGCAGACCATACTTTCTTTTCAATGAAATATTTCAACTTTTAGGAAGCTACAGTGACTAACCTATCAAACACACATATAACTACCACTAAACTTTACTGAATTATTTGTAAGATATTGCTATACTAGCTTCAGATGTTCCTTTAAAACAAAAGGTAATAGATGCAGTGGAAGCATATACCTCTTTCCTATCCCAAATTTCTCCTTCCCTTTGCAGACATAACTACTATTCTGAGTTAGTATTTACCTTTCACAATCATATGTTTACATCATTACTACTGGTATAAATGTCTATAGATAATGACATTTCTGTGTATGTTTTTTGGGGTTTTTTTGACTGCGTTGGGTCTTTGTTGCTGCATGCGTGCTTTCTCTAGTTGTGGCGAGCCGGGGCTACTCTTTGTTGCGGTGAGCACGCTTCTCATTGCGGTGGCTTCTCTTGTTGCGGGCTCTAGGTGCGAGGGCTTCAGTAGTTGAAGCACGCGGGCTTAGTTGCTCCGTGGCATGTGGGATCTTCCCAGACCAGGGATCGAACCCATGTCCCCTGCGTTGGCAAGCAGACTCTTAACCACTGCTCCACCAGGGAAGCCCTGCTGTGTATGCTTTTAAACTTGTATAAATACAAATGTTATTATGTTTTTTTGTTGGTTTTACCAACCAATACTGCAAGTTGGTTTTACCAGCCAACATTGCATTCCATGGTATAAATATACAGTAATGTATTTATCATTTTTCTTTTGTTTAAGTTGCTGCCAAATTTTTGCTATTACAGATAACACTACAAAGAGCATTCCTATACTAGTGTCTTAGGGAGTTGTGTGAAAGTTTTCTGGGGTATATACCTAGAGTGTCTATTTTCCCATTACCCTCTAACCAGGTTTCCTGCAGTCTGTGGTGAATTCCTGATTTGATGTTGGGATATCAGGGTCTTGGATGTGGGATACAGGTATAAGATTGTAAGAAAAATGGGTCATTTAGAGGGCATGATGTTGATAGCCCAAGTCACTTGAGAGAGGAATTTTAACACACAGCTAAAGCAGTGGATCTTAGACCCAAGGAGAAAAGAGGCTGGTTTCTCCTTTGGCCTAATCAACTGAAAACTAATTTCGAGCTGGACTCGGGGATGTTGGAAGAGGGAAATAAGGAATGGACCAAATGAAACAGGGACACTTAGAAGAGGTTGTTTGGTGCTTTCAGTTAATGGTTTTTAAACCATGTGTCCAGGGACCCCAGGGTTCCTACGGAGCCTCCTCAAGGCCACCTGGGGGCGCACGCTGGCAGAGAGCAGGACTACCCACTCTGTTCACCTGGAGCATCTCTATTCTAACTAGTTTACACATTGGACTTCCCTGTAAGACTTTGTTTCAGTAAACTTTTTGTAGCTAAATGTCTTTTTAAATTCATTTAAATATTTAGGAAGAGAAGTAACTAATGAGAGGCATTTACTTATAAGGTTTCACAGCTGGATGTAGTTTATACCCCAAGATTCCCTTTCTCACTGGTGTTATGGGCGAGCACTTAAGTAGATTCTGAGTGAGTTGCATTCTGCAGCGCCAGTAGGAGTAACCCATATATAACCCATGTTTCCAAAGACACACAGAATTGAAGGTATAAATAGGTTAAGAATAAAAGTAATAGTATTGGGCTGACTGTTACCCTTCTAGGAGCACTTTCGTGTCATGGTGACTTCAGAGAATAATAAGTAATTCAGCTAATTGGCTGCAGTGAAGAAGAGAAGCATTTGAGGCTGGAGAATCAAGCAGGACCCAGATCAGGAGGGGCCTTGTGAACTAAGTGAAGTCATGTAGGCTCGATCCGGAGGATTGAATTGAGGTAGCATTAGCAGGAAAGTCGGATGACCACCAAAGTTGCTGCCAGACCTGGATTCTCCTCTTTTAGAGATGGAGTATCTGTATAAAAACCAGACGCCTCCAAAGGTCAACATTTTAAAATGTAAAGAAGAATCCATCTTTGAGCCATGTTTAGAAGGCAGATTAAAAAAGTTTAGTTAGGGGGCTTCCCTGGTGGCGCAGTGGTTGAGAATCTGCCTGCCAATGCAGGGGACACGGGCTTGAGCCCTGGTCTGGGAAGATCCCACATGCCACAGAGCTGCTAGGCCTGTGAGCCACAAGTACTGAGCCTGCGCGTCTGGAGTCTGTGCTCCGCAATGGGAGAGGCCACGACAGTGAGAGGCCCGTGCACCGCGATGAAGAGTGGCCCCCGCTCGCCGGAACTGGAGAAAGCCCTCGCACAGAAACGGAGACCCAACACAGCCAAAAATAAATAAATAAATAAATTTGTTAAAAAAAAAAAAAGTTTAGTTAAAGACTACTGAGAAGCTGTAAGTTGTTGAACTTCAGTTCTATTGAGAACCTTTGAGATCCATCGTTTTTTAAATGTTTTCTATCAGAGAAACATGCCGATGGTTAGTGATTGATATCACTTATCAGTATTGACTCCATAATACAAGCAAATAAGTGTCCTTCACTTCAGATATTATCTATGATCATTTGAGTGTTCTCGCTTTCTCCTAAGTATCTTTTCCCGAAAATGATGGCAGAAGTACTTTGTTTGTTTTCACTTGACCCATCTTTCGTAACCCAGTTTAATTATTTTACAAATTTCCTTCTGAAACAACTAGGTCAGACAATAGTGGCAGATTTTTACCATTCCAATAACATATGTAGAGACACCGTTAGTGAAATTTGTATATCAAATTTTCCTTTGTGTGCCTTTTTTCCCAATAAACTCAGTACGAAAGTATTGGTAAAATAGAACCTTATTAATTCAGAAGGATTGCCAATATGACCATAAAACATCTGAATTATAGTAAAATGTTTAGAGAAATCTGTTTTACTATTTTAAAATAGAGTACTTATTATATACTAGGTTAGAAATGAGTGCTAGTAAAAGGAAGGTAGTAAATAAAAACTTTCTAGTAAGCATAAAGTATCATAAAAATCTTAAAGATAAAATTTTTATTTCATTCTAAATTAATTACTAGACTCATTTGTCATAGGAAGCTTTGTTTTTCTTGCGCTCTTATATTAAAATAATTAAAAACCTCACTGAAAAGCAAGTTTATTTTTTAGAAAATAAAGATATTCTGTGCCTGAATGAATGCAAATTTTGAATTTGTGCTGTATGAATTAATAGATATTGCAGGATATCCATTCCCCACTAAAAACTAAAGTATTTGATTGGTCATTTATTCCCTAGAGAATGATGCAGCATCCTCAACGTGATGTTTTCGTTGCCAGTCACAATCTTTTCTCTATCTAACATTCAGCTTCTTCTCTAGACTGGGACAGACCAAGGAATTATTCCATAGGCTTCCTTTGCAGATCTGTCTTCTCCTTCCACCATTTCCAGTGCCAATGACACTACCGTTCAGGTCTTCTCTAGAAAGACACCTCATAAGCTCTCTCTAAACCAGGCCCATTCTAAAATCACCTCAGTGTGAAACTGAATCCAGGTGGGTCTCCATCTGTATCAGAGTGCCTCCAGAGGCATGCTCACAAATGATAAAACATCAGAGCAATTGCCTGGTCAAGAGATGAAAGGCCAAAGACAATGCAACTTACTGATTTCTAATTTTGAGCCATTCATTGCAGTGCCAAACTCTTATGTTAGAATCCTTTTATTTGTATTAATCAAAATAAATTATCTAGGTGTAGGACTCTATAAAAATATCTCCTACTTTTATACCTGGGCATTAAAGGGTGTTTCAGTTCCAATTTTACTTTTCCTACTTAGAAGTCCCTCTTCTTGACATTAATAATTAACCAGTAAACCAATTTACCCAAGTTCTTCAATCTCGGTTTATTTAAAAGGAGAGTAACTTCAGGAGGGTTATATCCATGGTTTACTGCTACCTCCAGCATGGGCCTGTGGGGCATACTTTGTTTTTTAATCTTCGTGGGGAAAAGTTGGGGACAGGAACAAACGTAAGTAAAACAACCCATCTTTATTTTTCAATGCATCTTATTAATGTGATGAGTGAAAAAGTAAATTCAACAGACTGTGTTAATTTGTAAATAACTTTCTACTTCTGGGAACACTAAGTGAATAGTCTCACCTCTGAATAAGAAAGTCATGTAGTATTTTGATTTGATGAGTGGCTAACGACATGACAGTTTTAGGGGATTGTTACTTATAAAAATTTACATAAGTGATTATTCAAATTCCTCTTCAAAACAGCACAAACTAAAAAAAAAAACAAAAAAAAAAAAAAAAAACAGCACAAACTAAACTCAAGATAATAAACTTTCTTGGTGTTTCTGGCTTGTTTCTATCTGGTACAGAGTTTTCTTTGTGTTTTCCGTGTACTGTACATAGTAAAGCAAGGGTTACTTGGGGTTCAATTCTAAGCCTGTGGTTTGAAAAATCTATTGTTATAATTACTTCCAAATTTATGAGCTAATGCTTCATAAATTTTAGTGTTATTATTGAAATAATGTGTATTTTAAACTAAATCTTTAAAATATTGATATCATATCTAGAAATAACATTTTAGTACTGATAAGTAACTGGAGAGTATCTAATCAAACCTACTCATTTCCTGTAAGGATAAATCCGGACAGAGGAAGTAACTTGCCAAAGGTCACACCACTAAGAGAAACAGAAGTAGGACTTGTATTAAGGACTCCTCTTTACCGCTTCAATTTTTTCCCATTTTGTTATAAATGTATACTTTAAATATGTAAACTATATTATAAATATAAATGTATACTTAGGATGTCATAAATTTATAGCACTCTCCCAACCCTAATCTGATTGTCTCACATGGTCACAATCACCCCATTTCCTGGATAGTTTTCGTTTATTCCTTCTTGAAAGACAGCCGACTGAAGTTCAGAGAGATTGGATTAAATGACTTCAAATTAGTGGTAGAACTAGGACTAGAACCTGGGTCCCATGATACTTAATTTTTTCTACTACACTGTACTGGCCCTTAATAAACATCTTCTCTCTTTCTCTGAAAAAGTGAGAGTATGCCATTTACAACATGGGAATCAGTAAATTTAATTGATTGATTCAACAAAAATTTTTTGAGCACCTACTACGTGATAGGCACTGAGGATATAGTAAATGATACAGAGCTTGCATTCAAGTGGGAGAAGAAAATGATGAACCAATGAATGAACCAATGAGTGAATGAGTAAATAAATAAGGTCAGGTAGTTATTGGTACCATGAAGGAAAAAAATAAAGGAGAGTAAGAAGATAAAGAAATGATCGGGCACTATTTAAAAATGTAGACAGGGAAGGTTCTTTAACGAGGTGACACTCAAACAGAGCTTGAAGGAAGTAACAGAGCAAACCATGCAAATATCTGGAGAAAGAACATTCCAGGTAGAGACCAAACTAGAATTTGTGCCTCTCTGCAAGCTCAGTGGCCATATTCTCTACAACTATTGAAAGAAAATAAGAAAAGCATGAAATACTTTATAGCTACTAATAAAGTATTAAAGTAAAGTAAAGTAAGGATGAAAGTCTGTATGAATGGGTGGTTCCAGAGCTGTGTTTTAGGGACCTGAAACATGAATTATTTTATATTTCACCACCACCACCACATAGACAATCAAAAGTAAAACAGGGCTTCCCTTGTGGCGCAGTGGTTGAGAGTCTGCCTGCTAATGCAGGGGACACGGGTTCGAGCCCTGGTCTGGGAAGATCCCACATGCCATGGAGCAACTAGGCCCGTGAGCCACAACTACTGAGCCTGCGCGTCTGGAGCCTGTGCTCTGCAACAAGAGAGGCCGCGATAGTGAGAGGCCCACGCACCACGTTGAAGAGTGGCCCCCGCTTGCCACAACTAGAGAAAGTCCTCGCACAGAAACGAAGACCCAACACAGCCAAAAATAAAAATATATTAAAAAAAATAAATTAAATAAAATTTAAAAAAAATAAAGGATGCTGTGAATTTAAAAAAAAAAGTAAAACAATACTAAACTGAAAAATATAAAACTTCTAACAATACCAAAATTAAAATAGCTTTTTTTTTTTCCTAAATTTCTCTTGCAAAAACTCTTGATAAATTCAGTTTAGCCTAGCAATTGAAAGTGTTAATTCAGGAAACGGGCTGCTCGGGTTCAATTCCTAATTCTGTAATTTAATAGCTATGTGACCTTGGGGAAGTCAATTATCAGTTTCCTCCTCTGTAAAATCGGAGTAATAGTAAGATTTTTTTCATAGAGGAGTTGTCACAACACAGTGAGTTTATATATATATATATATATATATATACATATATATATATATATATATATCTTAAAATAGTGCCTAACACTGAGTAAGATTTCAGTAACTGTACCTTATTATCATCAAAGCTGAACATTCCTCATTTTCTGCTGTACCTGGGTAAGCACATGGGGAATTGAGAAGCTGGTTAGAAATCTGGAGATTCTTTTCCCCCTTTTACAATTTTTCTGTGAATGGTTCCAAATTAGTTGTCATGTAGGAGAATTGCCAGTTGCTTTAAACTATTCAATTGCTTCCAAATTAATTTCATTGTTATTAAAGACTTGCTGATTAAAAAAGACTTTTTAATTGTCATAGTGTTGTCAGAGACTGCAATAATTCTGCCAGGTGTGCTGGCCAGTGCCCTCCAGGCCTGTTCGGCCAATTGAATTATTCAATCACCTTTTGGGTTGAAGCACACTTCTTTTTCTTTTAGTAGCATATATAGCTTTCACTATTCCAATTAACTATTTTGTGATATATAATTAATAACCTAGTTTATATTTGTAACTTTTCTTTTAATAAAACAATGAAAATTCACCCATTTTAAGATTTCTATTTCAAAAACTTACATTGATTCATGTCCATTCTTTAAAAATCACATAAAAAATAAAACTGGGGGAACAGCTCACGGTTAGGAACATGGTTTGTAACCTTGACCTCAATTATACACATAACAGAGAGTGAGGACTGAATATAAAGACCTGCTTCATTGGGCTTCCCTGGTGGCGCGGTGGTTAAGAATCTGCCTGCCAATGCAGGGCACACGGGTTGGAGCCCTGTTCCGGGAAGAGCCCACATGCCATGGAGCAACTAAGCCCGTGTGCCACAACTACTGAGCCTGTGCTCTAGAGCCCACAGGCCACAACTACTGAAGCTTGCACGCCTAGAGCCCATGCTCTGCAACAAGAGAAGCCACCTCAATGAGAGGCCCACGCACCGCAACGAAGAGTAGCCCCCGCTCGCCGCAAGTAGAGAAAGCCCGTGCGCAGGAACGAAGACCCAACACAGCCAAAAAAAAAGATCTGCCTCATTCACTTACAAGCCATGTGACCTTGGTCAAATTATCCTCTTATCACTTATCAATGATGTAAAGTGTACATCATTGGCCTGTTGTAAATATTAAAAGACTTGTATGTAAAGCCCTAATATAGCCTCTCAATTAATGTTATAATCATTATTGTTGTATGATTGTTCTCATTTGTTCCTCAAGGACCTCCATCATTACTTTCATTTCTAAATGCATTGCCTAGTTCACTGTTATTCTATCCTTTTCTTTATCCACTCACTAGGATAACACAATAATTCTAAGATTACTTCCTTTCAACTTATTCAGTGAACTTAATGAATCATAACATTTATTGACTACTGAGCATGCTAGGTGCTTTCACATAGGTATTCTCATCTCATCCTTAGCACCCTGGTAAAGAAGGTGATATTTTCCCAAGTAAATTATTTAACTCTCAGAGAGGGTTAATGACTTTACCATGGTCACTCAGCCAGCAGATGGCAGAGCTGGAATTCAATCTCTGGTACCTATGTTGCTTTTTTCTTCATTGGGCAAAAATATTGACCCTCTTTACCATTAAAAGTCTTCCTTTGCTGCAGTAGCTCAGGGAAGGTGCTATTACTACCTTTCTAAATGTTAACTAAATCTTCAGCTCTATTTCTCAAGTCTTAATTCCAAGCTACTTCTTCTTGGAAACTGTGCTGAAATTATCATAGACCACAAATAAATGTTGATTTAAAAATATCATTTTAAGTTGAGAAAATGTGCCTATTTTATTTATTTTTATTTTATTTTTTATTTTATTTTTTGGCTGCATTGGGTCTTCGTTGCTGTGGGTACACTTTCTCTAGTTGTGGTGAGCGGGGGCTACTCCCCGTTGCAGCGCACGGGCTTCTCATTGCGGTGGCCTCTCCTGTTGCAGAGCACGGGCTCTAGGCACATGGGCTTCAGCAGTTGCAGCACGCGGGCTCAGCAGTTGTGGCTCGCGGGCTCTAGAGCGCAGGCTCAGTTGCTGTGGCGCATGGGCCTTGTTGCTCCGCGGCATGTGGGATCTTCCCGGACCAGGGCTCGAACCCATGTCCCCTGCATTGGCAGGCGGATTCTTAAACACTGCGCCACCAGGGAAGGCCCCAAATGTGCCTATTTTAAATTGAATCTCTCAAGTGAGATTTCAAAAAAAATCAGAAGTATAACAAAAAATGTCATATAAATATACTGATCCTTCTCTTTTCCTATTTCAACAGGTATGTCATTTCAGCACCAAAAGTATTCTGTGTTGGAGCATTTGAAAATATTGTAATTCAAGTTTATGGATACACTGAAGAATTTGATGCAACAATCTCTATCAAAAGTTATCCTGACAAAAAATTTACTTATTCTTCAGGCCATGTTACTTTATCCACAGTAAATAAATTCCAAAATTCTGCACTCTTAACAGTATGTATTTATCCTTCAGTTTCTTTATACATATAGAATATTCTCAGTAAAACGTGTACCAAGTTTGAATATTGATAACCTAGAGATTTGATCATTTATACCACTCTACCACTGCGTGATTATTAGATGATGTCAGTCACTAGTAAGTGAGTCATAAGCACAAGAATATTATACTTACTTTTAGGTTTGTACATATTTAAGTAACATTGTACTAAAAATAGTTTTTATTATATTGCAAATAATAAAAAGTCAACACTGAGAGCCCTCCAGAACATTTTATCCTTTAAAAGGGGTCTGTGTATTACTCAGGTTTGAGAAACACTGATCTAAATAAATTCTAACCAAATGTAGGAATTCTTTGATTAATGTTCTTGACGGTAAATGCTCTAACCTCTTAACAAATACTTCCACTTTTTAGGTTTATTAAGAAATAAAATTCATTTCCCGAAAGTAGACACTCTTATCTGATGCCATTAGCCACACACATGTGGCTGTTACCTTTAAATTTAAATCAATCAAATGTAACTAAAATAAAAAATTCAGTTCATCACTCATACTAGCCACCTTTCAAGTGCTTAAATAGCCACAGGTAAGTGGTGGCACCATACTGAACAGCTCTCCCTTATCACATAGAGCTCTGTTGAACAGTTCTAATTCAGATGGCCAATTGGAAAAGTAAATTAGGGTGGGGAAATCATAAAAATTGATGCATATCTTAAGCATTTAACTTCATCTTAACGTTACAACGTATCTTTATTTGCTAATCATTAGATGTTGTGCCCAGGTCTTTTCTTGGGTCCACTGGTTGGAGCAGAAATTCTTATTTATAATGTGTCACAGCTTTAACGAATCATTTGTTCTACAGTTTCTATTTCCTTAAAGTAGAGAAAGAACTTAGATACTTGCAAAGCAATCTGAGTGCAGAATCTTTATAGATTTTTACCGTTTTCCAAACTTTTACAGTACTCTCACATATCTAATTCAACATGGTTTGTTTTAGTGATTAACTTTTATCTCATGTTTTCAAAGCCGAAGTTTTCATAAAAACACTTTTCTTTCTTCTATTACTTTCTGTGTATTAAATGTGCTTATCATGCAGTGTAAAGTGGATCATTACAATTACATAGACAAATTGGAAAGCACATTGCTCAACCTGTGGAAGCAGAAGGATGTAGATAGAATACAAAGTGTCCTGAATATCAGTCAGGATGTTGAACTGGGGATGGAGAACATGGGCTAATCCGACGAGCTGATGAAGTGAAAGTTTAAGAGAGCTCCTATAGTAGTAGTTTTTACTAAATGCATATAAAATTTGGGAAGCACAAAACCAAGAAGATTTTTAATTGCTTAAAGCTAAATGTTGATTATGACATTTGATATTGAAGGACTTTGGGCAAAATTTATTTACTACTTTGGCTCCTATACTACTTTTTAAATAACATGTTTTATATCCTTAAAATTATTATACTCTTTTCCATCAACATTGTTTTTTACAGATACAACCCAAACAATTGTCTGGAGGACAAGACCCAGTTTCACATGTGTATTTGGATGTTGTATCAAAGCATTTTTCAAAATCAAAAAAAATGCCGATAACCTATGACAATGGATTCCTCTTCATTCATACAGACAAACCTGTTTACACTCCACACCAGTCAGGTAGATTATAAGATGCTTCTCTCTAGCATCTTAGAGAGATGGGAGGGAGTGGGATTGGGATTGACACTATACTGTAGAGGTTTTGGGGTTTTTTTTTCCAAGCTTGAGCAGCTGGGTAAATGATGATGGCATTTATTTAAATTGAACTTTGGATGTGGGGAAGAGTTTTTATTTATTTATTTTTAATTTTTATTTTATATTGGAGTATAGTTGATTTACAATGTTGTGTTAGTTTCAAGTGTACAGCAAAATGATTCAGTTATACATGTCCATGTATCTATTCTTTTTCAAATTCTTTTCCCATTGAGGTTATTACAGAATATTGAGCAGAGGTCCCTGTGCTATACAGTAGGTCCTTGTTGGTTATCTATTTTAAATATAGTAGTGTGAACACTCCCAAACTCATTCTATGAGGCCACCATCACCCTGATACCAAAACCAGACAAAGATACCACAAAAAAAGTAAATTACTGGCCAATATCACTATAGAGCTTTTTAAAACTTGAATTTAAGTGGCGATAGGTTTCCAACTTGCTCAAAAGAGTCTCAATCCCCAGTGATTTTTACACTTATAAATATCATTTTAATTTTAAATTCATACAGAAATTGTTAAACAATTAAACGGAATTTAAATTTAAATTTGATTTTAAATATACATCTTAAATTCATATGGAAATGACAAAAATTAACAATTATATTATCTACCTCATCAGTTATTCCCATGTAGAAAAAAAGCTATTTAAGAATTGTGAAATGTAGTGTTAGGTCTTATTATTAAACAAGTTTAAGATGTAACTGCAAATATAATTTAGGCAATGAGAAAATAATTTATTATAAAGCAGTGATCATAAAAAAGGTCTATTACTTTGGAGCTAATCCTCAAATTCAGAAAACAAATCAAACCCTAAGAATCAGATGTTTCAGCAAAAAATAAACTAAATCACAGAAATATATGGGTATTAATTTTCTAAGGGGATCTGCCTAAAGGAAGTTCCTATTAGAACATTGTTTTGTATTCTTGTTTTATCTGTTAGAGGGGGAAAGGGCAGGATAGCCAGTCAAAACTCTGGGATTGACGATTGACTGGATATATTCCCAAGGAACCAAAAATAAACACAGAAAAGTGTGAATGCTAACCGCATATGTTCATGTGTCTGCAAAACCTTCGATTCCTCCATCACTCCCTGTTGCCAGAATTAACTTTTGAGCACATCAGAGATGGAATTATGAGAGAACTGTATGTGGAAGGGGGAGGTTATGGAGTTTCAATAATGACATTACTGGTGAAGGAAAGAGGAAGGGAGGCAGGACCAGCCAGCTTTGTTGAAAACATTTCAGGTAGTACATACCTGCTACATATTGGCTGATGTTGATAGTATGGAGTGGAACAGGCCTGCACCACTACCTTTTTAGCAGGAGCTCCTGTTATGACCAGCTCAGAAAGGAAAGGCCTAGAGAGGGTGGGGTATTGCTTTCGGCTTGGGCAGAATATCATAGCCAGAATAGTACTCTCTTGACTCCAAGATGACTTGGTGTACATGGAGATAGTCTCTGCCCATAAAGCTTGGGCTCTTTTTAAACATCATACCCAGAAACAAATATATCCATACCCTTGTGTTCCTCCTATGTTAGAGGACCTTCATTAATTGGGTCCTGTTGACACTACCTACTATTTAGCATCCTCATCTTTGTCCAACAAGTAGTCTGATACCCAGAGCCTAGGACCTCTCTTAGCTATCAAGGCTTTCCTTAAGAACAGCCTTGGGACTTCCCTGGCGGTACAGTGGTTAAGAATCCGCCTTCTAATGCAGGGGATGCGGGTTCGATCCCTGATCGGGAAGCTAAGATCCCACATGCCTTGTGGCCAAAAGACCAAAACATAAAACAGAAGCAGTATTATAACAGATTCAGTGAAGACTTTAAAAATGGTCCACATCAAAAAAAATCTTAAAAAAGTAAATTAAGAACAGCCTCATATGTTATTTCTTTGTCAGAACTTTAGTGTAAGAAGATGTGGTATCCTCATCTATTCTAATCATAGAGGAGAACTAGAGAACTTTCTTCTAAATTTCTTTTTTTAATAAATTTATTTATTTATTTTTGGCTGTGTTGGGTCTTCGTTGCTGTGCGCGGGCTTTCTCTAGTTGTGGCGAGTGGGGGCTACTCTTCGTTGCGGTGCGCGGTGGCTTCTCGTTGCAGAGCATGGGCTCTAGGCACGTGGGCTTCAGTAGTTGTGGCATGCAGGCTCAGTAGTTGTGGCTCGCAGGCTTAGTTGCTCTTCAGCATGTGGGATCTTCCCGGACCAGGGCTCGAACCCGTGTCTCCTGCATTGGCAGGCAGATTCTTAACCACTGTGCCACCAGGGAAGCCACTCCTCTAAATATTGACTCATTGGGACTTCCCTGGTGGTCCAGTGGGTAAGACTCTGCGCTCCCAATGCAGGGGGCCAGGGTTCGATCCCTGGTCAGGGAACTAGATCCTGTATGCATGCTGCAACCAAGAGTTAGCATGCTGCAACTAAAAGATCCCGCGTGCCACAACAAAGATCCTGGGTGCTGCGACTAAGACCCAGCGCAGCCAAAATAAATAAATAAATGAATAAATTTTAAAAAGTAAATAAATCTTAAAAAATAAATAAATAAATATTGACTCATTAGTGAGAAGTAGTGAAGTATAGTGGTTAAAAGCAGACTCTGGAGCCAGATTGTCGGGTTCAAATGCCAGCTTGGGCTCTTATTAGCTCTGTGACCCTGTGTGAGTTAATATTTCTCAGCCCCATTTTCCTCAT
Source organism: Balaenoptera musculus (assembly GCF_009873245.2). Taxonomy (NCBI): domain Eukaryota; kingdom Metazoa; phylum Chordata; class Mammalia; order Artiodactyla; family Balaenopteridae; genus Balaenoptera; species Balaenoptera musculus. The sequence continues at coordinate 102,725,497 of NC_045790.1, read as the reverse complement.
CTGTATAATGGAGATAATAATAGAACTTACCTCATAGAGTTGTTGTGAGAGTTAAGTGAATTCATATGTGTCAATACTTCAAACACTGCCTACCACAGAGTAAGCACTAGGAAAGTATTTCCCATTATCATTTAATCTGTGGGATAGCATAAAGCCTTATTTACACAGAAGAAAAAGAATTACTGAGAAGTAATTCTTTTAAAAATTGATTACATCTTGCTGTTTATAGCTCTAATGTCCCAATGCACACATTTAATCTGAAGATCACTGAGGGATTTTTCTTATAAGCATGTTTAGGATAGAGGCTTAAATCTTCAAGGCTTTATAGGACAAAGGACTTCAGAGTATTGACCAAAATCCTTCAATTTCACACAGCCTGTGTCCTGCCTTCCCCTCCAACCTTATCACCCGCCATGTTCCCCTTCATTGGTGGACACCAGCCAAGCTGACCTCTTTTCAGTTGCTTTCTCACACCATTTTCCCATCCACAGTAAAGCTTGTGCACCTCTTCCTGGTATATTCATGCCCCTTCCTTGCCTTCTTAACTCCTACTCAACCCTTACGTGCCATCCCATAAAGGGCAGCCTTCTCTGCTTCAAAGCTCCCTCTTCCACACTCAGAAAGCCAGGGAGTGTCTTTTATGGCACTTCCTACCCCTAGAATTTTACATTTACTTGTGTCATCTCGTGTTTGCCTCTCTCCTCCACTCCATTAGAGGGATTCCATGTCTGATTTGTCACCACCATATCTCTGTGCCTAGCATAGTGTCTGCACATAGAAGGCATTCAATATACATTTTAAAATTAATAAGCTATATCTTTGGTACAAAAAATTATTGATCTTGCCTTTGATACACCATTGCTATGAAGACAAGATTAATTTTCTAACCTAACACAAAATGGGTTAGAAAGTGGACAAGTAGTAGCCGTAGAAATAATATAAAATAAAAATAATAAACATTTATTGATTAGTTATTATGTGCCGAGTTATGCAAAAGCTTTGTCTCATTTAGGTTCACATACTATGTAGCAGATGCTAGCAGTCCTATCTTACAGATGCGGGAACTAAGGTGTAGAGGGATTAGGTATCCTGCTCTGGGTCACATTAGAAAGTGGCAGAGGCAGGAGTGAAACGAAAGTTTTGAACTCGAGGGCCTGAGCTCTTTTGTGGCATATTGCCTCTGGCAGCATCCCAGTGATGCTCAGGCCTGGACCAGGTATGTTCATAAAGCAGGAGGGAGGACTCGAGGAGGGAGACAGGGATGAGGGGACAGCAGAGTGAACGGATTTACTGAGCATTTTGCTTTGATCTTATGGTATAGTGAAACCAATTTTAGAGCGCTTAACTCGTGGCTTCTTGTGTAGAGCTTTGCATAATACCGACCCTTTAAAAGGTTTATGGCATCGGATCAATTTTATTTTGTGGTTAAAGTTTTGGCCATGAAATGATTTGAGCATCAGTAAAACCCTAGAGAAATTATAATATGTCATTGGAAGGGACTAGATCAGCATGTCTCAAGCAGCTATGAGTTAAAAGCTAAGCTGATGCTTTTGTTTAAAAGGTGGGGATCTATTAACTGACAGAAAGAAGTGGAAGAGAACTAATTGTTATTGAGCCCCTGCCATTATTCTTTTAACAATGAGAGAACAATTGTAGGATCTGGCTCAATAAATATAACAAAACCATAGAATTCAATTCTATCTTTAGTAACAATAAGAGACAATTTGGGGCCTTGTTGTAAGAGTGTATAATGTCTGAAACAAACTACTTAATTTTCCATTAAAATCTTCAACTTTAATATGAGACAATTTATTATACTCCGATATAACCATATGGTAGACACCACTATTTTGCTACTATGAAATTCTTTATAAACAGTGGCCTAATTACAGATATAACTAATTTTGTACTATATATTTGTTCCCAAAAAGATGTATGTAAATATATTTTAATAAAGTGAACTGTACTTTAAATTCAGTAGAAAGTAGCTCTTTAAAGGAATCCAAAAGGATTCTCTTTAAAAGAAAAAAATCATTTGTATGTATATGTCTACAAACTAACTTTTTCTTTCTTTTAAATATGGATTTTCATGTATGACTGTGTATTGGATTTTTTAAATGAGGCTCATCTCTTTTAAGGGTGATTATTGTAAAAAATCAAAATACTGTGCTTAGCAAAGTTTTTGATGATATCAATTATTCTTACAGTAAAGGTTAGAGTTTATTCACTGAATGATGACTTGAAGCCAGCCAAAAGAGAAACTGTCTTAACTTTCATAGTAAGTATGTTATTTATTTGGATGAGATACTCTGTTCCATAATCCTGCCTTCACACCATACTAACTCATTGTGTTCAGGAAATGATTATTGAACACTTTCTGTGAGTACAAAATTGTAGGTTTATACCTCTACAATATGTAAAAACCTCATGAAAATGAAATCTCAACAAGTTATGTTTTGAACTAAATCATTTAAATATATCCTTCATGATTTATTTCTTGAAGAACACTGATCAATCACTAAGAATTAATTGAATACCTATTATGTATGAGATTTTTTATTTGTACAATACACTTGAGCAGTTTAGACTTTAGTAACTAACATACTAACACATGAAAAATAGTGCTAACCCATGAGATAAAGATCAACTGTTATTAGCTTTTCATCAGCCATGACATACGTAACAGATGATATGCACGTGTGAAATAAACTCCCATGGTCTTCCCAATTCGTGTCACAACCCTACAAATTTTTGTGGGGAAATAACTGCTCACCTATTAACAGTAGGTGTACTAGTAATTGGTCCTTCACTATGGGTTGCAGCACCTTTCCTCCTACTCAAAGAACCAAAAAGCTGAAAACCTTAACAGAACACAAATGAAAAAGAGGATTGTATAGGAATAACCTTGAATCCTTCATAACTTACAAAAATCATAAAACTTTCACAAACTTTAACATCTGACTATTTTATAATGAATTACTTGAGAAGCATCCAGAGTGTTCCAAGATTGTGGTGGATAACTATTGACATAGACTGCAAACTTACAAAATGTCTAGCTAATAAATGCATTTTACAGCATATTTGCTTTGGAAAGCTTCAGATGAACACATACAAAATTTAGATTCAGGTATCTGTAAAGCATGTAAGTTCATATTTGGTTCATTATAACATCAGTTTTTGTCATACTTCTTTTTTTTTCAGTCGTACAATAGAGAGTTGAATCTTCTAGATAACTGAGACTAGGATACCCTGGACACTGATTTACTTTTTTTTTTTTTTCTGCTGAGGCAAGAGATGGAAGAGGGTCCAAAAAGAGGGAGGGAAGTGGCTTACATGAACCATATTTGCATTTCACAACATTTAAATGATTTTCCCCCTTCATATTTAATTTGAAGACATGGATATTTGTTAGTAAATATTTCTGTAGATCAAAGACAATATAATCAGTTAATTTTTAAAATGTGATTTATGTGATTTGAGGTTGTTTGTTTTTATTCAAAGGATCCTGAAGGATCAGAAGTTGACATGGTAGAAGAAAATGATTATACTGGAATTATCTCTTTTCCTGACTTCAAGATTCCATCTAATCCTAAGTATTTTAAAGTATTTGTTAATAAAGTTTTCTCTAAAAAGCACATCTGGAACTTCTGGTTGTGAGGTAGATAACCAATCAAATGGAGCCACCTAGTGTTAACAAAGAGTAGGTGAAATGAGGATATGCAAACTCTTTTCAAGTCTAATTAGAAGCTAGGCTCAGGTTCTGGCAAAACAAACAAACCACTCCCAATACTTCTTACCAATCCTCTTTACGTATAGAAATTAAAATTTGGAAGAGGCAAAAAACAGTCCCCAGGCCTTTTTTTTTCTTCCGATGAAAACCGTCAACCTCCACCCTTCAAGGAATCTAATAGACTATCCGTCTAAAAGGCTGGTATTGTCCCATGCCTTGCTCTGAGAGTTGTAAAAATATTGGTCCCCTGTAGTCTTTACTGCACAGAATACCAGAAGACAGTTTTCAAGAGGGAGGGTGTTATTAATTTCCTCCATTTGGCCACATGCTAAAGGATTAAGAACAGAACCCAATGTGAAAAAAATTTAGTGAACACATTCCTGGTATATGCAAAGTACAACGGGAATGAGAAATTCAAAACAGAAATAAAGAATCCACAGTCCCTGTCTCCAGGGAACTTAGAGGAGGACAAATAAGTGCACCTATAAAATGACTACAATATCACTTTAAAGCAAAATCTTTTTATGGTCATTTTTGTCTGCCCTCTAGAATGGAGTTTGCAGTTAATTCACTGTACTGAAAATTTTCTAGAAATTTGGATGAAATTGGGGGATTTCAATAATTTGGATAATTTTTAAATTTTGTACTTCCTTGAAAATATTACATGCTCCATAGCACAGAATTTATCCAATTATTTTATAATTATTATCATTTCTCCAACTTCATCTTATGTCATTTGCTCCATGACAGATTATGTCAGCCATGACCAGTATTGTCTTACCCCAGTACATTTGCACATGTTGTCCCCTCTGCTTAGAATGTATTTCACCTTGCTCTTTACAAGGCTGGCTTCCTTTCATTCTTTAGGACACAAGGTAAATGCTCCCTTTTCAAAGAGGCTATCCCTGGATGCATGATCTAATGTAGTCTCTCTCTTCCTTTTACTCTCTTGTTTATTTTCTTCATGGCACTTATCTCAGTTTTGTAAGTAATTATTTATTAATTTACTTGCCTTTTATTCCCCACTAGACTGTAAACTCCTTGAGGACAGGGGTCTTGTCCGTATTGGTCACTTTTGAATCACTAGCACCTCAACATAACAGGCACTTGATAAATGTTCTTTGTGTAAATGATGACGATAACCATAATATTAAACTTTATTGATTGCATAACCAATGTGCAAGATAGATTTTATTTTTCCCATTTCACAAGTGAATCTAAGTAATTTTCTCAAGTCCAATCTGCTACTAAACGTGAAAGTGGGAATTTGGACTCCCATGGACTAGTAACTCTGGGAAGACAGGATCTCTTCTATCTTCATTTTTTTTTTTTTTTTTTTTTTTAAATTTTTGGCTGTGTTGGGTCTTCGTTTCTGTGCGAGGGCTTTCTCCAGTTGTGGCAAGCGGGGGCCACTCTTCATCGCGGTGCGCGGGCCTCTCACCATCGCGGCCTCTCTTGTTGCGGAGCACAGGCTCCAGACGCGCAGGCTCAGTAATTGTGGCTCACGGGCCTAGTTGCTCCGCGGCATGTGGGATCTTCCCAGACCAGGGCTCGAACCCGTGTGCCCTGCATTGGCAGGCAGATTCTCAACCACTGCGCCACCAGGGAAGCCCCTATCTTCATTTTTTATCTCCAGTGCTTAATCCAGTTCTCAGTCAATATTTTTGAATGAAGGTTGTTAAACTCAGATCATTTTCCTCTTTAAACAAACCATATTTTGTCCCCAACCAAAATTTCATTTATGTGAAGTGTGAATTTTATCATCTGGATAGGCTTGACCTGTATTATATGTTTCTAGAGACATTGTCATGGATTTTCTACTACAGGGTGGATTTTAGTATTATGTTAGTATAATTAAGCTCCAGGATTAGTAAATTTTCAAGTATCATAAGCTCTTCAAATCAAAGCTATTATATTGAGATAAAAATACCTGAAAAAAATCACAGTGTATGAAAACTAATTACTAAACAATTTCTATTATCTTGAAAATGCTCAGTTATTTCTGTTTATTGCTTTAAAATCTGTCGTCGAAAAAAAAGTACGTAGGCTATATGCATCTTTACTTACCTTTCCCTCTTTAAAATGGGAATTGATTAGATTTTCTTTGGGTGAATTAAAACCATTTGATGACTTCTGTAATTATAAATATTTTGCTTCCATAGATATGGTGTGTGGACAATTCGAGCTAAATATAAAGAAGACTTTTCAACAACTGGAACCGCATATTTTGAAATTAAAGAATATGGTAATTTCTGACAATTAAAAGTTTACCTATAAAGAGTATTTTTGCAATAATTCTTTTCATGAATGAACTTAATGCAAAATCACTCCCAGATGAAGATGAGGCCACTTGCAGTTATGGTTAGAAGTACTGCTCAAGGGGGTGGGAAGAGTTGTCCAAATGCCTAGGCTGTAGTTCTAGCTGCCCTTGGTAACCCTGAACAAGCACACCAGTCTCTCTGGACTTGTCTTCCTCTTTATAGAGCCTCAAGAGACGTAGTCCCCTGAGGAACTTGACTAGTTAAGGTCCTTTCCAGAATTATGATTTTAGGAGAAACTTAAACAATCAGAGTTGAGGTGAACAGAACCTGGTAAGACTAATAGATGATTTACTCAATTCATTACAACCAGTTAGTGACAGAACAAGAACATTTGGATTTCCTTACCCCTAGTCCAGTGCTATTTTCCTTCTAGCTCACAAATTCCTAATACATTGATCCAAAAATTTAAGATATTCTTATTTTGAAATCAGTCATATTAATGGACTAATAATTAACATATAAACAGCTTAATCTTTCCATTTCTTGTGGTTGTTTACTAGAGTATTTGTGTGCTCTGATATCAAATTTAACTTTCTTTTTCTTGAAGTCATTTTTTTATTCCCCAGGAGACTCATAATAATGTGGTGAATAAACAACACGAATTTTAACAATTAACAAACGGTGACAAAGCAAATTTATTATAATGAAACTCAACTTTAAAAATTATAGGCTCCAAATAACATATAATCCTGACTGATCCCCCTTCCTCCAAGTGTTTTTGCTGCTTCTTGTAGATATCTAAAATTCATCCACCTCTTATTATCTGCAGCCACCCATTGATTTTACCAACAGGTTCCCTCCTGGTCTACCGCAACCCCCGCTAATTGCTGTCTCTGCTTCGAAGATATTCTCCCTTGGTATTAGCCAAAATAACCTTGGAATGCAAACTTTGTCATGTTATTTCTCTATTGAAAAGTCCCCAGTATCTCCTCATTCCCACCTCCTTTTCAGCCTCATTTATACCACTCCAGGAATGGTGACTTTGCATTTGATGTTCCACCTGCCTGCAACACCCTCCCTCTCCCTCTTGCCTAGCCAACTCCTACTCACCTTTCAAGTCTCAGTTGAAAAGCCATTTATCAGTGAAGTTTTCCCTAAATTCTCTTTCCTGGGAAGGATTCCCTGTACTTATTTATATCAGTTTTCATAACTGTCATCTGTCATTTAGGTGTTTGTGTAATTCTTTGCTTATGCCTGTCTTCCCTGCTTGACTGTGAGCTCATTAAGGGCAGGGTTTGTGTCTTGTTCATTGGTATATCACTGTTGGCAGGAGTATGCAGGCTACATGGCACCTAGGTACTGGATGAAAGGATGAAATATTTTCCTCTACTTCATATCCTGGGGAGAACACATCTGCCTTGATCTTTAATAACATAGGAATGCAGCCCAGAGCAACAAATTGCATTGCTCTTTTTCTTCTGTTTTTCACCATCTAGAAAACACATAAGCCATATCTGAAGCCAACTATCTCACTTACTCTCCTGTGTCAGTCTTTGTCTACAATATCAAGGTCATACAATCACCCAATTTTCTACTAACTGTTGTGCAGGTTAATAGAATCTGTAAGCCTCAGTACACAGTCTGAGTTAATATAAAGAGAAGACAGTGCCATTTTGACAGGTGAAATTGTTTTCTCTTGGGCAATCAAGATTCCAAAAACAGGAAAAAACCCTCCTTCCTTTCTGCCCTAATTTTTAATTTTGCATGAAAGTTCTTTCTTGTAGCTAATTGTAAGCTCTCTCTTCTTGACTAAAGTGAGAGTTTTATGTTGGAATTTGGAGACTGGATGGATTTTTCTACTAGACAAAAAAGGGAAATATTAAATAAGCAAGAAATTTCTTTTTCCATTTTGAAAGTAATAAACATTTGTTGAGCACGTACTATATTTGCGATTCATGAGAAGGATGAGAGGGGGAGACATACAAAGATAAAAAGAGAATAGTCTTTTTTGTTTCAAGGAGCCAATACTCTAGTGGAGGAAATAATCGATTGCCTATAATAAGTGCTGAAATCAAAGTATAAGTAAAGTGCTTCCAGTACATAGAGGATGGATTGACCTCTGATTGGTAGAATGGGAGGCTCCCCAAAGATAGTGTTGTTGTTGATGATAATGATGACAAGGTGGATGTCGTGCTGATGTAACAGCTTATCCAACTAATCCAGAAATACAGTTGGTTGCTATGATTTAAAGACTACTCTAAATTAAATGGTAATGTTGCCTCTTTGTTTTTATTTTCAGTGATGCCACACTTTTCTATCTCAATAGAAACAGAAAATAATTTCATTGGTTATAAGGACTTTAATAATTTTGAAATTACTATAAAAGCAAGGTAAGAAAGTTTTTTTTTTTTCAGATTATCTAGCTAAACTGAGTTCCAACTCTGGTGACAGTTGCCCAGAGTGAGATGTGTGATCTTTTTCCAGTTTTATTGAGATATAATTGACATATAACATTGTGCAAGTTTAAGGTGTACAATGTGTTGAGTTGATAGATTTATATATCGCTGAGATCTGTGATTTAGTGGCAATGTCTTCCATGACTTTGAAACCGACTGATTGAGAAGACACCATGCCTATAGTTTATTAGCTCATACTGATTTTAGCTGATTCTGATTTTAGCTTTGTTGGTTACTCACCAGAGGGGGGAAAAAAATCCTAAAGATTTAAGTTCAATGTGTATGTTTAGGAACCAGCATGACTTAGGATATTGGGACTGAGATATGAAACCTTCACTTCTTGTCATTTTTAATGGCTTAATCAGCCAGCTAATGCTGCATAACTACTCTAAGATCCAGTGCCTTAAAACCATAGCCATTTACGAGTCAGCTGGGCAGTTCTGCTGACCTGGGCCAGGCCGACTTCAGTGGGGCTCGCCCATGTGCCTGTAGTCAGTTGGCAGGTCAGCTGGGGGCCAGCTGGTTTACGGAGGTCTTACTCACATGCCTGGCAGCTGGCTAGCAGTTGACTGAAGCTACAAGGATGATTGGACCATGTGTGTTTCTCATCAACCAACTGGCTAGCCTGTAACAGCAGCAATGCTCAAAGAGAGAAAATGGGAGCATAAAAGTCCTCTTGAGGTTTACACTTTGGGACTGGCACACCATCACTTCCAACACATTCTTTTGACCAAAGCAAATTGCAAGACCAGCGCAAAGGAAATAGACTCCCTTCACACCCAAGGAGCTGCAAAAGTGGTGGATACATGGGGAGGTGGAGAATTGGGGTTATTTTTGCAAGCAATCTACCACAAAAGCTTAGGTCATTTAAAAATGACAATATACTGTAGTTATTAATAACATTAACCAATTTATATAACTATATGTGTCAGGCACTTTTGAAAGCACTCTGTATATATTAGCTCATTTAAGCTTTATGAAAACTCTATGAGGTAGATACTGTTACTATCCCCACATTACAAATGGAAAAACGGAGGTACATAAATGTTAAGTAATTTGCCCAAGATCATACAGCTAGTAAGTCACTTGGCCTGTCTCGTTCCAGAATCCATGCCCTCAAATGCTACCCTATACTGCCTCTCTTACTAGCATTTATTGCTCAAATAGAGTGTTTGTCCCTTAATCCAAACCAGCATAAAAGGCTCACTTGACAGAGAATTGTAGAAATTGACTTCTTTTAATGGAGAGACTTACTTTTTTTGTTCAAACTATGAATAAGGAAAGTTAGCTCTTGCTATAGTATTTGCTGTGCAGAAAGTTTTCTTTATTATTACTTTAATTCTAAACTAAAAAAGGAAATATGCAGTTAGAATTTTAAAAAAGAACATATAACTGTGAGATCAGACATGCTGCTTTTAAAGACATAAAAGAAGATAAAGAGCAGCTCTCCACTGGTATCAAAATCATTGAGGAAGTGATGTGTCCTGTAAGAAAGGGCCCCAGACCTGACTCTTTTGATCTCCTCAAGATCAGTTTTTTTCATCTAGCACATAGTAATAAAAATCTGTACTTTGGCTTTATTATTGTAGCTTTATGAGGATGAAATATAACAGTGGATGGAAGGCACTTTAAAGTGTATCAAGTGCTTTATGTAATTTTGAATTGTTATATTTTATCCAGATTTTATTATTGTAACCCTGTTAGCAAAACAATTTTATGGTATGATTGTTTGACAGATATTTTTATAATAAAGTCATCAACGAGGCTGACGTTTATATCTCTTTTGGAATAAGAGAAGACTTAAAAGATAATCAAAAAGAAATGATGCAAAAAGCAATGCAAAGCACAATGGTAAGAGGTTCACTTGTACCTAAAGATCCATCATGAATGCTAGAGATGGAAAGTGACTTCAGAATCATCTAGTCCAATCTCTCATTTTATATAGGTGTGGAAATTGAAACTTAAAATCCTCCGTTGGTTTTTCACTATCCTTAGGATAAAGTTCACTTTCCTTGGCATCAGCTCCCCTCGCCAGCCCATCTCTCCCTTTCTTCTCCCTTGCACTGGTCACTCCAGTTTCTCAAAATTACCCTAGTCTCTCTTGCCTCCAGGTCTTTGCAGAGCTGCTCCTTCTGCTTGGGAATGCTCTTTCCCTTTGTCCCCTCCTGCCTCTTCTTTGCCCAGCTAATTCCTTCTCATTCTTTGTCTCAATGTAGACACACTTTCTACTCCCTCAGGCCTTGAGTCGCTCTCAGTGGAGCACGTTTCACACTTTATTGCAGTGGTTCTCAACCAGGGATGATTTTTACCCCCAAGGGGACATTTGGTAATGTCCAGAGACATTTGTGGTTGTCACAACTGGGGAAGAGGATCATACGGGCACTTAGTGGGTAGAGGCCAGGGATGCTGTGAAACTCCTTCAGGGCAGTGCCCCACAACAAAGAATTATCCTGTCCAAAATGTCAATAGTGCTGAGAAACCCTTCTTATTGTAATGGTTTATTTACTTCTCTATCATTCTCTACGCAAAACTCTTTGGGGGTCTGAATCATTCCCATTGTATGCCCAGAGACAGCCTCATTCATGGCAAAAAGTAGGTGCTCTATAAAAATTTATAAGTGAATGAATGAACTCACTGGGAAGTTATTGGTCCATGGTTAAGGGCTAGTGGTTGCTGGAGCTCAGAGTAGAGCCCTGGTCCCCTTTTCTCTAATTCAGTGTTCTTTACATTATACTGTGGATGGTAAGGGTTCATGTCATTTTGCTCACTGCTGCATATCCACATAGTTTGTATCATCAGTAATTTAGCCTTTGTTCTTTCAAGAGACAGTTTTATTTCTTTAAGATATAAATTAAATGCCTCTTTTTAATGCAAGATTCTATGTTAGACGCTGAGATTTAAAGCTACATAAGACAAAATCCCTGGCCTCATAGCACTCAATCTCAGAAGAAAAAAGAAGGCAAAATATATTTTACTGTTATGGTTAATAATTAAATAATATCATGTGACTTAACCCCATATCCCATTACCCATTGTGTGTTTTTAAATTAGCGTTTCAAGATATAAGCAGCAAAGTACAAAGTAAATATCATAAAACCCCATAAACTCTCAGTTAAGAACAAAAGTAAGCTGAGAGCTCTAGAAAGATGAATGACTCAGTGATTGGAAGAAGTCATCTTTGCCAGCTAGTACAAAAAAGACCTGTGGAATCAAATGATGTTTAAGACTCTTCCGTGTCAAAATTCTAAACAAATAGATTAGAAAATAACATTCTGGGCTTAACTGTGGACTCATTTACTCTTTAGTGGTGACGATAAAGCATTCCTCTGACATTTGTCTTCAATTGAGAGGCTAGTAAAGGCACATTTTGTTCATTTTTTCCTTATAAATTCTTCTGTGAAATAACTCTTTCATTTTCCCCCTTTAAACAGTTGATAAATGGAATTGCTCGAGTCACATTTGACTCTGAAACAGCAATTAAAGAATTGTCCTATGGCAGTCTAGAAGATTTAAACAACAAGTACCTTTATATTGGTGTGACAGTCATAGAGTCTACAGGTGAGTTTGGTTTTTTTTTTAAACTTTCTCTTGGGAAATATTTAGACAGCATATTCAAGGTACAAATAATTTCTACAGTTCTTTCACAGTTTACTTCCTTTTATAGTTAAGTTTTATTTTTTACATCATTAAAAACTGGGATTAGAGTATAGCTCTGCCACCCCCTAGTCACTGTGTCTCTATTGCCTCACTGGCAAGAATGGGATAACACCTGCCCATTTGGTATTCCAAGTGGGTCTGCACCTTATCTGACGTGAACATCTGGCACCCCGATTTTCTCACCCAGTAAGAATCAAAATCAAAGAGATTATGGGTGTAAAAACATTTGATAAATTACCATGCAAATGAAAGTTATTACTACTATCATTGTTTTCGTCCCCTTAGCTGTACAATGATGGAGTTGAACAAAGTGCATCCTAAAGCCCTTTTCTTCTGTAATAGTCAGTAATTCTATCTAAAATTGGAGGTAATGTTTCTAAAATAGATCCAATAATAGCGTATCCCTCATAGGGTTATGGTGAGGATCAAAGAGTCAGTATATGCAAAGCACTTAAAACAGCACCTCTTCTTCCTCCTCCTCCTCGTCCTCCCCCTTCCCCTTCACCCTTCCCTCCTTTTTGTCCTCCCCCTCCTCCCTCTTCCTCATCCTCTCCTCCTCCGCCTCTTCCTTCCTTCTCCTCCTTTCTCCTCCTCCTTCTTTTCTCCACCTACTTCTTTCTTAGCATTCTTAACACCTTGTCTAGTACTCTTAATCCTCACTCCAATGGTTTTAATAGTTATTAATTATTACTCCAAGTTGGGTTACTTTGTCTTACTTCTGATATGTCTTGATTACTAATGTAACTTATATTTTCAGGTCTATATTTAATCCCCAACCAACCTTGAACAAATAATTTAACCACACTGAGGCCACTTTTTTTTTCAATAAAATGACTGTTAGACCAAATTATTCCTAAGTCCCGTTCCATCTCTTTAAATTTGTCCTTCTGGGGTAACAGAATGAAGAATTGAGGTAATTATCGAGTTACTAAGCACTTTGTATGCATCTGATGCTCAATAGATGTGGGAGAATGATGATGACTTTATACTCCCTGCCCTGGCTGTGTTTTTGACATTGTTTTAATGTTTCTTTCTTACTTTTATTTTTCTCAATTTATTACAAACAAATTCAGTTTAAGCAATATTTATTAAGTATGCAAAGAGTACTGATAAATATGCAGGCTTACAAATATTAATGATGCGTAATCCCAGTACTCAAGTGGTTTACAAACAAGCATTAGCTATAAGACAAGTAAACAAAGAACTCTGAACAACAAGGAATTCCATATGTGCTCTAAGAAAAGTGCTTAATGCTACTGACCTTCAGAAGAAGATGAGCTCCTAGGTGATTGTTGAGCAACCAAGAACGGTGTCCTGAAGATGATTGGTCTTGTCTTGAAAGATAAGTAGGGTTTTGAGGCAGGGATAACAGCCAGGATGAAGTGGGCCACCCTTCACAGAGTGGACATACCAAGAGTGGGAGGTGAAGCTTGACCTTTGAGAATAGCAGATTATTCCTTTCCTGAAGTATAGGATATATATGTAGGGGTATTAGGGACGTAATACTGGAAAGGAGTTTGGGGATACTAGAGCTTTGTATATCACTCTTAATAGTTTAGCTTAAGTTTTAGCTAATGGGTAACAAACACTATTGGGGTCTTGCCGGTAGACCCTCTGGGTTCTCTCTACCTCAAGCTCTCCTTTTATGTCTTCTCCACTTCTCTCCATATCCCTGCTCTCTAAAGGTGAATGCCCTGTAAGGCTTAGTCTCTGGCCTACCCTTTCTTCTCTCCTTAGTCTCTGGCCTACCCTTTCTTCTCTCCTTAATGCCTTATACATATTTAACTGAAACTCAGGCCACTGGTGAATAGTGGTGTCCCTTCCTCGAATTCTTCCTCGGTCCAATCCTATTGCTCTACTTCCACAAGGACCATCTCTGCCCACAAGCCTTGTGCGTAAGGCTTTGGAAACTCCTGAGAAGAGTTTAGACTCTTCTCTGCACTGCCCCTCTGAACCAAGACCCATATCCTACTTGCTGTTGGTAAATGAATGAGTGCAGGAATGGAGTGAATGAATGAATGAGTAGGTCTGTGGAGACATATGAACACAAAATAGCTCCCCACACAGATCAGTACACTCCTAAAAAAGGTCAACATAATCCTTGTCATTTCTTTAGGTGGATTTTCTGAAGAAGCAGAAATTCCTGGCATCAAATATGTCCTTTCTCCCTACAAACTGAATTTGATTGCTACTCCTCTTTTTGTGAAGCCTGGGATTCCATTTTCTGTCAAGGTAGATGATGGGGGGGAAACTGCTGAATGTGATTATCTTTTTCTAAAAATATGGGGGTGGCAAACGAAAGAAGGATGATGGAGAGGCAAATCACAGAGGGAACTCGTTCTGTGTGTGAAATCTGCCCCTCCGACTATGTGGCAGGCGGTGGGAAACTGCAAGCCAGCTTCAGCCTTGGGGATGATATCGACCCTTAGGGCAGTATCACTATTTAGTAAGATAGCCTGTGTTAAGCATTCCCTAAATGAGCATTGCATTAAATGATATGTAAATAAAACCCCATAAGTTTATAGTTCAAAAAACACTAAAGTTTAAAATTATTTGGCAACGTGCTCTTTAAAAGTCTTAAGACAGAGATAGCATTCCTTGAAAATAAACCCCTTTCTCTCACCATTTTTTACTTCCTGTGTGTCTCTGAGGGCGCATTTCTGTGCTTTTCACTCTGCATTCTCTTTGTACATAACTCTGTCTGATCTCATCTCTCTGTATTGCTCTCCATCCTTTCCATCTTGACACTTTCTGTCTGTCCCTGACTCTTTTCTCTATGTTTTCTTTTCTCCTTTACAATATTTTCTCTCCTTCTTCCACTTTTCCTTTTTAAAATGCTGATAGTATGGAGCTAAAACATTCATTTGACCTTTTAATTATATTTTATTGAAGATTAGTATTCTATATCTTATTATATATAATATAAAACATGGTCTATTACATATATGTTTTATTATATTTATAAAATGGACATTTTTATTCCCTATCTTTTACAAAGCTAGAGTAGAATTTTTTTATTCTTTGAAGATGTGTTGCTTTTAAAAATCAACTTTAGGATAATTAAAATGGGTTATTTATTACTTACCGTAGGTCACTGGCCTTTAAGAGAAAAAAATTTACTAGACCACAAGCAAGCTTTGGACATGCTTATAACTTCTTATTATATATACAACATATTTAATAATATATAACATATTACTATATAATGCATATGGTAATTTATAATATATTATGGAGTATATTAATATAATATATAATACAAGATCACAAAATATGTCACTATATAGAATTTATTATTTTAAAATATATTTTATATATTTCATATCACATATACAAATAAATAATATAAAATATATCTTTGTGGAAATTCTATATGTCCATATGCATGGCAATGAGAAGTAGAGTTTGAGAAAAAAAAAGATGCATTTATTACTTCTCATATCCAAGAGAATCATTCCCAGAAGTGATTGCCTCATTTTTTCCTTTATCCAGTTCTCAACCAATTGAACACACACAGAAATTAAATAGCAGAAGACCTTATCACATCTACTTGGCAGACCTAATGTGATGATATTTATATTCTGAGTCTTCTCTATATACAGGGGAATCCATTCAAGAATGATTTAACTAAATAAGATTAAACCTTTCTATATATAAGCTGAGAAAATGCTTCTTTTTCCTGAATTGAATATGAATAATTTATACATTGGTGAGGAGGAGGGAAAATTATTTCAGAATTGTTATGCTTTAAAAGAAGTGATGAGCTCTTGAAATGAATTTGGACTGTTCTGACAAACAGGTGCAGGTTAAGGATTCACTTGACCATTTGGTAGGAGGGGTCCCGGTGACCCTGAGTGCACAAATGCTCGATGTAAACCAGGAGACATCCGACTTGGAGTCAAAGCAAAGTGTAACACGTTCCAGTGACGGAGTAGCTTCTTTTGTGGTGAATCTCCCATCTGAAGTGACGGTGCTGGAGTTTAAAGTGAGCTGAATTCTCCTGTTAAATTTTCTGGGACAGTGTGTACTTTTGACTGTGTGTTTTGGCCAATGTGCAGAACAAATGCGGCAGATTTTATACATGAGTCCAGTGAACAGTTCCACAATTTTGCATCCAAAAAAAGAAAAAAAAAGCACCAGAGGCAATCTGCAAATTCATTGAATGGTCCTTGAGGAAGATAAATCTATCAATTTTTTATTTGGGGTGAATTATTTTCTCTCATATCTGTAAGATTGTATTAGAATCTAGAAGTATCAAAATAGGTATAGCAGTGGAAATCAGTGATAGAAATATTCTCTGTTTCCCACCCCCCAACTTTTTATCTCTTTTCAGGGCCACAAAAGAGCCAAACGTGGAAGCCTCTCTTTTTTCCAGCTGTATGAATCACTCTACATTAGAGCTCCTTAATAGTCTTCTCTCCCAGCAAATAATATTTAGGTTCCCAATCCCAAATAAAAAATGAGTAAGTTAGTAATGCATGTCAATGACCCCAGCAGGCATAGATTCACTATCATCTACTGAGCCCGTATGAAGTGCTAGGCATTGTGCTAACCATTTTGCAGCTGAGGAAACAGAGGCTTTTAACCTTTCTTATGGTTAAATAACTTATCCAGACTTAATAAATGATGGTACTCAAGAGGCAAACCAATGCCTATCTCACTCCAGAGCATGAGCTATTAACCAACCCCTCTGCTGTCGAAGGCCGATATTGGTGCCATGATATCATTTCTGCCCCACTCTGTTTGTAAGCCCTTCTCTGTGCCACGACTTCACAATGAAACTGGGCCAGAGAGTCTGTGTGATATCCATTCACGACTCCTGTCCCCAGTCCTCAGGACCTCCCCACTGCTACCCTTCCAACCCATAGGAAAAGGAGTCCCCAACTCACCATGACACTTCAGGAAGGGTGCCAATATTTGTTCCACGAGCATCTTTCTCTCTTCACTTCACCAGACTTTCCCACCATGGCCCACAATCCCATATCATCCCAATTATTGTCCATAGCCTTTGTAAAGTTACTTGATACTGCAGCTGTACGAACACATTGGAGTAATGGATTTCTTTTTTCTTTAGAATTTGGTGTTGTGAATTTTACAAATTTATAAAGCAAAGAAAGGAATTGAAAATGTATGTTTCACGGAAAACATTACGTCACAGTCCATGTATCTTTTTTTACTTTTTTCCTTTTCAGGTCAGGACTGAGGACCCAGATCTTCCAGAAGAAAATCAGGCCAGCAAAGATTACCGAGCAATAGCATATTCATCTCTCAGCCAAAGTTATCTTTATATTGACTGGACTGAAAACTATAAACCTTTGCTTGTGGGAGAACATCTGAATATTGTTGTTACCCCCAGAAGTCCATATATTGACAAAATAACTCACTATAATTACTTGGTAAGTATAATAATGAAAGATTTATATCTATCTATTCCCCCACCTGATTTTCCTTTGCTTATAGAAAAGCGTTAGAATGATCCCTTACATATATTCTTACAAAGCACTTTCAAAAACATCATCTAATTTGATAATCAGTTTTTCAAAAGCCCTTGAGACAGGGCATGATTTTCATGACTACTTCACAGATGAGGAAACTGAGGGACAAAGAGGTTAAAGGCTCACTACAGTCACTCAGCTGGGAAGAGGAAGGTGGTGATTAGATTAGACCTGGGAACCTCTGACTCTGTGTTATATGCCTTTCACCAAAGACAGCCTGATTCCTCCATAGAGAGAGCCTGATTAAATTCTCACATTACCTCTGCTCTACTTCATGGCCAAAGATTACACGCCTAGACCCATTTAAAATATGTGCATTTCATTGGAAAAAAGAGGGGACCCAAATCCTGCTCTTAAGGGTTGAGTCATATCATACCTGCTCCAGCAACATCCCTGTTACATCACTTAAATTAAACGGAGGTGTCAGTCAAGGCTGTCAGTGAAAGGTAGGAAAGAATGTAAAAAAAAGGTTAAGGGTTTCCTGACAATTACCCAAGAAATGGAATTAATTATTCTGATGATCAGGCCAAACAGGTGATGATGATTCTTTTCAACAGTTTTGAAGAAGAAATTAAAAAATAAATGAGGACCATACTGACTGATGAATAATTAGGGGACTTGTTTAGGGACTACGTACCAAAACCACATATACAGTCCTGTTCTCTAAGGACAATTTAAGGGATCTTTGAGGACATTGTGGCTTCATATGATTTTTAGGGTTTTTTTTTTTAACCTTACACCTCCAGTTTAGAACCTAATCTCTGGCTTTAAAACTTAAGGCCAGAAATTAGGGAAAAATAAAATGCACTCTACCTCCTCATCTATATTTTTTAATCAACTAAACAAGGAGATGTTAATGACAGTGTGATGACTTCAAACAGATTTGAGGTCAAATTTTAGCTCTCTGAATTCGTAGCTAGGTGGTTTTGAACTGAAATCAGTATGACATTTAGTTAATTCCTGAACCTCAGTCCCTTTATCTGCACAATGGAGCTAGTATTCCTATCCTTCTGGTTATTATGGGAACTAAAAGAGTTAATTAAATGTAAAGTTCCTGGCACACAGTAGGCCCATACAGTGTTAACTTTCTTTTTCTTTAACGTAATTTCTACTCCAGCTCCAAGCTCCATCCTGAAGCAAATGTTTTGTTTTTGTAATTACCGTTGCTACTGCTGTTTATTTTTAGATTTTATCCAAGGGCAAAATCGTTCACTTTGGCACAAGGGATAAACTTTCAGATTCAGATTATCAAAGTATAAACATTCCAGTGACACAGAACATGGTTCCTTCAGCTCGTCTCCTGGTCTATTACATTGTTACAGGAGAACAGACCGCAGAATTAGTGTCCGACTCAGTCTGGTTAAATATTGAAGAAAAGTGTGGCAACCAGCTCCAGGTAAGCCACAAACTGTAAGTCACAATCCAACTTTCTTCTGAATAAAGGGGCTGTAAATGCAGCTATCTGTGACGTTTTTGTGTCATACAAATGATATTTTCTCTTTCAAATGACCTTATAGGTTCATCTGTCTCCAAGTACAGATACATATTCCCCTGGCCAACATGTATCTCTTAATATGGCGACTGAGTTGGATTCCTGGGTGGCTTTAATGGCAGTGGACAGTGCTATATATGGGGTGCAAAGGACAGCCAAGAAACCCCTGGAAAGAGTTAAGTAGTGCATGGCCTTGGTTACTGGGGTGGCCCTATGCAGTGCTTCACAAAGTGTGGCCACTAGGGTAAGTCGTGGGGGAAGAATTAAGGGAAGACTAGACCTGCTTTTCTGTAATCTACTCAAAACAGTGACTCTTAGGAAGGTAAGCCATCCTCACGTTAGTCTCTAAAGCCCAGGTCTGTCCATTTTTACTTTTCCAAGTATGGAATTAAGCACTTTAAAAACATATGCCATGATAGCAATTACATTCATGGGCAAAGTGCCATTGATTGGGAGGGTTTGGAGATTTGGGAGCAGGGAGCTTTATAGTAGCAGCAACAGAGAAGAATGAATAGGCAACCACTGGGGGTTTTTTGGGTTTTGTGTCCTTTTTTTACTCATTAAAATCTGTGGCCCAGAAGAATCTGAAAGTGATTCACTTCCCCTAAGTTCCCATTTATCTCCCCTAAGCTCTGCTTCTATTTTCTAGGCTTGAATTTCTTTGAAGGAGGAAAAAAGAACTGAGAAACTATTAAGTTAAAAACATTCAGAAAGGAAAAAACATTTGGGGTCAAAATTAAAACTGGAAAAAGCCTGCCCCCGCAAACAAGTTCTCACCCACTTAGAACCTAGAGCCCTCTTCCCCAAAATACAAGAGATTGTGCTCTTTTTTCTTTTAGCGACTTAAAAATTAGCTTGTTTATTAATTCATTTATTCATATATTCACTCATTTATTCATTTTTGGACATTATATTGATCGCAGTATGCAATCTGTGTACAAAACAGCATGGGGTCGACTTCAAAGAATCACCTCATCAAAGCTTAAGACTTAGTTCTTGATTTAATTTTGAATAGGTATGTATTTCTAAATACAAAAGGACAAACTAAAGGAATGCAGTTGGGAAATTTGGTCTTTGCCCATTTGATAAATGAGTGGGCTGTGCATTTCACAGATTTGTTAGAACCATGTAACAACTTGTACCTTTAGTTTTTCATAGGAATGATTTCCACATCTGAATAGGCTCACCATTTTGCCTTTAGTTAATTCCTAAGAATTATGAAATTAACTAACTACCTCTGGACAGGTATTTCAAACTTTAGAGAAGAATGACCTGGGCTGCGGGGCAGGTGGTGGCCGCAACAATGCAGATGTATTCCACCTGGCTGGACTCACCTTCCTCACCAACGCAAACGCAGATAACGCCCAAGAAAATGGTAAAACACTCAGTACTTTTCGTTTATTCTTCAAATTGATTACTGAAATTTACATGGATGATTTGCCTCCCAGACCTCATTTTTGTCCCTCCTCCAGAATATTCTCTACACTGATCTTATAAGGACATGACTAGGTAACGCCTCTGTATAAAATGTTTCATTAGCCTTCAAGATAAAGTACGAATTCTTTACTGTAATACTCAAGGCCTTCCACGATCCTCTCTCCAGCTCTTTCCAGCTGTTTCTCATCTCACTCTACATGACCTTATGTCTAAGCCATACAGAACCAAGTTAGTTATGGGTGGCACTAAGCTATTTTACATCTTTGGGCCTTTCCTTATTAGGACTGCTTTCCCTTTTATTAGCCTGGAGAAGCTAGAAGAAGAATCATCTCCTTGATTTGGCCTCTTCCCCATATAGAATTGATCATTGCCTCCTCCTTTAATAGGGGGAATACTATAGGGAGGACTAGATCTATTTATAGCAGTTCATCACTGTACGTTCTTACACATAATTACACATCTTGTCTCAGTCACTGCACTGGGAGCTCTTTAAGGGCAAGGACCACATCTTTTTTTTTTTTTTTTTTTTTAATGTTTCTGTTGCCTAACTTCTTTTTTTTTTTTTTAATTAAACCTTTCTTACAACACTTCTTAATTTTATTTATTTATTTATTTTTGCTGTGTTGGGTCTTCGTTTCTGTGCGAGGGCTTTCTCTAGTTGTGGCAAGCGGGGGCCTCTCTTCATCGCGGTGCGCAGGCCTCTCACTATCGCGGCCTCTCTTGTTGCGGAGCACAGGCTCCAGACGCGCAGGCTCAGTAATTGTGGCTCACGGCCCACGTGGCATGTGGGATCTTCCCAGACCAGGGCTCGAACCCGTGTCCCCTGCATTGGCAGGCAGATTCTCAACCACTGCGCCACCAGGGAAGCCCAAGGACCACATCTTAATCATCTTCTTTCTGTGGTTTTAAAATTGTTCATAATTATACATGATACTATTATTTGCAGTAATATAAACACCAAAAATAATTAAAATACCATACCTAACAGAAACATGGCTCACTCTAAAAGCTTAGATATTTCCTTGTAATCAGTGGATCAAAAAGGTTGCAGGATTCAAAACCAAATTCAGATCAAACAAGTCAAACTGTGTGACAATAGATTGTGAGCTCCTCTACAAACAAGTCACATTGAGATGTGTGGTGTGCGGTGCCTAGTCGAAAGCAGGCTCTCAGTATTTGTTGAATGAATGACGTGAATGTTTTAAAAAGTTAAATAATTTCAGGGAATTTTGTGGGTTTTGAGATTTTATCTCCTTTTTCCCCTTCTTTTTCTTTATCTTTTTAAAACAGATGAACCTTGTAAAGAAATTCTCAGGCCAAAAAGAATGCTGCAAAAGAAGATAGAGGAAGAAGGTACTCTAAAAGTTTCATGTGATTGTCAAAAGGTTATGATCGTGTCATTCAAAAGCTGGAGAAAAGTAAACATTATCTAATTTCTCCTAATTCAAATAGAATGGGTGAAAAGAAAGATAATGTACAGACATCTAGCTCACCTCCCCTGGAAAGGTTAATCCAAATTAATCCAATAGTTCATTTGCCATAACCTTAATCTGAGGGAATAAGTCTTTGTTATTTCTATCTCTAAAATATAAAAGATTAACTTTTATTTGTCACAAATATTTCCTCTCTGCAAACTTCATCTAGTAATTAAAATCACATTCTTCCATTTTATTCTAACAAAATCCATGATTTAAGTAACTTTGAGATATACCTGGAAGTCTATCTCTTATTGCATGCATTTAACAGTTAAGAGTATTTTAGATTATTTGGTGGGGGGGAAATAATCCCAACAGAAATTATTTTTAAGTATTATTTAAACAGAGATATAATAATTGGCAATGTTACAATAGAAAGAACATTGAACCAGGAGTCAGTGCCCTGAGCTCAACTAATAAGATGTTTATAGTAGTACAATAATACTTTCCATCTGTATATGAGTCATTTTAATTCTAACCTTCATTCTAAGTTTTAATGATATGAAAAGAGAGATACTGATTAATCGAAGCACTTATGATGAGGAAAGATGCCACTGGTGAAGAAATGTTTGAAACCACAAACCACAAGAAACGTTTGAAAACAATAGGATATTTAGCTTGAAGAAGAACATACTTGTATAGTGATGGTAACTATCTTCAGATATTTGCAGGCTTCTCAGATCATTAACTTATTTTACTCAAAGGGTGCTGAACCCAAGGCGCCAGTTTCAAAAGTCAGTACTCAGCTTAGTTGCAGGAAGCCCTTAACCATTTAGTGCAAATCGGAGTGGACTACCTTATGGGGCCACATTCTCCCATTCCTAGGGTAGTTCCAAAGTGGGGCTGGACAGTCAACTAGCCATGGCTGTTGTGGGGCTGGAGTCCTGTGACAGCAGAAATCCAGTATCCCTCAAGAGCCTTTCTAAGCCTGAGATGTTTTGACTCTATGCATAATCAAGGGCACTTGAATTATTACCATTTCAGCTGCTAAATACAAATTTCCGAAGTTGAAGAAATGTTGTTATGATGGAGCCTATCGTAATGATGATGAAACCTGTGAGCAGCGAGCCGCTCGGATTAAGATAGGCCAAAGATGCGTCAAAGCTTTCAAGGACTGTTGTGCCATCGCAAGCCAGTTCCGTGCTGAAGAGCATCATAAAAATATCCGATTGGGAAGGCTACGTAAGTTTGACATTTTCTATTGGAAAATATGGGGAGCTTGATGTAATTTTATGCTTCCGAAAAAGGTGGTTTACATGCTCTATTTAAAACAGAAAGTAGAAAAGATAACTTGCAAATGCTGTTAAGAAAAAAATTTTGTTGTCATTTTTGGGAATCAGAAGAGGTATATATAGTACAGAGTAGAGTGCACTAGTCCATAGTCAAGACCCAGGCAAGTTTGAAGCTGACTCATTCTATAAACGTGAATGATTATTTATCCTCTCTGAGCCTCAATCTCCTCATTTTTAAAGCAAGAAGCTTGGGCCAGGTGATCTCTAATATGCCTTTTTTAAAAAAAAATAAGTTATTTATTTATTTATTTTTGGCTGTGTTGGGTCTTCGTTTCTGTGCGAGGGCCTTCTCTAGTTGTGGCAAGCGGGGGCCACTCTTCATCGCGGTGCGCGGGCCTCTCATTATCGCGGCCTCTCTTGTTGCAGAGCACAGGCTCCAGACCTGCAGGCTCAGTAGTTGTGGCTCACGGGCCTAGTTGCTCCGCGGCATGTGGGATCTTCCCAGACCAGGGCTCGAACCCGTGCCCCCTGCATTAGCAGGCAGATTCCCAACCACTGCGCCACTGGGGAAGCCCTCTAATACGCCTTTGAGTTCTAAAATTCCATGGTTCTGTGATATTACAACCATTAAAAATTCTGTTTATACCTATACTGACCACATATAGCAAAAGATTTCTAAATGTAGCGTAACCTTAAATGTACTCACATAAAGTTGAAATCTTATTTCAATTTCAACCACAATATACATTTTCAGAATTTATAGAACTCTCATTAACATGTTTTCAGAACTTTTAGGACTTTCAATTCATTTATATACAGTCAAAACAAACAAAAGCAGAGTGACAGATCCTGTTTGATTGTTTTGCTTAACAGTATGTCTTTTGTTGTTGTTGTTGTTACTTTTTTTCTTTTTTTCAAAATTTATTTATTTATTTATTTTTGGCTGCGTTGGGTCTTCGTTGGTGTGCATGGGCTTTCTCTAGTTGCGGTGAGCGGGGGCTATTCTTTTGTTGTGGTGCGCAGGCTTCTCGTTGCGGTGGCTTCTCTTGTTGCAGAGCACAGGCTCTAGGTGCACAGGCTTCAGTAGCTGTGGCACGTGGGCTCAGTAGTTGTGGCTCACGGGCTCTAGAGCGCAGCCTCAGTAGTTGTGGCGCATGGGCTTAGTTGTTCCGCGTCATGTGGAATCTTCCCGGACCGGGGCTCGTACCTGTGTCCCCTGCATTGGCGGGAGGATTCTTAATCACTGTGCCACCAGGAAAGCCCTTAACAGTATGTCTTAAATGTCATCATTCTGAGTGGGTACATTTCTGCAGAAATAAATTCTTGTGGCCATTTATCAAAACCAGGTTATTAGATATATTTAGGCTGTTTTCAGAGTTTTGCTTATTACACGCAGTATTTTTTATGAACAATCTAGTACATATCGATTTTTCGTGGTCCAGTTTTTCAACTCTAATCATCTGGGTTGGCATCAGCTGCCTGGAATTCAGCCTCTGTAGCTCCCTCCTCTCTGTCCCTTGTTCTAGACAGCTTGGCCTCCCAAATTCCCGTGGGTGGTGTTGCAACTCTGCCAGGGTCTGTATGGGTTTCTCTCCCTGCTCTAAAGCCTGTAAACTGCCTCCAGACAGTAAACCTGGATAATTTTAGGGTTCACCCAATCTGTCTCCCTTTTCTCAGGAATCACTGTCCTGGCTCACTTATGGTCTAATATTTGAAAGCTGTTGTGTCTGGTTTTCTAGTTTTTTTAAGGCAGAGGGGTAACTCCAGTCCCTATCAGTGCATCTTGGACAGAAGCAGACATTCTGTCCATTTTTATTAAAGAAAATATAAATAAATTTCTGAGGTAAGGCAGAGAATCATATAAACCTCCCTATTTTACAAAATAAAAACAATTATGCAATTTTTAAAATGCAAATAACTTTATAGACTAAATTAGTATCTTGTATAATTTCCGGAACATGAAACATTTAGCAATTTAAAAAACAAATTATTAAACATATTTTTATGCTTTATTCATTTTGTCAGTGCCACTAGTGGAGAAATCCTAAGGCCTTCATTGTTCTATTTTGAAATCACTAAACAAAATGTTTCATTGACCTTTCTGAAAATGCTTAAGCTATTGATTAATGTCCATATTTTAAAATTCAGCTCTAAGTAGAATTTATGCTGTTTTTCCATAATCAAATATACTTTTTCCCCCAGATATAAAGACTCTTTTACCAGTAACCAAACCAGAAATCAGGACTTATTTTCCAGAAAGCTGGTTATGGGAAGTTCATCATGTCCCCAAAAGGTATTACGTTTCTTTGACATTTCTCTGAAAAATATGGGAAGATGCAAATATTCTGACCAAAAATCTGGAAATTACCCATTTCCCAATATTTTATTTAAGAGTTAAGATGATACCACCATTGGGTCAAATTTTATTTTACTTCTTTTTTTTTTAGCGTGTGATTTCTTCTAATAATTGGTTCCAGGTCATGATGAACTCTTGGGGAAGAAGGGTACCATTCCATTCAACTTCATTCCATTTCAGGTAGCCTTTACCGAGCACAACTGTGTGCTTTACACTGCATTACGCAGCTGTTTTCATCCTGAAATATCTGTAACTACAAAACAAACATTGATTAATAGGGGGAAAGGTTCTTTTCTTGTTAAAGTCCTTTATTCAACACATGTTTATAGAATGCCTACTCTGTACCAGGCACTGAAAACAGTGCCCCTTCCCTGAGTGTCACCCTTCCTCAGGTCGGCGGGGGGGGGTTGAGGGGTGGGGCTCAAAGCACAGACTTTCCAAGGAGCCGTCAAGGCAGTGAGTTCAGGGCCTGACATCTGACTTCTAATGGGTCTCCTGGCCTCTACCCTTGTCCTGCCTGATTCCTCCTCCACAGTGTTGTCCACTTCATCTGACATTGCCCCTCGGCTAGCATTTCCCCTCGCAGACCTTTCCACTACTGTCCCCCACCCAGTGATTGGATGTATTGCCCCTCTCAATGAACTCTGTTGCACATATCACACAATATAATGATGTCCTGTTTACCTGACTGTCTTCCACATTAAAATGTAAATACTTCCAGGGCAAGGACTAAATTCAGGTTAGTTTTATATCCAGGAACTGGCATAGGGTCCGGCTTCTAGAGGCACTAAAATAAATTTGTTGAATCAATGCACACTGCCTCTGAACTTTTTAAAAGTTTTACTGGTACAGTTATTACAGTGAATCGCAATTTATATACTGAACTATTTCTTCCACTAGACCGTGAACTGCTTGAGAGCAGGAGTGTAACTATGAGTGCTGTGTACTCAGTATTTAGTGCTATGCTTGACACAAAGTTGGTGCACAATAGCTGTTTGTTGATTGAGTATAAGCTTGATCTTAATCAGAAATGTTTAGTTATATCAACTTCGTTATGAGCAGTGTTAAGATGCATTAGTATTTTGCTTCCCTATTTTAGAGCATACTACACAATAAACATAATTTTTTTCTTTTAATTGTATGTTTTGAATTTGCAATGTTTCAAAGACATCCTTCTGAATTTGAATTCTCATCATACAAGTGAAATACCTAAAAACATGGAATGAGTATAAGAGTTACTGAATAAACTTTTCTTGCCTGATTTTTCTTTAATACCTGATGTGATTTTGTTCTGTTGTGATTTTTTTCTTTCTTCTAAAGTAGTATGAAGCAAGAATTCTGTTAATGCAAGCTGTCAATTTGGGTTAATCAATGTTCCGCTGTATTTGAATATATCAACATTTTAACTTTCAGAAACCAGTTGCAGTTTGTGCTACCTGATTCTCTAACTACCTGGGAAATTCAAGGTGTTGGCATTTCAAATAGTGGTAAGCAAATTGAAGCTATATACTCACGTAAGGAATGATTTGATTTGGCAAAATGCAGTTTTTTGTTATTGTCTTTTTAGTTTACCGAGGACTTAGGTGGTGTCATTTATTAAAACCTATTTTTAATGTATTACAAAGAGACTTAGATGTGCCCACATCATGGACTGTATCAGTTTCTTCTTTTGTTCTTCTATTAGTCATCATTTTATAAATACTGATGTGAAGCTCCCATTTTCCTTTGTATTTTCTCAGTGAGTAGAAGATTCAGTAGAGTTAGAGAAAAATATATAATTTCTCTCCTGGACTAGTGCCCTTTTGTGGTGATTTAGTGCAGACACTTTATAAATAACTTCAGGCTTGGCTTGTTTGCTCACTATATTTTGTTCTTATAAATCTTGGTTTCCACAATCAAAATTTTATGCCCATTAAACGGAACCAATCATGAATATCTAAAAAAGAGATTTGGTGCTTTAGTTAATAAACATTCTCACGCCTTAAATAGAATTAAATATTTGTTGGACAAATGAAGTTTTCTGTTAATACCAATAATTACTGAATGAAGAACAATGATAAAAGAATAGATCTTAAAAGTTCTTACCACAAGAAAAAAAATTTGTAATATGTGTGGTGGTGGATGTTAACTAGACTTATTGTGATGATCATTTCACAATGTATACAAATATCGAATCATGTTGTACACCTGAAGCTAATATAATATTATACTTCAATTATAGCTCAATTTTAAAAAATCAGTGAGTAGAAAATTCAAGGACATGGGGTGTTAGGGCAGAGAAAAACATCATCTAACTTTCGTTTTTTCCTTGAAGCAAAGCAAATCTGAGACATTTTAGTACTAATAAGGCATTATGGGAATTCCCTAATATGCTTCAACTTTGCTTTCACTTTGGCCTGAAGGTATATGTGTTGCTGATACTCTCAAGACAAAGGTGTTCAAAAGTGTCTTCCTGGAAATGAATATACCATATTCTGTTGTACGAGGGGAACAGATCCAATTGAGTGGAACTGTTTACAACTATAGAACGTCTGGAATTCTGGTAAGTATTTATGGTGTGTTCAAATAAATGGAAAAAATGAAGATGTCCCTGATTTTCTGAGAATTCTATTAATGGAATTATCACGTACACACACACACAAACTCAACTCAGTGAAGGGAAGAAGAAAAGAAGAAGAGTTAAGATAACTATTCATACAACTCCAATTCAATGAAGAATACAAGTCCTTAAGATAATCAATGTGCTGTGGAGGCTCAGAGAAAGATGAGCTTACATTTGGTTCATTCATCACCCTGATCTCTTTACCTCTAACAACCCTTTCCTTTCCTCCATTTTAGCCATTCACACTCTTCACTTTGCAGATCTTGTCTTCCCCCCCCGGAAAATTTGATTTCAAACATCTCACCAACTGACCACCTCCTACCTATCCTTCTGACTCATTAACCTTGTTACTTTGTAGCTACAGTTCTACAGCATCATTGAAACCTCCAGCTCTTTGACTCCATTACTTTTTATTCTTCATTAGCCTTCTTATGCTAAAGTCTTTACTTCACTCCTTGTTCAGGTTAGAATTCATAAGCCATCATTATAGCCTCACTGATTAAAAACATGTCAACTCCCTTGATCCCCTATTGCTCTGGGGTACACTCTGTGAAAAACTCCAGCCATGGCCAGACCCACCATTTGTCTTCTTTTTGCCAACACATTTCTAAACAGAGTTATACATTAGGCTGTCTGATTTCACTTGAAAATCACAATCACAAAATTTTATATAGGAACTCAATGCAGTCCGAAAATCTGACTCTATTTTTTTTTTAAAGCTCTAATTTTATTCTTAGACATGAGTATTTCAGTGGTCTCCAAAAATTTCGCTTACAGCTCCCTAAATCTTTTTGGAAAAACTAAGTACCCCATTGGCACATTTTTAAATTGGCATCTAAAATTTTTCATCATAAATTCAAAAAAATATGCAAATTTATAACTTCGGGAATACTTGAGTATTGATATTTTAAAAATAAAACTGTTATATCAAACTTTTAAAGGTATACAGCAGAATCTAAATACCATAGCAATCCATTTAAAAATACCCGAATAAACTCTTGTTAACAACAGATTATATACCATTCCTTTTATCTGTGAACTCATATTTCCATTCCACTCTCCTAGTGTTATATATTTTACACTTGAATGTTTTCTATCGATTACTCTCTCATACTTTGATGCAACAAAAATATGTACATACACTGAAATTGAATTATTTTTAAGTTTTATGATTATAAGACTCTAAGTGTCAAATAATTGCTTGCTGATCTAGTTAAAAATGTATTCAGGTTTTGATAGGTATTATCCTGAATTTATAAATTACTGTAAGGGAAACTGACTTGTCTACAATACTGAATTTTTTACATCTCTTCATTCTTTTGCTTTATGTACTAGATCAGGGGTCAGCAATCTATGGCCCATGGGCCAAAACTGGCCTGCTCCCTCTTCTTTTATGGCCTATAAGATAAGACTGTTTTTCACATTTCTAAAAGGTTGAGGGGGGGGGGGAAGTAGAATATTTCATGGCACACGAAAATTATATGAAATTCAAATTTCAGTGTCCATAAATAAAGTTTAAAGCCACACCCATTTGTGTAGGTATTATCCATGGCAGAGTTGAGTAGTTGTGACATAGACCGTATGTAGTGCTTTCATTGCATTGCACTACTGTTCAGAGCACCACAAAGTGCAATGACATAATTATAATTAGACAGTGTTTTAAGTGTCACACATCTCATGGTACTGCCATATTTTATTTAATTTTTAAATTATCAGTGCAGTATTCATCATATCAAAACAAGAAACAAGAACATCTGAGATATCTCAGGGTAATTACCGATTAATTACCTTTCCTCTTGAGTACAGATCACACTTTCCTATTTCTTTACATCTAGTAACTTTGCATTGACCCTTGGACTTTCGTAATGAAATGTTATAGAGACTCTGGATTCCATTACGATCCTCTGAAGAGCTTTCATCTTGGTTTGTGTGTTTTAGCAGGCAGTTGGCTGAATCAATCTCAAACTTTGAAATCTCAGTTCAGTTCCTTTAGCCTTAGCTGGGATGCTTAGAGTCTGTGCTGTGCATAGTTCAGGGGTTGACCAGGTTTGAGCAAAGTTTATATGCTGAACCTGGAGGTCCTTCACTTTTCCACTGTGGTGGCTGCGCCATACTCTGTCCCCTGGTTCTTTAAGCCAATAAGATGGCAGGTTCTACTGGAGGTTTAGCTACTCCTTAAGGGACAAATGGTGACTGTCCTCAGGTTAAAACTGTAAAAATATAGGACCCTCACACAGTGTCCCTCCTTTCTTCTGAGTGTCACCTTCTCTTCCAATCTCTAGTGCCTTCAGGTAGTTTTTGTTTTTTTTAAACACGTATTTTGTCTAGAGCTTATAGTTATTATTTGCAGAAGAGTTATCCAAGTAGGAGCTACTTGGCTATTTCTGAAAGCAGAACCACTGCCGGAGTTTTTGGGTTTTGGGTTTGGTTTTTTTTTTTTTTTTGATATTTGATATCAGTTTCAAAAGTTGCTTTCTATCTCAATTTACTAAGAGTTTTTATAATGAATTCATGTTGAATTTGATCAAATCACTCTTCTGTATCTATCCTTACCTACCCTACCCCAGCTCTCCAGGGGGAATCATTGGCCTCAGGTGACCCAAAAGTCTTCTTTAACTCCTGCCTCACCCACCCTAGCTGTTGTGTTTCCCAAGAAGATAGTTAAGAGGGAAAAGGAGCTTGCCATTTTTGAGAAATTCCTCAAAATTAGTTGTTGAATGTTGTTACTCTTCCTTGTTTACCTGCTTGATTTATTCTGGATCTTACAGATTTATTATTTTGGGTATAGTTCTGTCAGTTCACTAGATTTTGGAGAGGAGATGAAAAATATTCACTGTTTGAGCCAGAAGTCAGTAGGTATCATTATTATCCCCATTACAAAGATGAAGAAATGGAGGGTCATGCAATGTGCTCTTGTCACACAGGAAGTGGCAGAGCCAAGATTTGAACCTAGGTCTTTCCGGAGCCAGAGTCTGGCTGTATAATGGGGTACAAGTGGGAAGTTAATAAGAGGCAAGATTGGAAAAGTTGGTCGGGGGCATATTAGGCAGGACCTTAAATGCCAAGAGATGGAGTTTCCTGTCTTTCATAAAACCATTTATTGAATACCAAAGGCTGAGCTATAAGATACAAAGATGAATAAGACACACAGAGTGCCTGAGCCTGGGCTCCCACTGCTTAAAATATAAACATGTAAAGAGACAGTGTAACAAATGCTATCATGACAACATGAACAAAGAACTTCAGTAGTGTTGTACCCGATTTAGTAGGTAACAGTCTAAGGGAGGTTAGATGTTTCTGAGCCAGTGTTGAGCTTTCTAGACATCCTGTCACATTGCTAAGCTCTATGGCAACTGGTTTGTGTGTTTTAGAAAATCTGAAATGAGCTTTCTCTACAGCCTTGGAATCTAAGGGATTATTTAACGAGTACCAGGGGAGAGATTTTGTCCAGATGAATGTAATCAGGGCGTGCTTTCCTTATCATAAAATGTTTTGAAATAATTGTTCACTGGTGATATTTCAGTTCTGTGTTAAAATGTCTCCCGTGGAGGGAATCTGTTCATCGGGAAGCCCAGACATTGACCCTCAGGGGAAAAGTTCCTCCAAATGTCTGCCCCAGAGAATAGAGGGCTCCTCCAGCCACTTGGTGACCTTCAGCGTGCTTCCTCTGGAAATCGGCCTCCACAACATCAGCTTCTCACTGGAGACTTCTGATGGAAATGAAATCTTAATAAAAACATTACGAGTGGTGGTAAGAAAATATGCTTTTTAAAAATTCTTTCAAAAACACTTTTTTCTTTCTGAAAAAAAAGTTATCAGCAACTCATGCTTAAGTGATTCAGAAAGAGACACACAGAGAAAATGATAACACAAACATAACAAAATGCTAACATTTGGGGGAATCTGGGTGGAGGTTATCTCAGATATTTTTGGACTATTCTTATAACTTTTCTTTAAGTCTGAAATTATGTTTTTAAAGTTTAAATAAAACAATGATACTTGCTCATTGTAGAAAGCATGGAATACTGAAAAACCACAGAGAAGAAAATTAAAACCACCAAAAACCCCTACAACCAGAGATACCCAATTTTAACATTTTGGTATATAGTTTTCTGGAGTGTTTTTTTCCCCCAACACATTCAGAAAATGTTTTGAAATCTGTACCAGACATTATGCTAAGTACTGGAGCTACAGCAATAAATAAGATAGGATCCATGCATTTATAGTTTAGAATTTATAGTCTAGAAAATTTTCCATTTTGTAAATGAGTAAACAGGCCAAAAAAGGAAGAAAACTATCATTTCTTAAGTACTGTTTACCCACACAGTCTGTTGAGTGTTTTCATGTTATCTTATTAAGATTAAGATTCTTGGCAAGAATGTTAATGACAGAACTGGGTCTTCCGAGGTCTTCATTCTCTGAGTTCTGTTTTCAGCCATGAAATTCACTTCAGTAAACATGTATTGACTTATTTTGTACAAGGCACATCTATTTTCTATACATCTTTGCATGGTTGTTCCATGCACAGATTCTGGAGCCACACTGCCTGAGTTTGAATCCTGGCTCCACTACTCCCTAGCAGTGTGACATAGGATAAGTTTCTTGATCTCTCTGGGTGTCAGTTTCCTCATATGTCACATGGGAGCACTACTCCATAGAGTATTTTTTTTTTTTTTTAATTTTATTTATTTATTTATTTATTTATGGTTGTGTTGGGTCTTCGTTTCTGTGCGAGGGCTTTCTCTAGTTGCGGCAAGTGGGGGCCACTCCTCATCGCGGTGCGCGGGCCTCTCGCTATCGCGGCCTCTCTTGTTGCGGAGCACAGGCTCCAGACGCGCAGGCTCAGCAATTGTGGCTCACGGGCCTAGT
Source organism: Balaenoptera musculus (assembly GCF_009873245.2). Taxonomy (NCBI): domain Eukaryota; kingdom Metazoa; phylum Chordata; class Mammalia; order Artiodactyla; family Balaenopteridae; genus Balaenoptera; species Balaenoptera musculus. Next base: position 102,692,435 of record NC_045790.1, on the reverse strand, counting down.
TGCTCCGCGGCATGTGGGATCTTCCCAGACCAGGGCTCGAACCCGTGTCCCCTGCATTGGCAGGCAGATTCTCAACCACTGTGCCACCAGGGAAGCCCCATAGAGTATTTTTGAGGTTAAATGAGCTAATACATACAAAGTACTTAGATCAATTACCTGGCTTATAATAACTTCTATTTAAGTGTTTGCTCTGATCATCATGCAAATAGCCAGAAAATCTTATTCCTGGAGGTAGACAAATAAGTATTTAAACATACTTTGCCTTCTCCAAAAAAAAAAAAAAAAAGGATTTTTTAATTGGAAAAGTAGTCAAGTTGATTCAAGCATTCAGGTCATATAAATTTAATTACGTTCTTAACTGAATGATTTTTGCCTTTATTTTAGCCCGAAGGTGTCAAAAGGGAAAGTTATGCTGGCACTACTCTGGACCCGAAGGGTATCTACGGTAGGCAAAATGAGTTTGTATTTTATATGTTGTCTTTTGCCCTAGAGAGATGTGTAAGCTGAAACACTATTTTTAAAAATGTTAGTTGTCTAGAATCAGAAATATCCACTTCTTAGTTCACTGCCATTTTTGATAGCATGTGTTATATTATAATCTGGATGGGCTTAGAACAAAGAAAAATAATCCCATTCGGTTCTTGTTTGTTTGTTTGTTTTGCTGCATGGCGTGGCTTTTGGGATCTTATTTCCCCACCAGGGATCGAACTCAGGCAGTGAAAGTACCAAGCCCTAACCACTGGACCGCCAGGGAATTCCCAAAGTAACCCCATTAGTTTTAAATACAAAGCATTGAAATAGTAATCATTGCATGACTTCCCTTATATATTAGTCATTTTATCATTCTATCCATCACAATAATAATTTATAATAGTTTCTTATAGAACCATCAGTCCAAAAAACACCTAAGAAAAAGTCATTTACATTCTTATCTAACATGCATTATTTGAAAACACAATAATGCTGATAAATTTCTTAACAAAGCCATTCCTCATTGTTCCTGCTTCCTTGCTTTTCCTCCAGTTGAGATATTCTGAATCTTCCTTTTTTTTTTTGAATCTTCTTAAAGTTAGAATTGTGCAAACATTTGAGCACTTCATCAAGGCCTAAATACCTCCGTATTTATGAAATTTAGAATGTTTTCAGTTAACAATTCTTTTCACCAAAAAAAGACAGACTACTGTAGTTCTTATTAAATGGTTGAAATTTACCTTATTGTTGCATTGTATCATTCTTCTTTTCTTTCAGTGATACAGCAATGGAAAAAAAAAAGTTTTCTTACAAATCAAGACCGCTGTACTCAGAGTGCTATTTCCTCTAGGAAAGCAAAGAATTAATATTTACATTTCTAATCAGCTGAGTCCCATAAACTGAATAAGGATGACTTCACGCAAACTTTTTTCTCTAATTTTATCTTCACACAGACCTCCTCCCAGCCTGTGAAGGATATATGGGGAGTTATATGACAAATTCTGAGGTTTTGGCCTCATGCAGTCACATCACACCTCAGAGCCACTGCTTCCTTTGTCTTCTCTTTCTCTTCCCCCTTATGCCTGCTATACTAACATTATTGCAAACAGCTTTCCAAAACAGCCCTGTCTTACCCATCCCAGGTGTGAACATCAGGCCCACAAGATGGCAATGATCTTTTATCGGGGAATAGATCTCTCCATCAAAAATCTTGGTTAAAAACAAAGAATCTATGCCTCTTTCCAATCTTGTCACATGACTTTTTTCCTTTATCATTTTAGACAACTTAGATTCAGGCAACTTTGTTACTTTCCAGAGTGCTAAATAGGGTAAAGATGACAACCAATTCTGTCCAGTTTATTTCAGAGATTTTATTAAATAGTTCCAATCTGTGTATATTGGAATTGCTATACCGCTATGACACTTTACAGAGTTTTTTTTAAAAGACTAAAAAAATGTATTTGGAAAAGTAAACAGACAATAATGTTAGAGGAAATCTGAGAAAAATATCAGTGAGGGAGAATGAGGTATCAGAACAAATTGTAAAGTAATAGTAATTAAAATTACGTGACATCAGTTTAAAAAGAGACTAAACACAGAAACTCAATACACACGACTAGCCCTAGCCTTTGGTTCCTGCTTTCTCTGCCTGACAAGCTCTCTCCCCCAATTCTTCTTGTATCTCAGATGCAGAGAGTTCAGCTCCTCACCCACCTCAGTTCTCAGCACATCATCATCATTGGTTTGGGCAGGCCCCTCTCATGTTTTATTTTCTCTCCTCATGCCTGACCTCCACTCCCATTTCCCTTCCTTCAAATGCCCCCAATCTAATATGCTTGAAATATGTCTTAGAATATGGAGGAAAGGTTGTTTTGTGTGTGTATGTTTTTTTAACATATAAAAGGTACTGTGCTATAGGTCCTGTTCTAGTTCTTAAGTTTTTAAACACAATACTCTGTTTTAAACAAATATTTCTATTGCTATACATGCATTTAACTCACTGCTTCTACACAATATTTTAGAGTGTATTCTGTTGCCAAACTCAGGTTCGGCTGCTTACCGCTCAAAAGGCAATAATTTGAGAGGCAAATGTCAATAGAAAGGAAAGATGCTTTAATCAGAGAAGCCAGCAATCTGGGGAGAAGGTAGACTCGCATCCCAAGACCAACTCCAAAGTTTCTGCTCAGCCATTACAGTTTTTAAAGGAGAAGGGGGGAAGAATCTCAGTGAATCATCTAGGCAGGAGGTTGAATTCTGCATCATTCTCCATTGTGTGCAGACTGGCTGACTCTTCAGATGTTATCTAGCCCATGTGATTTGCCTTCAGGATTTCTAAAGGGGCTGTTGGGGGTAGAGAGCTAGTCATTCTTTTTTTTTTTTCTTTTTGATTTATTTATTTTTGGCTGCGTTGGGTCTTCGTTGCTGTGCGGTGGGCTTTCTCTAGTTGCGGTGAGCAGGGGCTACTCTAGGTTGTGGTGCGCGGGCTTCTCATTGCAGTGGCTTCTCTTTGTGGAGCACGGGCTCAAAGTGCGTGGGCTTCAGTAGGTGTGGCACGCAGGTTCAGTCGTTGTGGCTCGCGGGCTCTAGAGCGCAGGCTCAGTAGTTGTGGCACACGGGCTTAGCTGCTCCGTGGCATGTGGGTCTTCCCGGACCAGGGATCAAATCCGTGTCCCCTGCATTGGCAGGCAGATTCTTAACCACTGCGCCACCGGGCAAGCCCTTTTTTTTTTAATTTTTATTTTATATTGGAGTATAGTTGATTAACAATGTTGTGTTAGTTTTGGGTGTTCAGCAAAGTGATTCATTTATATGTATACATGCATCTATTCTTTTTCAAATTCTTTTCCCATTTAGATTATTACAGAATATTGAGCAGAGTTCCCTGTAGAGCTAGTCATTCTTTAACTGCTTAATTCTTCATTTTTGCTTCTTTTTATCTAGGAAAAGAATCAACAGGTTCTTTGATTCTTTGCATGGTGTGCATTCAGGAGAGCATAAGTTAGGAGTTAGGTCAAACTGCCTAGTGATCTCATTCCTATAATTAGGTTCTTTTAAGTTTAGAGGGGGATAGAAATGGACAAACAGGAAAGGGGCAAAAGAGCTTCTTTCAATTCCCCACTGTCAAACATAATTCCATTTCTATGGGATCAGGGGTGAAGCTCCATCTTCTGTAACTTTCTTCATGCTGACATAGGGCACCATATTCTCAGAGTGGAAAATGTCAACATGGGTCTGTAGCATCTTTGCTGACAATTTTAGTTGCCTGCTTACATATATGGGCAGAGCAAGATACAATTATTTTGATGCCCACAAAGATATAGTTTATTATGAGCAATAATGTTAATCCCATTCTCTTGAGGCCAGTTCTTGGAATTGTGCTAGCCATAGATTCAGTACTGCTCAAGGTGGAGCAGCTAATGTCATGGCTACAGTCTGGTCCTCATGCAGTTAGCTTTTTTCCTCTGGGGGCAGTTACAGTATCTGTAAAACAACTCAGGAATGTGCATCAGACACTCAGTCTGTGACTATTGTCCTAATCATTAACTGCTCATTTTTGTACTTGGGGGCCCTGCAGGGTTCTGCTCAGTTCCAATTCCACCACAATTTTACTTACCCATCCCCTAGTGACAGGTTCCCCACTACCATCAACAATGCTGCAATGAACATCCTTATTCATCTCCCTTTACGAATCTGTGTGAGAATTTATCTGGACTATGTTTCTCGGAGTTGAACTGCCGGGTCAAAGGGCATACATATACTGAATATCATTTACTTCTGTCACATTGCTCTTCAGAATGGCTGTACTATTTATACCTCCACCAGCACTGCATAAGGATTCTCCTCATTCCACATCCTCACCAACACTTGGTGTTACTCGCCTCTCTAAAATGTGCCATTTTTGAGAGGTATAAAGTGACATCTCATTATTGTTTTAATTTGGATTCTTCTGATTACAGTGATTTCTAAACATTTCTTCATATACTTGCTGGCCATTTGGACTTCCATTCTGTGAATTGCCTATTCCTATCTTTTGCACTTTTTTCTATTTTCCACTTGGGTTTTCTTGTCTATTTCTTGTTGATTTTGTCTTTCATATACTTCTTTGAGCAGTCGTAAACCTTAGTGGGTTTTGAACAGTAATCTTTTATTCTGATATAGTCAAATTCATTATAATTTCATTTTATGGTTATATATCTTAGTTCACAAAGACATTATTGCATATTTTATCCTATTGGTTTTAAAGATTTAACTTTTAAATGTTTTAATCTCTCTGGCACCTACCTTTATAAGTGATGCCTTGATGGGTCTTTTTTATGATCTCTGACAAGGAGTAAAATTGACTTCTCTTAGTTTTAGCTTTTTTTTCTGTACCTTTTCCATCTAGTAGAAGAGTTGATAATGAGAAATGAAATAGTCAAGAGCAGGTATCAATGGAAAAAAATGGTAAAGGATCAAATTTAGATAATCTCAAACAACTTACTGTCATAAGTACCATATATTGAGCACAAACTGTTTGCCATGCTTTGTCTACATTATTTTTATCTTTACAAAAACCCTTTGAGGAAAATACTATTACCTCTATTTAACTGATGAGCAAACCAAAGCATAGAAAGATTGTGTCTTGCCCAGTGTCACATCCAGAGTAAGTTCTTTCTGAACTCAGTACTCTTTCATCCACATTGCAAAGCTCTCAAATGTCTTCACTGAGTTTTATTTTAATATTATATCCTCAGCATTTATCAAAGGTTGATGAGGAAAGAAGAGGAACATTCCTGTCTCTTCTGCAAAGCCATGTGGTTTGGCCATGCAATTGCAAAATGTCACTAGTGGTTTTTTTTAGCATCTACCGTGTGCCAGGGACTAAGTGCTTAGGACTACAGCGTTCAATAAAAATGGTTCTGCCCTCAGAGAGCTTTCTTAGCAGGACAATGGGAAGAGGAGTCTCTTTGTGGTGACTACTATGGGTTCTGCAGTAAAGCTTCCTGAGTTCAGATGCAGATTCATCTGGACTAGCCCTGTGACCTTGAGCAATTTGCTTTCTAAGCCTCAGTTTTCTCATCTATAAAATTAAAATAATAATAGTAGACACCGTGCATAGGGTTGTTGTGAGGATCCAGTGTAACAATGCATTCAAAGAGCTGAGCAGTGTGCTTGGTATTCTATCAGTAGAATGATAAATACTCTCATTTTCATGAAATAAACCAATGATTACAGTAGAAAATGCTCCGATACAGCATGCTTAAACTCTGTTATTGTGCAGAAAGAAAAAACATCTAAGTTAGATGGAGAGGAGAAGGTAGAAGGGATTTCAGGGCATGCTTCCCAATGGAGCTAATCTTCACATTTCCTTGACTAAGGAATTACTTGTTAGTTATTTTTAGATTTCAGTTCCGGGAATAATTTTCTGTCTTTGGACAAAACAGCATGCTCCCTTTTACTGATGAATAAGATTTATATAACCTATTTATTTCCTATTGTGTAATGACCAGGAAGCTTACAGTCAACTTTAATGCTTTATTTAATGAGATTATATAAGCCTAGGGTTTGATAAAAAATCCTTGATTATTTTTAATTTCCCTTTTAAATTTTAATATTGTTGTTATAAAAGAGTCTATTATTTTTTTTTAAATTCCCTGAAAGTAGGTATACTATAAATAATCTGCAAATAGTCTTCCCTCAAGAACTCTGTGTAAATCTAATAATTTTCTTTTAAATTTCAGGCATCATTAGTAGACGAAAGGAGTTCCCATACAGGTTACCACTGGATTTGGTCCCCAAAACAAAAGTCAAAAGGATTGTGAGTGTAAAAGGTAAATTAACAAGTGCCATTTTTATTTCTTATTTCACTTTGTGTTTCAAACAAAAATCAAATATTCTCATGATTATCCTATTTCTCCTCTTCTCTACGCAGTTGCATATACAATAGGGGACCTCTGGGAATACCCTATTCCTACTCCCACCTTCAAATCCCTAACCACTCTTCCAACCCTCTTCTTCCAGTGGCCTGATTTGAATGAAGATGCATGCTCCCATGATGGAGGGTGAGGGCTGTCATTGGCCCAAAGACCTCTCTAAAATGAGAGTGCAGCTGCATCCAGATTTAAAGGACTTTCTATTATCCTAGTGGCCAGTCCTGTTCCAGAGAGGGCTTTGTGACCTGCAGATGGCCCCAAGAAAGCAGCTCTGCTCTTCTAGAGTGCCAGTACATTTGTAGAAGTGGTGTCTTTAGCAGGATTTATCCCTGGTCTCCAGCCATTAAAAATTCAATGACGCATCATCAAGATAATAGAATGTCCTGACTACATTTTATCTTAGATAAAACCTTGGAATCACAGAATGTTAGTACTGGAAAAGACCTTTTTAATCATGTCCAACTCTGTAGTTAGATATATAAGAAAGTGTTTTTCCCAGGGTCTCACGATGAGTTATAGACAGAGCTCTCATAGCACTCACAGAGTGTTCTCAGTTCAGACTCTTCACTTTGCTTTGTGGATGCTATTGATTTATAGAGTTTACAATATCTAAAGCTTTCAGGTTGAATGGCAACTAATTTGCCATGTCCTCTATGCTGTAATCTGCCCACTGTATTACACCATCTTATCCCCATATTGCAGTGGTATTTTTAAGCCTGCTTTTGGTGTTTCTTTTAAATACATCTTCTAATCAAATTTTTTTCCTCTCTCCAGTTCTGAGAAGTAATTCAGCTGCCTAGATAAAAAGGAAAGGATAGGGATGGTTGCTCTTATCTCCATTTAAAATATACTGTTACTCAGTTAGAAGTTGACAGAAATTGATTGTACCTACAATGATTTTTGTTTGTGTGCTTGTTTGTTTGTTTCAGGACTGCTTATAGGTGAGGTCATGTCTGCAGTTCTGAGTCAGGAAGGCATTGATATCCTTACCCACCTCCCCAAAGGGAATGCAGAGGCAGAACTGATGAGCACTGTCCCAGTATTCTATGTTTTTCACTACCTGGAAGCAGGAAATAATTGGAACATTTTTTCTGCTAACTCATTAACTCAAAAACAGAACTTGAAGAAAAAATTAAAAGAAGGTAAGAAAAAAACTATTTCACATATTATACATTAAAATCTTGTGATTTTTAAACTAATAGTTTGATTAAACTAATATTTAAGTTATGAATCATACAAAAGCTTATTTGTAAAAGCATTTCAGCCAAAAAAAAAAATTCTTGGGGTGGACTCTATTACACAAATAAATACTGTTTGCTGGAGCGCTTTGGCTTAACTTACTAAAACGCCTGGATGAGATACAAGACACCTGCATTCCAAACTCTGCAGAGTACTTCCTTCCTTCTTGAATGAGCTCAGAATGTTCTACTTCATAATTCCCAATTCAAGCGATTCATATACTTCCTTTGAGAAGTTCAGTGCTGGCCACAGAGCATGTGCTTGCTGCCCAACACCAAAGGAAGTTTAGTGTTCCCAGGGGCTAATAAAGCACTCTCTGAGTGGAAACGGGGCTCACTGAAGCACTGTGTTCTTTCCCTGGTGCCTCTTAGGGATGGTGAGCATCATGTCCTTCAGAAATACTGACTATTCTTACAGCATGTGGAAGGGTGGAAGTGCTAGCACTTGGTAAGTACAAAGTTTTGACTTGCATTTTCATATAGTAGTTAATTAACTAAAGAATAACAACCTTAGAGGAAACTCTGTCCAGTTGCTCAGGCAAAAAGCCTGGTCATCCTTCACTGCCCTCTTTCTCTTACAAGCCACATCTGATCTAGCAAATCCTTTTGGCTGCACCTCCGAAATATATCCTGAACTTGACTACTTCTCACCAACCCCAACCCACCACCCTGGTCCAAGCCATTCTCATCTCATACCTGGATTATGACACTAGCCCCCTCTGGTCTTTCAGCTTCAGCCCTTGCCCCTTTTCAGTCTATACTCAACACAGCAGCCAGAGGGGAGTCTGTTAAAACATGTTAGGTCACGTCCCTCAAAACCATTCAGGAGCTTCCCATCTTACCCAGGGTAAAAACCAAACTTCTTACTGTGATCTACAAGGCCCTACATGGTCTAGCCCTACCTCACCTCTCCAACTACATCCCCTACTACTCTCTTTCACTCCACTCGAGCCTCACTGGCCTTTTTGCTGTTCCTCGAACATGCCAGCCATGCTTCCACCTCAGGGCCTTTGCACTGAGTACTCCCTCTTCCCCCTCTTCCTGAGGTATCAGCATGGCTGACTCTCCTACCGCCTTCAAGTCTTTACCAAAAGTCACCTTCTCAACGAGGCCTCTGTTGATCATTCTATCTAGCATGCCATTCCCATCCCAACACTTCATATTCTTCTCCCCAGCTTTCCTTTACTCTTTAGAATTTATCACTAACATTCTTACTTACCACACTTATTGTCTGTCTCGCCACTAGAATGTAAGCTCTATGTGGGCAGTTTCAAGTGTTCCTAGTGCCTCGTATGTACCTGGCGTATAGTAGGTGCTCTGTAAGTACTTAATTGGTGAAGCATAATAACTTCCAAAATTCTGATTATTTGAGGGAAAGTCAGTCTGAATTAATAAATCCATATGGCAACTTATCTTCAAAAAATAATATCATGCTTTGACAAAATATTTACTAAAAACACTGTGACAGGTACTTTGTAGGTTCTGCTATATGAAACACTTTTAAGGGGTTTACAGTCTAGAATAATTGTCTTTTAAATTATGCCCTTTAACTGTTGAGAGTCCCCAGGATTTTATCCTTGACCCTCATTTTCTAGACTCTCTCCTTGTGCAATCTCATCTTTGCCCATGACTTCCATAATTCCTATGCAGATGATTCTCTAATCACGTCTCAAGGCCTATCTTCTTTCCTAAGCTCCAGATCCACATTTCTGTGGACTTGGGAGCCAAAAGCCCTTTGAACACATTCCATGCCAAATTCATTCTTTTGTTCCTCTGTTCCCCTAATCAGTGCACAGCAATACTTTGTCCTCCACTGACCAAGTTTGACTCCTCCCTTCCCTTTCCTTTCCTTTATATCCAACCAGTCACCACGTTTCACAGATTGTACCTTAGACGTGGGTCTGACCCTGTGTGGGTGGCACATTTTGAAAGACACACAGGCCCCTGGAGTATGGCAATCAGAGGATAAAACCCAGGATGCAGGGAGTGGGGGTCGATACAGACTGGAAAACACCACAGCAGGAGCTGGAAACTAAACGCCTGGAGAACAGAAATCCCCACGAGAAGATGCGATAGCCTCTCAGGAAACCCCCAGAGCCTCTCAAGATTCTGGGCAAGACTGAGTGGATGGTGTCCAGCCAGAAACATAGAAACTCTTGGACCCAACCACCCCAGGCCCAACTCCATGAGTTCCTTTGGAGATAAACATACATAGAAGAAAATGGCCAACACCTGAATACTTTCCAAAAAAATTTTTTTTAGAAATACAAGGAAGATACAAAAAGTACTAAGAATAATATTCCTTTAAAAAGGAAAAGGAAAACAAAATTTTAAAGTGAGGGAGAGAGTCAAGTGGTCTGAGTCTCAAGGGCTTCTGGCTCCTGGGCTGCTGAGTGAAGGAATTGGAGGGGAAGAAAGGAGGCATAAGGGGCACATGGGGTCATGAAGTATTTAGATCCCCTCTGATATTCTTTGAGAGACAGTAGAGACTGAACTTATTTTTTGACTAATTAATCATAATAATTAGAGCTTCCTTGGGAGGTGGTGAGTTCTGCATCAATAACATGGCTCAAGGGGAAGCGAGATAAACACTCCCACGGATGTTGGGGAAGAGAATTCAGACTTCAGACGGGGATTTAGATCAGATAGCTTGTACAAATTTTACAATCTAGAATTTTATGATTTCTTTCCTCCATATCTCATGCCCATGAGTCAGTGCTTTAACACAAAACTATTTGTTTCAACACTATTGTCTTTAACTTTAGAGAAAGAAGAATTTCTTTATCATCAGGCATCAATTTTCAGCTTGTGTACAAGCTAACAATGTTGCAGTCACAGAAGATGTGCTGCTCACATTTGATTGTTTTTGGAGATCTTCCTGAAATCTTCCCTGCCCTTGTGAAATGGTAACAACTTACTTTGGAATTGTGTGTTTTAAAACATTATTTTCTTTTCAAGAATAAACACTGTATGAACTAAAACACACTGAAAGTTGAAAGCCAAAAGGGATTCAATGTCTAAATGTTTATTTATTTGATTTTGTCTCAAAGGTTAACAGCTTTTGCTTTAAGAGTACTTGGACAAGTAAGTAAATATGTAGATCAAAACCAAAATTCAATTTGTAATTCTTTATTGTGGCTGGTTGAGAACTGTCAACTAGAAAATGGATCATTCAAGGAAAATTCCGACTATCAACCAATAAAATTACAGGTAAGGAAACCAAATGCACAGATGAGCAATAGTTTTATTTAGAAGTTTGAGTTGTGTTCTCATCCATTTTATAAGAGTGAAAAAGAGAGGGGAGAATATATGCAATCCTGCAAGAAACTTCTCTTGTGTACAAAGAATTTGAAAGGTCTTCTCATCCTGCTCTTCAGACAATTCAGCATAGGTCAGATGAGTGAGATCTTGGACATCTGGTGTAACAGGCATTAGTGGGTCACAGGGTACAAGTGCTAGTGATCTCAGAACGGGTAAAATGTGCTAATTTGTCCATGTACACTTGGTATGAATCTGAACTTGAACTTCAGAGCCTTCTTACAGGTCAAGGCTGCAACATGTTGTTGTGAAACATGGAAGGGATCCTATTTACACTCTGTTAGAAAGACTGGGGTCAATTTATTAAAAGTACAACAAAATGTTGTTTGAAATTGGAATCCACTTACATACTTGAATTGCAAAATCTCTGCAAAATACTGCTACAACATCTTCTACTCCTAGAATGTATTTTTTAGGATCCAACAGCTTTTATTTATTTATTTATTTTGCCTGCCCCAATCCAATCCCTTTCATATCAGTCACAAGTGGCCTCTTGGCTGACAGGGGTCCCATAATTAGGACCGATTAGGACTCACACAAGAAATGCCGGCAACTGACATCATCTAGGTGCTATTTGAAGAGTAAAATACTACAACAATTTTTTTTAAGATCCTACCCATCCATCCATCTATTCGTATCCATTCAACAACCATTCACTAAACACCTAAAACATGCAAGGGCCTATTTGGGGCACCATGGGGGAGGAAGAGTGGGAAGGATGGACCAGAGAGTATCCCTGCCACAAAGGAGCTCACACACTGGTAGGGAAAGTGGGGTATAAGTGCTAATAACTCTAACCAAGATTTAAGTGTGTGTGTTCATTTATTTATTCAATAAGTATGTATTGAATGTGTACAAAGTGCTACATGGTAGGGACATAACAGTGAACAAAACAGGTGTGGTCACTGAGGCCATGGCAGTTACAGTCTAGCAGAGAAGTCAGACATTGAGTAAGTGATTTCAAGTGTGTGATTCATGTTAAGAAAAGGGAAATACAGTTTCTTTGAAAGCAGGAACTCTAACCTAGATTGGGGGAGTTGAGAAAATGGGTTGACCTGGTCCCTGGGAGCTAGGTAGGAGGGAGGCAGGCAGAGTGTTGCAAGCGGAGCAAACATCATGCCTGTTATCTTGAAGTAGCGAGAGGGTGGTTCATTAAAAGAGCTGGAGCCGAGAAGTCCAGAGGGTGAGTGGCACAAAATAAAGCTGGAGAGAAAAGTAAAGGTTACTTACTGGAAGGTCTTGGAAGCATTGCATAGGAACGTCACTGCCCTAAGAGGAGAAAATGTGGGAGAACAGAGGCAGAATAGTGCTTCGCAGAGGAGGTGGCATTTTAACAGGGTCTAGAAGGAGAGGGTGAACTTGAACGTGGTGAAGAGGTATGAAGTGGAGCTACAGGGTAGAGAGGTGGAGGAGAGAAAAGCAAGTGAAAGCATGTAAGACTCAGAGCTTTGAAAAAACGCAAGCAGTCCGACTAGAGTGCATGAAGGGAGAGAAGGAGAGTAGGTCCAAAGTGGAGATTAGAGCCAGGTCATTTCACTTTAAAGACACCAGTTCGCTCTCCTTTTTAAACATTGCTTATTTTTAGGGTACCTTGCCCATTGAAGCCCGAGAGAAAACTTTATATCTTACAGCCTTTGCTGTGATTGGAATTAGAAAGGCCTTTGATATATGCCCTCTGGAGGTAAGTAAGAGTTTTCTTTCTCCAACACCCATGGTCTTTTTCCATACCATTTTCTTGGGGGGAGGGGGGAAGGTAAGAGGGGGGCTTGAGAATAACTTTAAATCCAGAATTTAAGGATTTCAGAATTATGATAGATACTAGAGAACATCTAGTCCAACCCACTCGTTGACAGTTGAGAAAGCTGAGGTCTGTAGGAAAGGTGAATTTAATTGTCCCATGTCACAGGCTACTGACTCGTAGAGCTGTGATTAGAACAGATAACTTCTGACTGTGATGAGAAAATGACCCCGTGTCCGCAGCTTCCTACTCTTACCTCTGCTAAATCTTATGCCACGTATGTGACTGTTGTTCTATAACCCGGAATACAGAATGTTGAGGTACTCTGTATCACAGAACTGTTGAGGATGCCCCATACCACGTTTGCTGCCTTGGGTTGTGCTGTTTCATTTGCTTGGAAGCTGAAGGGAGAAAGGAGAGGATCCACTTAAGTGAATCAATATAGAAGATTCCAAAGGTTAACAGAATTGAGACCCTGATCTGGGAAGTAAATTAGACATGTCCTTCAAGCCAGCAGACAGAACCAAGATGGAAAAACCCAAGGGGATTGATAGGACTCAAACCACAAAACAAAATAATTGTTTAGTTTAGTTCAAGAGAATTGTTTTATATATATATCCAGCAAGACAAAATAATCAACAAGGAGAAGTTAGCAGTGGTGCTGGGAGAGAATGCGCCAGGCAAGGTGTCAGCAGCGATGCACCATGCTGCCTCCTCATCCACTTATCCAAAATAACTACTTTAGTTGTCTCAGGACAAAGTCATAAAGACTATTTTCCCAGGAATCCTTAGGATCAAAAAGTACTTTGACAGCTTGGCTCTTTTTCTACTACTGATGGTTTTAGTTAGTAAAACTCCTTTTGAAAATGTGAATCTGTTTCAGCTATGCTGGGGGGGAATGGAGACAGCTGTGTCTATACTTGGTGCTTCTCCTTCCCAGAGGCTAGGTCTGACATGGGAAGCAGAAATTCAGTGGAAAAACCTCTACCGAGGAGGGGAGGATTCAGAAACTAAAACAACCAGATGTGGACAATCTCGTTTTCACTTTCCAGGTTACGCTCTGCTCCTTCTCCCGGAAGGATTTGCTTCAGGGAGACACCATCCATTTCCATTAGGTCATTTCTCTTTCCACCCTTCACCTTGCCTGCCCCAGAGTGGTGCAACCTGGGGGCAGTTCCCATCAGTTGATAGGCCGATGCTTGACAAAGAAACTTAGGTATCTTCTGCTCTTGTTTCCAGAAAGTCAGCACAGCTGTAACTAAAGCTGACACCTTTCTGCTTGAAAATACCCTCTCGACCCAGAGTACTTTTACACTGGCCATTGCTGCTTTTGCTCTTTCCCTGGGAGATAAAACACACCCACAGTTTCGTTCAATTGTCTCAGCCCTGAAGAAGGAAGCTTTGGTTAAAGGTATGACTTGTTCCTGACAGGTACTCGGCAAGTGTCTACTAGGCATGTACCGTCTGCTAATTGGGGAAGGGGTGGTGGCATGCATAGCGGAGTGAGACACCGTCCCTGCCCTCAAGAAACAAATCATCACAATACAATGGAATAAGCGCTGTTATTCATTTACTTAGTCACTCATTCAGCACATATTTATTCATTCCTTAATTCAACAAAGGAACGAATGTGTATTGAGTGTATTGAGTATTGAGTACCTCCTATGCACCAGGCACTGTTCTAGGCTCTGGGATAAAGCAACAGACCAAAAAAAAAAAAAAAAATTTCAGGCCTTCATGAAACTTACATTCTAGTTAGGGAGAGACAAACACGATAAATAGCTAAAACATTTAATATACTGAATAGGTTAGTGATGACTGATATGAAGAAAAATGAAGCAGGGAAGTGAGACAGGGCGAGGGGGTGGGTTGTAATTTTAGATGGGGTTGCCAGGCTTAAGCCTCACTGAGAAGATGGTGTTTGAGTCAAGACCTGAAGGAGGTGAGGAAGCAAGCCAGTGGCTCTCTGGAAGGGTGTTTCCTGGTGGAGAAACAACTTTGCATATTACTGAGGTAGGAGCGTGCCTGGTGCTCCAAAAAAGGCCAGGAGGCCAGTATGGCTGGAGAGAAATGAGATGAGGGTAAGAAGTGATGTCAGGGAAGGAAAGGGTGAGGGAGTGCCATGTAGGACCTTGGAGGTCATTACTGGAGCTCTGCAGGACTCCTGTATACAGTTGTGCAATGTACAAAGCACCCAAGCAAGCAGGTGAATTAAGGCTGAAATCCAGCCTGTGCTCCGCTCCCCAATCCATGCACCCTGGTTTGAGTCAGCTTCTACCCTGAGCAAGGGGTGCCTGAGTCTCATTCACATCAAGGTGCTATGGGGGCCAGTGTGAGCCCCAGGAGAGTGCATGACCTACCTTGTATTGTACCAGGTTGACTACAAAGGTATATATTTCATTTTGAAGAATAAAGATATTGCTTCCTATGGGTCAACAGTAAAGAAATAGAGAGGAGCTGTGGTCATTGGCCAATGTGCCTAGACCAGCACCGGCATGGTTGGGCACTTCTGAGCCGTCTCCTGACTAAGGTTTTCTAAAAGTTTAATAAATCTTACATGAGGTTTATCATTATCTACAAAATTTGACTTCTGTCATCATTTAAAAATGACTGACTCTTAACATATACCTCGAAACCACTTGTATAATACTTTTCAAATAACACAAAAGAAATGTCTTGGGTATTGTAAGAAATGAATCATAAAATCATAGAATTTAAGAGCTAGAAGGGAACTTAATAATTCAAATAATGTTTGATCTGGAAGTATCTTTAAAAACCAAAACTTTCATTCTAAATACAGCCTCCACGAGTGAGGGAAAACATTTTGTCCAAAGTCGTGCAAATCAGGTAATTCTGATGTGATGGAGTGGGAGGTTGGGATTAGCAGATGCAACCTATTATATATAGAATGGATACACAACCAGGTCCTACTGGATAGCACAGGGAACTATAGTCAGTTATACATATATATATATATATATATATATATATATATATATATATATATATATATATATATATACGTTCTTTTTTAGATTTTTTCCATTATAGTTAAAAGAGCCCTGTATTAAGGGATCTTGTTTGTATTGGTCACCTTGAGAAAGTTCTTCTTACAAAAGAGTAAGAAATTTCTGGAAACCAGAAGGCCACTACCAGAAGAAACTTCTAGAAACCTGCTAGAATTGTTATGCCAAATTCACACTTTTCATCATATTTACCAGTGCGATTTGTTGATGTTCAGGTAATCCACCAATATATCGTTTTTGGAAAGGTGATCTTCAACAGAAAGACAGCTCTGCACCTAATACCGGCACAGCACACATGGTAGAAACCACGGCCTATGCCTTACTTACCAGCCTGAGCTTGAAAGACATGAATTACGTTAATCTAATCATCAAATGGCTATCAGAAGAGCAGAGGTATGGAGGTGGCTTTTATTCGACCCAGGTAATGTTTCTTTCTCATGGTCCATCCTCCTGGAGATATTTTTCGTGCCTCCCACACCACACATTCCACACTCCTTCTGACCTCCATGCTTCTGTCACCAAGGGAGCATACCAAAGATATGAATAAAGGACTAGAATCAAGGACCCTAATGGATATCTGCATTGACACCCTTCTTATACAGAGGAGCAAGTCAGCCTCAGGAGGTTCATTCAGGGAGTTAGTGGCAGAGCCAAAATCAGAACTCACGTCTCCTGAGTCTAAGCCCAGTACTTCCTTTATGATTCTTAATTACCATGAAGGGCTAGGAGAGTTAAATCCTATGTAAGAAACAGCAGCTGCCATGCAAAGGTACTGATGTTCCCTTCCACAAAACAAATAAAAAGTGAGAGGAATACTGATTATTAACATGTTTATCTATCTACCTACCAATGTAAACTCATTTAAGTATGTATATTTTACATTATAACTATATGCAGTTGTTTAGTGTATATCTACATTCAAGTTTATCTCAAATGTTAGCATCTTCCCTGTTCCCTGGATGCGTGGACAATGACGGGGTGTGTGTGTATATGTATATAAAATTTAGAG
This sequence comes from Balaenoptera musculus, assembly GCF_009873245.2. Classification (NCBI taxonomy): domain Eukaryota; kingdom Metazoa; phylum Chordata; class Mammalia; order Artiodactyla; family Balaenopteridae; genus Balaenoptera; species Balaenoptera musculus. The sequence continues at coordinate 102,675,723 of NC_045790.1, read as the reverse complement.
CTAGAGGGTTCCTTCAGGGTGACATTAGTGATCATCTAATCCGGGGAGGCAAATGGTTTCATCATGGGTACAACTGGAGGCTTAGAGAAAAGAGGACCTTGCTGATTAGCACTGGCTGCATGGACATGGGCAGAGAGGGTAGCCACAAATTTGCTATCTCTGATCCAGCCACATTTCCTAATTTTGTAGATGAAGTAGATGAAGTCCAGAAAAATTAAGTTCAGCCATTTATTCCTTCAACAAATGCTTGTTGAATAGCTACCATGTGTGTGTACTTACTAAATGTAATGGATGCCAAGAAAAATATACTACTTGCCCCCATGAATCTTATATTGCAGTGGGGGACGCCAATGATAAACTCTACATAAAAATATTACCAATTGAGATGAATGCTCTAAAGGGCAGAAGGGAAGAATATTAAAACAGAATAATGAGAAGGGGGAGCTTCTTTATGGCTTCACTGTGCGGATATTTAAGCTGAGACTTAAGGATGGGAAAGAGATACATTGTCATGCAAGGAGTTGGAGGTGTTCTGCAAAGAGTAACTTGCCTGAAGTCACGTGCTCAGGACAGGTAGAGAACCTGGACGTGAGGCCACACTGCCTTTCTGTCCCTGCTAACAGCAGCATCCTTAGTGGGGGAGGGGGAGATCTTCCTTCCACCTCCACATGGGGACCCTTAACCAGTTTCACTCAGTCTGCTGGAGTTTCATCTCCAGGCAATGCTGACTCACCTTCTCATGAGAAAGGGTATTTGTAAACAGAGAGTACATAAATAAGTAAACCTATTTTTGTGCCTTGCTGATTGTTGATAGGATACAATTAATGCCATCGAGGGCCTGACAGAGTATTCACTCCTGGTTAAAAAACTCCGCTTGAATATGGATATCAAAGTTTCTTACAAGCATAAAGGTGACCTCTATCATTATAAGATGACAGAGAAGAATTTCCTTGGGAGGCCAGTAGAGGTAAATAAAGGATTTTTTAATAGTATTTTATAATCGGATGGGAGCTTTGAAATCATCTGTTACAGATGCTAATACGTATTTTTCTAATTACCACATTTTAGATTATTTTAAGGTATATTTAAACATACAAGTAACTGGAAATAGTTCTTACTGTCCACAGCCTACAAATCCGTGTCTGTGCAAAGTAAATAAGCATGAGAAATAATATTGAATGCAAAAATCTTTCCAGGTGCCTTTCAATGATGACCTTGTTGTCCTAAGTACTGGACAAAACAGTGGCTTGGCTACAGTGCATGTGAGTATTTCATGGAGAGCCGACTTAATTGGGGTTATGTGTGACTTAATTGGGGTTATGTGTCAGCTTGTACTAAGTAACGTAAAAGAAAGTTAGGGACTTTGCCACAAAGTTACAGAAATCTGGGCTTGTGTAACCATGACTGAGGTAAGAGTCATTTATCATTCTTTCTAGCTATCTTGGTAGCTGTCCCCACAATTTCTTTCTGAAAATGGTTTTATTAATCTTTATATGTATGTAGTCTGTGTATTTGTGGAAATTATATATATATATAATTATATAGAGAGATAAATAATTTTTATGTCTATATATGTATATATACATGTGACTTGTATGTATACACTCATACGTGTATATACATGGATGCGGTGGTTAGTAACATAGTCTCACCTCATTTGTCCAGCATCATTGGGGATTGATGGATATGTAAGGGCTTAAGTTTCTTCTATTTTTAACCATAGATTGCATGGACACACATAAACAGCTTAGAAAAACGTGTAACTGCCAAATGCCTAAAATAAAATAAACTATGTATTCTGAGCATAAGTTAACATTCTATTGATTATTTAATTGTGTGCTCATCTTTAGTACATGTATTCCTTCAAAGATTGTTTATAAGATTGCATGAGGGTGGGGAGATGGATGGTCCACTTTTCTGTCACTTCTGGTCACTCTCACTATACCTACTTCTGGCAGCACCCCTGCCCTTCCATGCACACCTATAATTTGTTGTTACCACAGTGGTTTGTGGGCTGAAGAAAACCATACTTCATGACCTTGTGGTGTTCTCTGTAAAATTAGTGTACAGGCACAAAGATGAAAGTCTTAAAAACTTTCCTGTAGAGTGAGGTGCTCAGATTTGACTGCGTGGGATTTGGACCAAGGTTCTGACTGGACAGAGATCGTTTTTTGCTTACCTTGGGCCTCTCAGCTATGTTTCAAACTGTGGAGTTTGCTGAAGTCCAGTTGCTGGGAAAATGGTCTTTAATGTACACCATTTGCACTGGGTGGTGAAAATACTTTAAGCATCCCATTTCCAGCCGCAGTACTGCCATACTACCTTTTCCACTCCCCATTTTAAACAGAATATTCTTGTTTACTTGTCCCAATATAGGTAAAAACTGTGTTTTACAAAACCAGTACCTCTGAGGAAATTTGCAGCTTCCATCTGAAAATTGAAACCCAGGAAATTGAAGGTAAACCAGCATGATTTACACTATAAATTTGGTTAAGCATAAAGAATGCCAAAGAGCTTCCCTGATTAGGAAAAACATGCTAAATCAAAAAAACAATTTTCTTATTCAAATTCTTTAACAGGTTGACATCTGAGTAAACATAACTGCCATTTATTATAATAGAGGTAACTAATAATAGTTGGAAATTGATATTAAATAACAATATCTAAGCTAAATGTATCCGCTATTGATCCAGAAATTGTTTTGACTAAAAATTACTTTAAGAATGTAACTAGCATAAAAAAAAAAATGTAACTAGCTGTAAAGCCACAGAAGGGTCTAATTTCAGAAACTTGAATTTCTGTTACTTTTGTGTCAGTGTTCCATTCCCGGGCCCTGAATTTCTCTCATCACTCTGTTGGGTTTCCATCCCTTACCCTTTCTGTATCCCAAGGAGTCTGGCAAATGCACATTTCTCTGCCCCCATCTTCAACTTGATCTCTCCAGGACTTATGATCCTTTCTTAATGTGCCTTTTTTTTTAACCTGTGGCCCTCTCATCCCTCTTCTGATGGGTTGGTTCTCCCCTCCCAGTCCAGAAGAAAGGCCACTTGCACACCCCAGTTCTCCTTTACCCTCTGCCCTGATAGCTTCTGTTTGTGGCTCAGAAGCCTGTTCCTGCAGGAAATTTCCAACTACCAGCAAATCCAGGCGTCGGCTCTTCCTCCCTGCTACCTCCCCCAGACACGTGACCAACACATATTTACCTTAAATGACTCCTTCCTTAAATTATAAGTTCTTGGAGAGCAGAGAACTGTTCTAATGATTTCAAGACTTCCTGGGATTGTCAGTAGCCACGAATCTCCATTAAAATCATCAAAAGTGGCAACTTCCAAATCACAAATCATTTTTAAGTGTGTTTAGAGACGTGCTCATTAATGATTCTGTTCTGACATGTTGCAAAACAGCTAAAAACGGTTTACTCTTATTTTTGTTTGTTTGCTTGCTTGTTTGTTTGCTGTGTGTGCCAGCCCCCAGCTACAGCAACTCGGAATACAAGCGCATAGTGGCATGTGCCAGGTGAGCCCGTTTCCACCAAGGGGAGAGTAGACTTCAGGGTCTCACTTCTGCCAGAGTATTATTTCTCCAAATCTTTTTGAATTATAAGAATGTCCAGAAGATGCAAAATTGTTCGCTTTTTTAATGTGGAACATAGCAGGTATTCTTTTTTTTTTTCTGCATCTTTATTGGAGTATAAATTCTTTACAATGTTGTGTTAGTTTCTGCTGTACAACAAAGTGAATCAGCTATATGTATACATATATCCCCATATCCCCTCCCTCTTGAGCCTCCCTCCCACCATCTCTATCCCATCCCTCTAGGTATTCACAAAGCATCAAGTTGATCTCCTTGTGCTATGCAGCAGCTTCCCACTAGCCATCCATTTCACATTTGGTAGTGTATACATGTCGGTGCTACTCTCTCACTTCATCCCAGCTTCCCCTTCCCCACCCCCCCTCCCTGTGCCCTCAAGTCTGTTCGCTACTTCTGCGTCTTTATTCCTGCCCTGCCACTAGGTTCATTTGTACCACTTTTTAAAATTCCATATATATATGTGTTAGCATACAGTATTTGTTTTTCTCTTTCTGACTTACTTCACTCTGTATGACAGATTCTAGGTCCATCCACCGCACTACAAATAACTCAATTTTGTTCCTTTTTATGGCTGAGTAATATTCCATTGTATATATGTGTCACATCTTCTTTATCCATTCATTTGCTTTTGTTTGTTTGGTTTTTTTTTTTGAATTTTTTTTTTACATAGCAGGTTCTTATTAGTTATCCATTTTATACATATTAGTGTATATATGTCAATCCCAACATCCCAATTCATCCCACCACCACCACCACCACCCCCCCCGCCACTTTCCCCCCTTGGTGTCCATACATTTGTTCTCTACATCTGTGTCTCTATTTCTGCCCTGCAAACCGGTTCATCTGTACCATTTTTCTAGGTTCCACATATATGCGTCAATATATGATATTTGTTTTTCTCTTTCTGACTTACTTCACTCTGTATGACAGTCTCTAGATTCATCCATGTCTCTACAAATGACCCAATTTCGTTCCTTTTTATAGCTAATATTCCACTGTATATATGTACCACATCTTCTTTATCCATTCATCTGTTGATGGGCATTTAGGTTGCTGTCATGACTATTGTAACTAGTGCTGCAGTGAACATTGTGGTACATGTATCTTTTTGAATTATGGTTTTCTCAGGATATATGCCCAGTAGTGGGATTGCTGGGTCATATGGTAGTTCTAGTTTTAGTTTTTTAAGAAACCTCCATACTGTTTTCCATAGTGGCTGTATCAATTTACATTCCCACCAACAGTGCAGGAGGGTTCCCTTTTCTCCACACCATTATTAAATAGCTACTTACTGTACAGAACAGCTTTGTTTTGCTCATATATAGTTTTCTCTCCCATTTTTGACCTTTTTCTAATTCAAATACTAAAATATTAATTTGTCTTCCAGAAAGGTAAAGATATGATATATAAGTATTAGGAAAAGAAAGAGCAAAAGATTCTCTCAGAAGCAGCTTCCAATCTTTTACTTAGAAAAATCATGTTCACCCAGCAAAATCCCTGGCCGTTATCAGCCAGCCGGTGGTTCTCAAGTCAGGTTGCACGTTGAATTCAGCTGGAGAGATTTTAGAACTATGCAAAACTCCATCCGGGCTCACCCCTGGAGGTTCTTCTAACGGTAGCCAGGGCTGAGAACCATGGATGCTGAACCCTTAGCAAACTAACTCTAAGGCCTGAATTGGCCACTATCTTTGTTTCCTATTGCTGCTAGTAACAATTTACCATAAATGTAATGACTTAAAACAACCCAAATTTATTATCTTATAATTCTGGGGGTCAGAAGTCCTAAAATCAAGGCGTTATTGGGACCACGTTCCTTCTGGAGGCTCTAGGGGAGAATCTACGTCCTAGCCTTTTCCAGATTCCAGAGGCACCTGCTTTCCTTGGCTTGTGGCCCCTCCCTCCATCTTCAAAGCCAGCAACACAGCATCTTCCAGTATCTCTCTCTGACTCAGACCCCTGCTTCCATCACCGTAACCTCCTTCTCTGACTCTCCTGTTTATTTCCCTTATAAAGACCCCTGTGATCACACTGGGCCCACGCAGATAATCAATCAGGAGAATCGCCCTGGCTCAAGATTCTTAACCTGATCACACCTACAAGTCCCTTTTGCTATGTAAGGTAACAAATTCACAGGTTCAGGGGATTAAGAGGTGGACATCTTTGGAGGCCATTATTCTGCTTACCAAACCACCATCCTAAAATGTTTATGAAAATATAGGTTTTTGAAAATATGTATATATACTTTAGTGATCACACAGAGTGAATCAGTTAATGGCAGAGCCAGGACTAGAACACAGGCTCCTTCCTTCTTTCAACCACCCCTTAGTACCTCCTGTTCTGTTCTGTTTCCTTAATTCTTCCTATGCTAAACAACTGGCTGGTATTTTGCTGTTTTTACTTATAATCACATATGATGAAAAGCACTCAGTATGGGTAACTTAGAAATTCCATAGAGTTGTGTCATAGATTGGAGCTGAAAAGGATTTTAGGGATGATATAGTAATCCTCTTATTTTAGAAATAAAGAAACTGAGGCCCCAAGAGGTGAAGTAACCGGCCAGATTCTCACAGAGTTAGAGGCAGAGCTAGGGCCTCAAAGCCCAGACCGTGATGCCCAGTCCAGTTTCTAAACCACGTCCTTCAATCAGTGTAATCTGAGACCACTGACCTTGAGGAATAGCACAGAATTTCTCACCACCTCCTTCCCAGCATTTTGCAGCCCTCTCTGTGGTCCCTAGCCCAGTCACTCTCTTCTCAGGATTCCTTCATCAGCTAGCCCACTCGAGGTCCCTCCTTCCTTCCTTGGCCAGTCTCTGCCATCTGTTCCCCCTTACACACCCTTCCTCATTCCCTAAGGTCCTGTTAAGGTCACCCTTTCCCAGGCAGCTTGCTTCCTGCCATTCCCACTCTTGGGTACCTCTCTTCTAGAGGACAGGGTGTGATCACTGTTTAAACCCATAGCACTTGTTGCAGGGAGGTATGAGCAAACTTGTTCTGGGCAAAGCTAGAATCAATGTGTGGGACCTACAGGGAGGGCACAAGGACTCTATGATAGTGGAGCTGGACACCTGTGGGGCAGCCTCTGCCATGAAATACTCACATGACCTTCAGCAAATCAGCTTACTTCTCTGGGCCTCTTCTGTAAAGTAAGGATATTGGACTATCTGATCCCAAATTGCCTTCCGGTAGTTCCACAACTCTGCTATACATTAAAAGGCTCTCATCAAAAACTTGTTCATTTGAATTCATTGACAGGAGGCCTAGTTCCAGATTGTTAATATACAAAAGATAGCAACAGAGATGTAATACTGCATATTCTACCCTTTGGTTTTTATAAACCGGGGACAAAAATGTTCAAAAAAACCAGGTGGAACATGCTTTTGGCTCTGTGATGCTGAAGCTGGGTTGGATAAATTCCAAATGTAACTGTGCAGTACTTATTCATGTGAGAAAGTCTTTGCTTTCAAATATACACTCTCCTGATTTAAAAAATGCCAGCACACAATTTCTATGTTCAGAGGGTCTCTTTCGTGTATTTAGCTTTTTACAACTTCTCTGTTGTATTCATAAGAAAAGAAAAAAGGATTTCATTTCTCTCCTTCTCCTGGAACAAAATGCCTTTGGGAAAGATTGCTGTCCTTGGCAGCAGGCAAAGGGCTTCTTGAAAGGAAGGTTTCTGTTCCACGGTTGAAACAGTCACCATGGCAACCAGTCATCAAGGCTCCAGCAACTTTTCATAGACACTCTTCACTCAGGAGGCCCTTTTCCATCATGTTGACAGAGTATTTGCATCTGTGAGCCAGAGCTCTCTGCTTCTGGTGACACTCACCCATCCAATTAGGGAGATGCTAGATGTCACATTTCAGTTCCAAGTTGCCTTATATTTTGTTCTAAATTGTTAATTTGGTGAAGAATGGGGTTAAATTTTTATAAGCCAGAAATTTTATAATACTTAAAGTTTTATGGTAAATATGACATCTAAAACTTCTAGTAGGGTCTGCTTTATATATGTTCAATAAGATATGATTGGGGAAAAGAGGTCCCTTGCCACCTCACTAATTCAAATAATACCTCCCATTGCACTCATATTTATTCCTTTGGGTGAGATCAGTTCATTTTCCCCTTTATGAAGCTGTCTCACCAGGCTCTTCCTTTAATCCCAACTGCTCTCCCAAGCTCCCCTCTCAAATGTCCGGCTGCCTCTCCCACATGATAAGGTGAGGCTGGAATCTAAAACTCAACCTTTGCAGAACCACACTCCCATCCAGTCCTTACCCCACCAACCTGCTCCTCTTTTAAGTATTCTAACTTTGCTTAATTGTAGCAACAGGCCTCTCTGCCTCTCAAGATGAAGCCTTGGAATTATAAAGATAAATTTAAAACACAAGTTTATACTTCTTCACAGTTAATTTTACAAAAAAGAAAATGAGCTCTAGAAAGGGAAAATAATTTGGGGAAAACTCTCAGCAGAACTGGGATAAAACCCAAATTTCCTGATTTGGGAATTTACTGAAATGGGAATTTCAGTATTCTTTTCTCTCATACCAGAAAAACAAAAACAAAATAAACCAAATCTCCCATTTTACCCCCTTTGCCTTTCTCCTCAGCTTCCCCACAAGCACAATTCCTAGACGAAGGATAGTCCTTGAAACATTTTTTTAAATAAAATATCTATTATGAAAAGTTTAGAAAATAGAGAAAAGCATGGAAAAGAGATAATCACGTATAATCTCATCATCCAGAGAAAGTAGCTGCTAACATTTTAGTGTGTTTCCTTCCAGTCTTTTCCTGAACATGCTTATTGAGTTTCTTTCCAATATACAATTAATTTTCTTCTTTGAATATTCTCCGTTAGAAAAAGAACTAGGATGAGAATCAAGAGACTCATGCAGCTCTGAGGTGAACTAGTCATGTGAGCTTGAACAAGTACCTTATCTCATCCTCGGTTTCCTCAACTAGCTAATTAGGAGCTTGGACTGAATGGCTTTTATGATCTCTTCCAACCCCAGAATGGAGGTCCATTGAGATTACCGGTCAAGTGAGTAAAGAGTTGGAATAGATGACTCAGAAATCTCTTGCATCTCTAAAGTTCAGAGATTGCAACACATATATTGTAAAGAAGCAAATAACTGGAGACTCAAATTAGAAAGTTAAAGCCTACCAAGGAACAGGGGCTTTTCTTAAAGAATCTTATCCATTTATTTATTTCATTTCCTAATCTCTAATTTATTTTAGCTACAAGCTCAGCAGTCAAGAATCATCATCTGGGTCCTCCCATGCAGTGATGGATATCTCTTTGCCTACTGGAGTCAATGCAAACCCAGAAGACTTAAAAGCTGTAAATGTTTTCTTTTATATATTGTTATGGATACTTGCTTTTATTTATTGCATTATTTTACAAACAAAGCTATTTCCATTCCTTCTAATAGTCACTTTCATAGAATCAGCCAGAATATTCTTTTCAAACCAACAATCTACCTAAGTTTTTATTTTTCAAAGTGAAATAGGGACATATAATTGCATGGTCTGAAAAATGTGAGTGCATACGATGACATGTTCAGACTTTTTCAAGGGAGGAGCTGCTCTTCAATGTCTTTAAATAGTGGATTACATCCCCGTGACCTAACATTCCATCACTGGGTGAATGCATTTAAACAAAAAGTCCATGAAATTAAATTTGAGCTTTCCTCTTTGTTCCCTTAGCTTGTGGAAAGGGTTGATCAACTATTAACTGATTATGAAATCAAAGATGGACATGTTATTCTGCAACTGAATTCGGTAGGTTCCACCTCTCACCATTCTTCATTTATTATTACTATTCAAAATTTGCAGCCTAAAATATTATGAGTCTTTCCTCTCCCATGATTTTCTTAAACCTTGAATTTGTCAAACAGATTCCTTCCAATGAGTTCCTTTGTGTTCGATTCCGGATAGTTGAACTTTTTCAAGTTGGGTTCCTGAGTCCTACTACTTTCACAGTGTATGAGTACCACAGACCAGGTAATCAACTCTACTCTAAAGTTTCTTCAGAGGACTGCTTTGTATTCATTATGGAACCTGTAGAAATGCACTAGAGGCCTGCAGATTTTATATATCGCCTCTCCCAGGGCTCATTCCTCACAAACATTCCCCACTTGGGCAAACAACTGCTGTGTGACATTGAACAAATCATCTCACCTCTCTGGTCCTCAGTTTCTTCATGTTTAGAATAACTGGATTAGACTGCTCCCAACTTAAATTCTTTGCCTCAAGTTTATCTTTGGTGTTCAGATTTACTATTCATTGCATCTCTCCTTTTTAGAGATGCCCACTCACCCTACTATTTCTTTAATCCTCCCAGAATCAACTTCTCCTCCACCTATAATCTCATCACATTTTGCAGAGAGCTCTATTATAGCAGTTGCCACATTGCATTGTTATTATTGGTTTCTCCACAACCCCAGACAGAATGTTTTCATCCTTGTGCCCCTAGCACAGTGTCAGGTACATAATGTGTATTGATAAATGTCGAATGAATGACCCCCACGTTTGATCATTCAGCCACTTCTGAGAATATTAAGTGATTGGAGAGCACTTTGGTTCACAAGACAGAAGACTTCACTTTGGACAGTTCTACTTGTTGCAAAATTCTTAAAGTGAAGCAAACTCTGAGACCCATTCAATCTAGTTTTACTTCTGAAATCATATAGAACATAGTTAGCCTCTCTTCTCCTTGAGTGACAGAAAAAAAAACCCCAAAACTATGTAAATATATAGTTTCTTTTCTTCTCCAGCCTAAATAATTACCAATTACAATTCTTTCAATAGACTCTCATGTAACATAATTTTTTTCCTCTCATTCATTGAAGCACCAAATATTTTCATTCTAAGAAATGAATATTGAAGAGTAAAATTTCAAGCACAGAAAGGGAGAATATTTTGAGGGTAAAGGGGCCCATGTTAGGACAGGCAATTCATAATTTAACTTCCTTGGGCCTCAGCTACAAAAAGAGGGCTTAGAATAGGTGATCTCCAAGGTCCCGTGGGAGAGACTCATTGATGGGGTAAATTGTTGTGCGTTCATCAGGCCACCTCTTCTAACTGCACTTTCATTGCTGCAGATAAACAGTGCACCATGTTTTATAGCACGTCCCATACCAAACTTCAGAAAGTCTGTGAAGGAGTAATGTGCAAATGTGTCGAAGGTAAACTTTGTTTAATGTGTTTAGGCTGCATGCTTATTTAAAGCAGCCACTCATAATCTGGGACTAATCTGGGTGAAGCTGTTTGACAAACTGTCATTTCTCAGAAGTAGAAATGTAATCTCATCTGATTGAAAGCTCATTCCTTGAACACTGTACAGCTACTTCTCGACAGCTCTGGGACAACCCGATAGTTCCTACTGTACAGAGGCAGAGAAATACCATCCAGACGGTTGTTGGATATCAGACGGATAACATGATGTGAAATTGTTACTTTTCATCTGGTCTTTTTAGTGTAATAGGACCATAGCCTAAGAGAACAGAGGCTCCAGACTGAGCCACTAGCTCCTCTTTCTTTCCCCTTGTCCTTCCCAGATAGTGACATTCTCCATTCGGTCTTTCATCTATCAAGGCAGCCTTGTTGGCCAAGGAAAAGACCCAGAACTCACCAATAATCAGCAATTGACTCCATGAGGGTCTGGGTTCATTTTGGTTTTATTTTGTTTTTCAAAATCCTTAAAATCTATACATTTCTTAGGTACTTATTGCTCCATCTTAGAGCTGTAAGTCAGTCAACTCATCAATTTGGTTCCTTCAAGGGACTTTTGATTATACTCAAAATGGAAAAATTTCTTCCTTTCTTCAATGAAGCATATATATTTCTAAAGAGCTGAATGTGGAGTGACTACCCATTCTAAGAATAAGTCTCTTGTTCAAGATTTTGTTTTTCTTTGTTTTGTTTTGTTTTTGCTTTACATACTGTTTCACTTTATGGAAGAGGAGAAAATGGACAGGTCTTAGGAATCTGGTATTTGTAAGATTATATTAGATTGTCTCAGGGCTGATGAGAAAGAACTATGTTTACTCCCAAAGCTGTCTGTTCCTTACATTAACCTAACTTGTACTGTTTTTCACAAAATCCAGCTGACTGTGGACAAATGCAGGCAGAACTGGATCTGACAATCTCTGCTGCTACTAGAAAAGAAACAGCATGTAAACCAGAGATTGCATATGGTAGGTTCAAAAGTTCAATGTATAGTTCCATTAAACATGACATTTTATGAAAACATGATCAGTTAGGAAGATCTACAACTTTACACAGTGATTATATAGATACAACATTCCACATGTTCCCTTGAAGGAAATGCCATCAATTTTCAGCATTAACATGAAAAGTTATTTATCCTTCAGCAAAGAAATAGGATTTTCATTAAAAATGATAGGAGTGAGGTGCACACGCAGCCAAGACACTTTATTCCAACAGACCCCATTGAATTAAAGGTGCTAAAACATATTCAAAGAGAATATTTGAGAAGCCACAGAGGTATAAGATTTCATTACTGCATTCTTCCAGTCAATCGAGCAGAAACAGAGACAAAGATGGTTCGGGGGTCTGGGTGCTTTCCAAATCCCTCCAAAGACAAGGTAAAAATATCAGTACTAAATAATTTTTAATATATGCACAGTCGCAATCCATGTTTGAGACTCTCTCCATTTCAAAAGGAGCATCTCCTTCTTGTTGTCCAGACCTCAGAACTAAATCAAATGCCCAAGTACAGTTGTAGTCTTGTCTCAAATTCCTCATAGAATTAGATCCTTTATTTTCTGTCCATAATTTCTAATGTTTATTTGTGGCTTTATTAATAGAGAAAGAGAGAGAGAGAGAGCACACAGATTATACACTATTTCAAATCTTTTCTTGAAAATTGGTAGGGGGTTATTTATAAATAAAAAATAAGAACAGTGCTGTTCGTGTAGCATTTTGTGTTTACCAACTGCTTTCATATATGGTTTCTCATTGGTGTCCCATAAGCCCCCTTGGAGGTAACAGAGAATTATCCTTATTTTACCAATGAAGAAAGTGAGGGTCTGGGAGACCAAATAATTTGCTCAAAGTCATGCCAGAAGTAATAGAACTAGGATGCATCCTGGTCTCCAGCATTATTTCCATCATATCACGCTGAATTCTCTGAATGGAAATACAGCCACAAGAATGAATTTTGTATGGCTCATGGTCTTTCCTTCAAATTCATCTTGAGCTTTTAAAAAATACTAAAAAGTTGCCTAACTCAGCCAAGACCCACTGCCACTTTTAAAATACATTGAGACTTGAAGAGAATACTATATTTTTTTAACAATTTTTTTCTAAAATTTAGAAGAACCAAGTTATTTCTTCCCTCCATAATAGAACTATTTTAACTCTTAAATATAAGAAATCTATTTTAACACAGAGAGTAAATGCAATCTGGATTTAGTTCATTACATTCAAGAAAAAACTTAGCTGTCTTTTTTGGAGCTACAGGTTAATGCTGGAATAATAGAATAGAAACAAAATTAAATAATTCCCTCTATCCACCTATGGCCACAGTAGGTACATTGCCCATATCCACCATAAATACTTAAGAATCTGAAATTCAGGACAGTCTTTAAGCTACTGATTTACACAGCCTTCAGTTCTGCCACAATGAGTTCATTCATTCGTCTATATGTCTTGCTAGCTAGCTAGGATCTCAAAAATGGACAAAAACTTTTAGGTCATTCATTTCAACCGCATCGAAAGCAAAAATAAGAGGATTTTTTTCTCAGGCCATATAGAAGAGATGGGTCCCTTCAAGCTGGTCATTTCAGAGCTGAGATCAAACACACCATAGGTTAAACATTGATGCCTGAATGAAGAGAAAACAGGATTGAGAATGTTTCATGTCAGATAGTTGCCGATCCAAGCAAAGACGGGTTGGAAAATGGAGTCCTATCAAAAACCAAAGATCAAAACCAGTGGAGGTATCTGAAGAATGGAGGCAAGGGAACAGAGAGTCTCACATGGCAGGCCCGAGTGATAGAGAAGGAAGGGGCTCTTTGAAGTGCCCCATAGGCATGACTCCATTCATCTCAAAGATCCGAATCTGAACTTTACACCTAAGGCTTGTTTTGTTTGATTTTGTGTGCTTCTGTCTTTTAATTTAATATTGCTCTTATCCTAACCAGCCTGTTCCATAACAGTGACCAGAGATGGTGATTCTAAGTAGAGTGAGTCATTACAGTCATGACCAGTAGAATCACACTGGGAATATTTGAGAAGGCTTCTTGGAAGAAATGAGATTTACTGCAGGGTGCCCATAAGAGCTTGCCATGCTTCATTTCTCATTTGTTTGACGGACTCTGGCTTCTATTGGACACAGCAGTAGTGGTAATAAGCATGAATTATTGTGTATGTGTGTGTTTTTTTTAACCAGCTTATAAAGTTAAGATCATAACCATCACTGAAGAAAATGCTTTTGTTAAGTATACCACAACCCTCCTGGATATCTACAAAGCTGGTAAGAATTCATTCATTCATTCTTTCATTCAACAAATACTTAGTCCTTACTATGTGGCAGGCATTATATTAGACACAGAGGATACAATGTGAATAACACAGCCATAGGTCCTGCCTTCATAAAATTTATATTCTATTTGAGGAGACACGTTTTTTAAAAAAGGAGATGGACAAATAAACAATTATAAATCATAAGTATTATAGTTGAAACAGATGCGGAATTAATGGGGGAAATTCCTTTGGAGTGATAGCAGATGGCGTCTTTTAGCAGATGATATTAGGAGTTAGCCATTCTTAAAGGGCAGAGTAGAGGGAACCAGATGGGCAGGAGCTGGGTCATACAGGGGTTTATAAGGCATGGTGAGAAATTTGGATTTTATTCTAGAAGTTCAAAGGGAAGCTAATAAACGGTTTTAGGTAGGCAAGAAACATTTTATGATGTATGGTTTTAAAAATCATCCTGGCTTCTATTGGAGGGCACCAGAGTTGAAACAGGGAAACCAGTTAGGAGCATCTATGAAGTGCAAAATGGCTCAGATGCCATGTGAGTTTTGATAGGATAAGTGAGCTTCAGTAACCAATACAAAAAATAAATTCATATGTAAAATAACACATAAAACATTTAAAAATATGTTCCCTTTTATTCTTTAAGTAAACTGAGCTACAAATACTGTCAAACTGCTCGTAATGATGTAAATAGTAACACAAATGATTCATTAAATCATGTTTAACCCCAAATAAGTTTTTTTGTTGTTTTGTGGGTTTTTTTTTTTTAAGAAACTGTCAGTGTTATTTTGCTTGACTCACTCACTCGGATAGGGGGCCCCTGTTTGTGCTTCGATTTGACAACAAGGAACCACATCAAATTTTTCCAATTGCATGTCTACTGATAGTCATTACATGACCTATAGCCTCAATAAGTAATTTCTCCTAATAGCAGCAGTATCGTGCATGGTACTGAACACTTTCTCAGTTGCTGCTGAACTAGCAGTAATTACATTCAAATGTTTCTAGTCCTTATGATACCATCTAACATTTTCATGTATTTAATATATCTCTATTATCAGCTAAATTATAAAAACAATTTACTGAGAAGTCATATTTAATTTTCCTAATTTTCTTAATTTTTATTCCCCGTCAACCCTCAGAGTTTTACAAACATCATTGACAAAGTTTCAGAATTCACAGGTTTTACAAAACTTAAAAGTTCATTATATTTTTTGCTTTTGTCACTAAAAACAAAAACACTTTCATACAATTAGTTTTTCTCTTAAATTGATATTTTATTTTGTTTTATATCAAACGACATGTGATTCTTCATTTTGTAACAGCTCTTGCTTCATTTTCATATTTCCTTTACTTATTTTTCTACGATCAGTTTTATCATTCATTCATTAATCTGTCAGCTTATTAAAGCTGAAACATTTTTTTCTCGAATACATAAAGATAGTATTGACATAATTGCTAGAATATCATAGGCAAATCACTAAAACACATATATATTCACTTTCTAAATGTTTACTCCTATATCTGTCAAAGTGAATCTATCAGACTTGATATGATTTATAAACTGCCTTTGCAGTTCTAGCACTACTGGCTGCCTGTCAAAATCCCAATATTTTTCCAATTTTTATTAATGCAGTTGTCTGAGGTCTTCACACTATTACTTAATTCTGTCTAGTGTATATTAGCTATGTGGTAGTGAATATCAAATTTATGAAAACAATATCTAAAGTGATTTTTGTCTTTGATTGCATTATCCAGAGACACTTGATAGGTGATTCAGTCAAACTGAAACAGCTGGAAATTTCAGGATTTTTACTGAAGCCCCAGACTTCTCCCTGGCATTACATTTGCACCAATAAAGTGTTCATGTAAATATTTCTCATTGACACTTTTTTTCTCAAACAGTTTGATATGCTGTACCGTTGTTCCTTCCAGTACCTTGAGTTCAACAAAACCCATTAAGCCATCTTCAAAGTCTCTAATTTTTCATTTTAAGTTATTTAAAACACATATTATATTAAATAGTTGATTTTCTCAATAATGATTGAAATTTTATTTTATTACCTTATTTATATTTTTCAAAAAGCTGTGTTCTCATTTCAGTACATATAAATTTTGCAATAAGTAGGACCATAAATCTAAATTGTGGCAATACGTTTACATTGGTTTTTTTTGGAAATGTTATCAAGTATTTCAACTCTGAAAATGTTTGATTTTTTTTTTTTAAACATCTTTATTGGAGTATAATTGCTTTACAATGGTGTGTTAGTTTCTGCTTTATAACGAAGTGAATCAGTTATACATACACATATGTTCCCATATCTCTTCCCTCTTGCATCTCCTTCCCTCCCACCCTCCCTATCCCACCCCTCTAGGTGTTTGATTATTTTTAACCATACACTAGAGTTTAAAATTCTAATAGTTTCCAAATTTTTCTTTGCTTGATCAATACTCTGACAACGTTTTTTCTGATTTTTATTATTTCAAATGTTTTACTGTATGAAGTTGATTTGTGATGTTATTTTTTTTCTCATTGATGATCACAAGTGTTCCTTATTTGAAACACGATTGCCATTCTGACAAAATAGGTAAGCGTTTAGCACTTTGATCTTTTCACAACCCAATTTTCAAGCACTTTTTGCATCCAACATTCACATCATAAGCAATAATAAGCCATTCCTATTTTTACTGAAACAATCAAGTGCTTTTCATTCCAGAAATACAAATTACTTATTTTGTATCAATTCTTGCCTACTATCAAAAGACATTCCAGACTGTTCTGAATTTTCTGCAGCATCAGATGATTCCCAAGCTGCAGTTTTGTTTGTTTTTTTAAAAATGTTTTGGCTGCATTGGGTCTTCATTGCTGCGCGCAGGCTTTCTCTAGTTGTGGTAAGCGGGGGCTACTCTTCATTGCGTTGCGCGGGCTTCTCATTGCGGTGGCTTCTCTTCTTGCAGAGCACGGGCTCTAGGAGCGAGGTCTTCGGTAGTTGCAGCACACAGGCTCAGTAGCTGTGACTCACGGGCTCTAGAGCGCAGGCTCAGTAGTTGTGGCGCACGGGCTTACTTGCTCTGTGGCGTGTGAGATCTTCCTGGACCAGGATTCGAACCCGTGTGCCCTGCACTGGTAGGTGGATTCTTAACCACTGCACCACCAGGGAAGTCCCTGCAGTTCTCTTTTTTTATTAATTTATTTATTTCTGGCTGCCTTGGGTCTTCATTGCGGCATGCGGGCTTTCTCTAGTTACTGCAAGCGGGGCCCACTCCTCGCCGCGGTGCGCAGGCTTCTCGTTGCGGTGGCCTCTCTTGCTGTGGAGCACGGGCTCTAGGCATGCGGGCTTCAGTAGTTGTGGCTCACCGGCCTAGCCGCTCTGTAGCATGTGAACTCTTACCGGACCAGGGCTCGAACCCATATCCCCTGCATTGGCAGGCAGATTCTTAACCACTGCGCCACCAGGGAAAACCCTGCAGTTCTTTATTGATATCATTTCTTCTTTGTTCTCCTGTCAGTTCAGAAGATTCATATTTATGATAGCTAAAAGGAAATGTTAAGAAAATTTTGTATACTTTGTTATCTAGTCATTCTGGGTGTTAGTTTTTAATATATATAGATTTTAAATTCATATAAACATTAAAACACCACACACTTACTATTTACACAAGAATTGCTGCTCACTAACAATAAACCAAAATAAAAACTAAACGACTTAGAATCAAGGGCAACTATGTGGTTCAAGGATAATGATGTTATTATCCTATGATTGGTGTTTCTCCTAAAGCACAGGATGCATAGAGTAGGTGAGGGTATAAATGAAAAAAAGATGAGTGATTGTTGAAACTGAGGTTGATTAATTATTCTCCCTTCTGAATATGCTTGAAGTTTCCCATAACAAAAGGTTTTAAAAAATAATAAGCCCCCCTGCAGCCACACTGCTTACCAGGACGGGGGCTGACTTGGCAAATCGTGCTGGGAAGGGTGTTTAGGTGTTGCTGCAACAGGAAGTCATGTATTAATGGTCACTGGGAGAGCCGAAGAACATTAGCTTGAACTAACATGAGTACACTAGAATTTATAGTACTAATTAAAGTTTACCATTTATACATTACTATTATATGCTATTTAGCAACAGGTTCAGAATTTTTTCAGGATTTTTTAAAATGTTTTTCTTTAATTTATTTTATTTATTTATTTTTGGCTGCGTTGGGTCTTCATTGCTACACGTGGGCTTTCTCTAGTTGTGGCGGGTGGGGCTACTCTTCATTGCGGTACACAGGCTTCTCAATGCGGTGGCTTCTCTTGTTGCGGAGCATGGGCTTTAGGCACACAGGCTTCAGTAGTTGTGGCACACAGGCTCAGTAGTTGTGGCGCACGGGCTTAGTTGCTCCGTGACATGTGGGATCTTCCCGGACCAGGGCTCGAACCTGTGTCCCCTGCATTGGCAGGCGGATTCTTAACCACTGTGCCACCAGGGAAGCCCGAGGATTTAATAATTAGTATGACTTTGCCAGAGTTTAATAACTGGATATCAGTCCTGAATTTATAGCAATGAATTCCCTGTCCTGGACTCAAAAAGTTTCCAGCCTAGCAGAGGAATCAGGCATGTTGAGTGAAACATTATGATAGAAATTCAAGTATAATGGAGTAAGGGGAAGACAGATACTTATGACAAAGAGCATCAGGGAATGTTTACTGGATACTGTGAGAACTGAAGATGTGTTTAAAGATGGGTAGACATTCAACAGGCCAACACGAAGAAAAATGCATTCCAGGCAGAGAGCCAGCTTCTTGGCTACGTACTAGTTCTTTGGGAATCCCAAAGTTATCCTCCTTAAAATTTTCTAGTCTTTCACATGTCTTGCACTTTTCTACAGAGTTGCCCATTGCCAGCTACCAAATCCTTTTTTATTTTCCTGTGTGACATACGGAGATTAATATTGTTCAACTCTAAAGAGGTTCTTTTAATTCCTGGTTCTACAAGAGTAATAATGAAAAGCGCTTATATAGTGCTTACTGTGTTCTAAGCACTTTTCATATAGTAACCCATTTAATCTCACAACAGTTCTGCAGGGTAGGTTTTACTGTGATGCCCATTTTTTGGATGAGGGGTCTGAGCTTCATTTGTCTGGGGTCACACAGCCAGGAAGTGGCAGAGCTGGGGTTTAGCCTGGGGAGCCTAATCCCAGAGTCCAAAGTCTTTTTTTTTTTTTTTCACACACACACACTGTATTTTATTTTTACAAGAGATAAATAAACTGACACCAAGCATTGTAAATGGATGACCACAACAAAAGCAACAATGATTGCAATTACCAAACACGAAACACACTCATACTATGTCATAATATTGCAGAGTCCGAAGTCTTAACCACATGGACATTGCCTATAGCCATTAGCCTGTCAATAGAAATTTACACTGAATAATAAATAGCCATGAGGAACTGGAATGCTCGAAAGAGTTAATAATTTTGACATTGTGACAAGAATGTGATAACCTTACTTGTGTGTCTCTCAGGAGAAGCTGCTGCTGAGAAAGACTCTGAAATCACCTTCATTAAAAAGACAACCTGTGTTAACGCTGACCTGGAAGAAGGAAAACAGTACTTAATTATGGGTAAAGAGGCCCTGCAGATAAAATACAATTTCCGTTTCAAGTAAGTCACCAATGTTTTGGAGTCTCTGATCTTCCCTCCAAAACGAAGTGCAATTTATTCTTAAACATACTGCGTGTTCTTACGTGCCCTGCTGTTAACCCGCAAACCATTAGGAGCATAAATGAAATAATGTGACTTTAAAACAAAGAGCTCCTCAAAACCACCAGGGTAGCTAAGGACGCACTGAGGATAAACCAGTTGAGTGCTCAGGTCTGACAATGAATCTGGGGGTGCTCACTGACCCCCGTTTACCACATGTGTTCCCTCAGTAAGTTCTTAGGCTGTTGTGTTTTAAAGAGGACAGTGTTTGGATACACGTTTTATTATCTGTTTTTTAAAAATAGACATTGAAACAGATGCTGTTCCTGCCTTTAACCATGGGAGCCCCAAGCAGCTCATGATCCCCAGGGTTTTGTGGACCTTCCTGGGGAGAGACGGGTCCAGAAGTATTTGGCCGGCAACCTGATCCCTGGGCACCTGAGCAGCCTGGCCTCAACTGAATTCAGCTCTTCTCTCTCTGTGGCCATCATCACAAATGCTTTGTTTGCATTATTTCTTGGCAGGTACATCTACCCGTTAGATTCCTTGACCTGGATTGAATATTGGCCCACAGACACCGGGTGTCCATCATGCCAAGCATTTTTAGCGAATCTAGATGAGTTTACTGAAGACATCTTTTTAAATGGCTGTGAAAACGCCTAAAGAAGGTCAGCTGCATCCAGTTTTCACTATGGACTCCTGTTGAAGTTCCTTTTTTTTTTTCCAGCGTTCACAGCTGGTCTTATTTGGAGAGCTCACTCTACTTAGAATTAGGGACACTTGCTTTTATTAGAGAACGATTTTAAGAGCAGTAACTCTGAAATAACATGTCCTTGGGGGGCATGGAGACAGACACTCATTCCAAGGTTATTGGACACCAGAAGCAGTAAATTGGAACCCTCCTAAAACCTACCACTCAGGAATGTTTGCTGGGGATGAAAGAATAGCCCCATTGAAATGTAGTATCTTACAAAAACATGGCCTTTGCTTGAAAGAAAATACCAAGGAACAGAAGACTGATCATTAAAGCCTGCCTTTGCTTTCAAAATGTGCGAAAAAGCGTGTTATTTTATGCTAGGTCAGCTTCAACCACACAAAGACAGGCAAATTGAGAGAGGTAGAGAAAGCAGCCCCGGAGACCTGAGAAGGCCTCACCTCAGAGACCTCAGCAACCTGAGAAGGTAGGAGACTTGCCGTTGCCCCCTCCCCTCCTGTTGCCCTCTCCTTACCCTCATGGGGATCCCTCTACTCCCCTCCCCACCCACCCAGCACATACTCATTGCCCCTGGAACTTGTTCTCCTGGAAGGCAAGCAACCTAATGAAGAGAAACCTCGTGGGAATCAGGAGCCCTAACCAGGTCTCTGAGCCTCCACTGGGGGTTTATAAATGAGGATTTCTAACAGGAGGCTCATTTTTAAGTGACATTTTGCAGCACTTTAGATTCTATGGAAGAATTCTCACATACATTTCCATTTAATGTATCCAGAATCTCACGAGGTACAGGAATTATTATTATCCCCATTTACAGATGAGGACTTTGAGGCTCAGAAAAGTGAAGCAATTTTCCCAGCCTAGTAAGGGGCAGAGTGGGAGAGCAAACCCCAAGGCTCACTCACAGTCTAAATACATCCCTCTTCCACCTCTCTGCCCCATCCCATTGCTCGTCGGGTTTAATTTCCTAAGACCAAGTCAGGATGCAGGTGGAGTTTCTTAGATTTAGTTTAACCAGCCCCACTGAAATATCACAAGGAAACATAAACTCTGGGTGAAACGGTAACAGTGACTAAAATGCATTCCCTTTTTGAAAAATCTGCCCCTTACCAGTTAGGTGAAACTACACAAGGCCCTGCAGTGTGCCTCCTAAGTTAAACTAAGATTTTCCACTTGCAGGAACTAAGGATTTATTTTTGTGAATGTCAAAACTCACATTGTAGGCACTCCCTTGGCAAAAACAACCAGTGTGTCCAATATGCCCAAACTCTCTGCCAGCGAGGGATGAAGGGCCCCTCTAGAGCAGGCCTGAAGTGCCTCCTGTCACCTTCTTGCTGAAAGCAGGGTGGGTAGGACCACTGCAGCACCCCCGAGGCACCAGCGTCTCTGGGCCATCACATCGCCTTCTCCTTGAGCACTGTTTCAAATAGGTCGGCCACAGCGGCCTAATTAACCCACAATGCAGCTGAGCTTCCAAACATCAAAGCAGGCCTTTGTGAGTGAGCCTGGATCCCTGAGAAATCCACCAGCTCCTCTTCAGCGAACTCCTAAGTACTTAAACATACTTGCTTAGTGAGGCTTTCCTGACCCTCCACACAGCAGGGCCCCTCCTCAACCCTGCAGTTCTCTTCCAAGGCGCTTGCAATTATTTATTTACTCATATATAGTTCTTTGGTGTGCCGCTTCCTGGCTCTCCTGTGAGCTCCATGTGGGCAAGGTCTGGGCCCTTTCTCTTCATCACTGTCTCCTGTTCCTGGCACAATGCCAGACACATTCTAGGGACTCAGCAAGTGTTTGTGGATTCACCAGTGAGTGTGGGGCATTGGGAGACCCGGGTTCTAGTGTGGCTGTGCCCCTGGCAGGGGTTTGGGACAAGCCTCTTCACCTTTCTGATGGCCTGTGAAACAAGGGAGTTGAAACAGTCTAATGCCTCTTTTATCTAGAGCTCCAAGAAGAAATGTTATAATCTTATGAAACAGAAAACAAGACTACGTGGCATGTAAGCACCCAAATGTTAGGTATGTATTTCTTCCTATAAATGTGGAGGGAGCTCAGAGAAGTGAATGAGCATGTGAGTTGGAGGAGCTTCCAAAGGCTTCCTGGAGATGGACAGCAGGATTTGGGTAGGTAGAGAGGGACAGGAGGGTCTTTCTGGTTGAAGGAAAAAGCACAAGGCAGGTTTCCACTGGGGGTAAGCAAGACAATTTAGGTGGTAAATAGTTATATGCTTATTTTAACTTGTATTAGAAAAATATACAACGAGCACAACAAAGCCATGATATAAAATTCTCTTTGAAAATAAATTTATTTGTCAAAAAGTCTATTTAAGGAGGTTTTTAAGTAAATAAAAGTATAGGTTGTTCTTAGGGCGAAAATCATGATGTTGGCATGTACATACTTGAAGTTTAGGAAACCCTGTCTTAAGAAAATATGTGGAATTGACAACCAGCCAAGCTTAAAGCAGGCAGCTTGACTCCTTGTTTCTCAGAGGAGTTCTAAGCCAAAGTCATGCTCAGTTTTACTTTCCAGCCCCCGTGATGCTAATTTATTCAGCAACATCCAACAAATACGTACTGATGGGTCATCGCAGGTCAGGCCCAGTTCTAGGAGCTTGGTACCTAGATCCTTGCCCTTGTAGAACTTAGATTCCAGCGGCCGGAGACATGCGGTAAATAATAAAGTCAATAATTAGGGGATTGACCTTGAATGTTAGCAGGTCATAAGAGCTGTGGGAAAAAGAAAAAGCAGAGCAGACTGAGGGAGACTGGGAGTGGTGGAGAGAGGGGTTGCAGCTTAACAGAGTGGTCAGGTCAAGGTGGGCTTCAGTGAGAAGTGAGACTCGAGCAAAGATTTGAAGGTGGTAAAAGAGTGAGCCATGTGGTGATCTGGGGGATGAGTGTTCCAGGCAGAGGGAGCACCTAGTGCCCGAGCTGAAAACAGGAGCACACCTGGTATGTTCTGGGAAGAGCAGGGAGGCTGGCATAGCAGGTGCAGACTGAGCAGAGGGGAAGTAGGCAGAGACAAGGTCAGAGAGGTCACAGGACAAGACTGTGCAGGTCATGGACAGGGTGCTGGTTTTACTCAGAGGAAGAGGGGAGTCACTGCAAGGTCTGGAGCAGAGCAGTGACGTGGTCTGTCTTACCTGTTAGAAGGATTATGCTACTGCTCCAATGAAAATGAGGCAAGGGTAAAAATAGACCAGTTAGGAGGTTACTGCAGTAAACCAGGCAAAAGCTGATGGTAATTCAACAAAGTTGAGTTTATGGAGCTTCTCACTCATTGGATGGTAGAAAGAACTTGTTATAGGATTGTTAGAAAGAACTTGTTATAGGGCTTGTGATGGATTATTTGGGGGGGGGTGGTTCAGGGAAGTGGGCTTTGCTCTGGGATGGATGCTGTCAGGAAGCAGAGGCAATCCTGTGATTGAATGTATCAATTCTTATCTAACTGGTAGGAAAGGAAGAAACAGTCACTCACATTAGTCAGGAAAGGGGGATATTTGGTCATTCTTGCGTTTCAGATTATATTCTTGTTTTATTCCCTGCTCAAACATGATTATGGAGCATTCTTTTTTTTGTTTGTTTTGTCTTGATCCATTTTGTCTGATGCCGATGTTCTGTGACATCAGACACAGAGAACACCACAGCCTGGCTCTGAGAACCAGGCCAGCTCCAAGGGACACTAAGGCCCAGCTCCCAGTCTAGCTCCCAGCTGTCAAGGGCTACTCTTCCCTTTCACAGACCCTTCTTCCTAGAAAATGCATACTTGGGACTACCCTGGCAGTCCAGTGGTTAAGAATCTGCGCTTCCACTGCAGGGGGCGCCGGTTCAATCCCTGGTTGGGAAACAAAGATCCCGCATGCCGCGAGGTGCCGCAAAAAAAAATTAAAAAAAAAACCAAACATATGTGCACACAATGGAAAAATCTGCATACTATTTCAGAGGCCACTTGCAAGTGCACACATTGACCTCATGACTGAAAGCCTCTGTCTCAGAGCTGGGAATTTAGCAGCCAAATCTGGGAGGTTCTCAGAGATACAAAGAGGAAAACCTGCATCCTAGGTTTTCCCTACTCCTGAAATCAGACTGATTCTGCGAGTTTAATGTGATGTGAGAAACGTGTCACCAGGGGCACGATCTTTAACTTTGACTGGAGATTAAAATATCCCTTTATGCCTCTGAATCAGAAAGAAAGGAAGAAAGGAAGACAGGAGGAAGAAAGGAAAAAATGAAGGAGAGAGGGTGGTGGGTGGGAGGAGACGGGAGGGAAATAGGGAGGAAGGGACGGGGTTTTGTTTAAAGATGAGAACTCCATTTCTAAGAACCTTCTGGATTCTTCTTGGTTGGCAGGGTCCCCACCCTGACTGATATGTTGGCAGAAACCAATCCATTCCTTGGAACATGATGTCCACTCCTTCACTGTTTCCATCATTATAATCAGATATGTGTGTATTACGTACACCATCGTGAGTTATATAATCCTCAAATGTCCAAACCAGGAAGGACCTGGGAAAGCAGGCCCAGAGGAGCGGCTTCCAGTGGTCACAGTGCTGCACAGGGCAAGGGCTGGGACACAAGCCCAAGGCCTCTGACTCTGAGCTCAGAGTGTTCTTTCCACCACGCAGTTGAGTGGAGGTTACAGAGAAATCAGTTTGGGCTCCCTGCAAAGAAGCATTTCCTTAGAGCCAGAGCTGTTCAAAGATAGAGTAGGCTCTCTAGGAGGGACCAGGTTCCCCATCACTACCACCGTCCAGGAATGTTGCAGGAGCTTTCAAGGTAGGAGGTTGGCCCCAACGACGTCCAGTGTCCCTGCAACTCTAAGAGGCCATTAATGGAAAGGAAAACATCAGCTTTCCTTCCTTACACCTCCATTTTCACACCTGAAAATAATTCCCACTTCAGAGGATTTCTGTGAGACTTAAATGAGATAACACAGGTCATGCACATAAAGTGATGAGCACAGGGCCTGGCACGATACGTGTAACTTGCCGTTGTTAATATTACAGCCCTGGCACATGTTAAGTGATGAATTCAACAAAGTTGTTGCCTGGCATCATGCTGATTGCCTTTCGTGGAGTGTTCTGTTGACATATCACACCCATCCTGTGATGATTGTCATCATCCTTACTGTTAGGAAGGAAGCAGCTGAGGCCCCGGGAGGCTAAGCAATTTGCCCCAGGTCTCATACCTTCATGAGCAGTAGGGCCGCAACTCAAATGTGCATCTTTGGGCTCCGGCAGCCATGCTTCAGCGTCTGAGCTGACCGCCTTCTCACACACGGGAAGGGCAGGAATATGGTCATCGTGTAATCCTAGCAAAGTCTCTGCCTCCTTAGGCCTCAGCAATGAGTGTGTTCATTATATGCTCTCTAAGCTGTCCCTGTGCTAGGACCACAGGTGAGGCAGAGTGAGGCCGACGAGGGCTCTGGGGACAGGTACTGGGGCAGTGGGAACACTGGCGTTGGTGTAGGAAAATGAAGGAAGGTGGCATCAGAGAGAAATTTCATAGATTTGCAAAATGTGTCCTGAAATCATCTTCCACGTGGATATAACACAATTTGTAAAACTCTGAATTGACAGGTCCTCCTACCTCCCCTCAAAAGACTCTAATTTGCCAGTAGAGTTGAGGTTTTTTTCCTTTGTGAGCCTCCTACATAGAATCATAAAAGACTGAAGATAAAGATTCCCTAGAGATCATCTAATCAAACTCTCCCCGTTTCACAGATGAGGAAAAAGGCCAGGAAAGAGCAGGGACTCTCCAAGGGTCCCATGTGGGAATCAGGGCTGGAAGCAGAGTGCCAAGCTCCTCTTCCCCATATTAGGGCCTGGTGTCTGCTCCCACCAGCTGGGCCTAGGGGCAGACGGGCAGAGGCCAGAGCCCGGGGGGTGGGGCCCAGGGCTAACACTGCTAGCAGATGAGACGAGAGAAATCAGACCTGTCCTGGAAAGGGTGGTTTTTGTTTGGCTGTAGTTGTGTGTGTGTGTGTGTGTGTGTGTGTGGCTGTAGTTGTGTGTGTGTGTGTGTGTGTTTGGCTGTAGTTGTGTGTGTGTGTGTGTGTGTATGTGTGTGTATTGTTTTGGCATTGTCGGGGTGGGTGGAAAGGGGGTTTGAAGCTGACTAAGACAAGGAAATCAGAGCTGAGGAAAGAATTATATGGCTTAATAAATTTTTTTCCAGATAGAGAATCTTTGGGAAATTAGCGTCAGGACTGAACTCTAATTCTCTGAGAACAGAGAAAGAGAAATGAGATATGGCCAGGGTAGGAGAAACCAGAGAGGAGGTTTCCTGGGTCCGCTGGGGCCTTGGGGCAGGGTTGGTAGTCATTCATCCTCCTCTTGCCAGCTCCTTTCACCTCTAAAGGCAAAGGCCACATTTTGGCCTGTTCAGTAATGAAATGTTGGGTGTGGAAATTGTAACGGCCCCTCGGTTTGGCCACATTGTGTGTGTGTGTGTGTGTGTGTGTGTGTAAAAGACAGACACAGACAAAGGAGTGGTTACTATGGGGAAGTGACAAGGGGAAGAAGTAAGACCTGTCCTGGTTAGGGACCTTGGGAAAGTTCCTGAAGCTTGTCCAGCCTCTCGGTTTGCCTCTCTATCCAGTGAGCGCAGGATGAGCAGCCGTGAAGGGATGTAAGGATTAGAAGTAACACCTACGTGCCCACTCAGGGAGTGCAGCCTGTGGCGGCTGGCGGGCTGTGATCTCTAACTCCCACAGCTCCCTGTGCCTCCGTTCTCTCTTTTGGAAATGAGGTAGTAACTTCTCTGGGCCCAACATACAGGGTTGTTGCAGGATGAAATCAGATCAAACAAGTGAAAGAACTCTTAAGCTGTAGAATTTTGAACAAATATGGAAATGGCATTAATAATCAAAAGCATCTTTGTGCTGATACCACAGGCAGAGACTGCATGGTGTGCTTTTAAAAGATTAGGAAAGTGTCTGCTATCCTAAAAAACAATCTCCCCCCTAGTGCCTCAAATTTCTCTATTAAAGCTTCATTCCTTTGGTCCTGTAGGCTGGCAGTCTTAGAGCAGTGCTTCGCAAAGTGCTGAAATGCACATTCTCGGGCCCCACCTCAGACCTACTGAATCAGAAACTCTAGAATTGGAGCACTGAAATCTATACTCTAAAAAGATCTCCAGGAAAAGCATAGGCACATTAAAATTTAAGAAGTATTGTTTTAGAGCTTATGAAAATGCAGGCTCTGATTCTGTTGGTCTGGGGTGGCCAGAGATTCTGCATCTCCCATTTGATGCCTATGTTGCTGGTTCTTGGACCTAACAAGGCTCTAGATTGTTCTATAAAGTCAGGGATTCTCACATGAAGGGAAGCAACCCTTTAACAGCCAACACTTTAGTTGAGAGTCGTGCACAAGGCCTTTCAGGAATGGGTTGCAGAAAAGACTGAGGAATTCTGGGGACAAGAGAAACAGGGCAGCAAAGAGAAAGAGGTCTTAAGAAAAAAAGAGGAGGTAGGAGGTGCTAAAAGAAAACTAAATTGCCTTTGTAGAATGTGGCCCGAGCAGGTCTGGGCATCAATTTATCCTTTTACTCGCCAAGTGCCGGCTACGTGTTAGGCACTGTGATACGTTCTTTACGTTCATCGGCTCAATTAATCCACAAAACAACCCCATGAGTTTGGTACAGAGGAATAAACTGAGGAACCCAAGTCACTTACCCAAGTCACTCAGCTAATAAGTGGTGGAGCCGGGCTTTAGAACTCAGGCAGCCTGACTCATTAGCACTAATTCCACCTCAAATTTGACCTCTGCCCTCAGGAAGCTTACAGTCCCATGAGGAATATGGGCGAGGACTGATAATGGCCCACACTTGGATAATGCCCGTCACATGCCATATTCCGAGCACCTTACACACAGCTGCTGTTTTAGCTCTTGTAGCGGTTCTACAAGATGGGGGCAGGGCACTGCTGCATGGGCCTGGCTGTGTGTGGAAGTGCGTAAGACAGGTCTCTCTGTTCCTGTTGGTTTATGTATGGAGGTACTCATATCGCCCAGTGTTCCGTGTCCTAAGCAGGAAAGCTTCAGTCCAGAAATAGCCTCCACAAAGGGGCCTCCAGAACCGGGTCCAAGCCCCACTTTGCATCCTCAGCTTCCCACCCCCTCACCACTTCCCAACCCCGCCTCCAGGATGGCCTCCCTGTGCTGAAGAGCAGGGGCACTGCTCTCTTCTGCCCACCTTGGCTCCTATAGCCAGACCCAAGTTCATGCAACAGAAGGCCCTGTCTGCCCCAGGCAGGCCTGGAAGACCAGGCTGTTGCCCCTCCAGACGGGCGCTGGATGAGGGCCCTGCTGAGCTGGCTGGTCACTACTGCTGCTGCTGCGGGCCCTGACCCACCAGAGGCAGCAGCTCTGACCTGCACCCACTCCCCTGCCATTTCTAGCACACGCCCTCCCAACCTCCCTCCTCCACATACCAGAAATCACTACCTTGGCACGGGGGATTCAGAAGGTTGCCTAACAGATGAAAACTGACCTCACATCTTTGCAAACCTATTTGACAATACATTTCAAGAGCCAAAATATGTTTATATCCCTTGATCCGGTAATCCTCCTCCTGATGGATTATTTATATAAATTCTCAAAAGCAGAGGGGGGCAGGGAAGTTCATACACAAAGATCTTCTCTGCAGGATTAATGATTTATTCAGTAAATATTTATTGAGTTCCTTCTATATGCCAGACACAGTTCTAGATGGTGTAATCCAGACAAACAGGGTCCCTGCTCTCCTAGGGATTATGGGCAGAAAGACGATAAATATCTACATAAATGAGAAAAATAATCTATTTACTAAATTCTCTGCAGGGAATTAAAATAAAGGTCTGCAACTGAGAATAACTGGGTGACTGCTCTTGATGGGGTGGTCAGGGAAGGTCTCTCAGATGTCACTAAATAACATGACATTTAAGATGAGATGCTCAGGCAAGAAGGGGCAGCCATACCAAGGCCCAGAGGAGAGCATTCCAGAGGGGAGGCCAGTGGTTCAGGAAACTGCAAGCAGGCTGATGCGGCTAGATCAAAGAAAGCAAGTGATGGGAAAGGAGGTCGGAGGAGTGGGAGGGGCCAGATCAATAAGATTTTGTAAACATGGATGAAATGTTTGGATTTGATTCAGTAGAGAGTACTAAGCAAGGCAGGTGAGACCACATTATAGATAAGAAAGGGGCAGGGAGACCAGTTGGGAGCTATTGCAGCTGTCTTGGCAAGAAGTGATTGTAGCTTGAACTAGAATGGTAGAAATGGAGACGAAGAGACATGAATGGATTCAGGATATTTTTGGAGGTAGGGCTGAAAGGGTTTGCTGAAGGAATTGGGATGGGGGTGATGAAGGCGAAGGACTCAAGGTTTACTCATGGATTCTTGGCTCGAGCTGCTGCAGGTGCTATTTATACGGCTGGAGAAAGCAGGAGAAGTTGCAAATTTAGGAAAATAAGAAAGGAAGATGTTATGGTTTGAACTGTGTTCCCCCTAAAAGATATGTTGAAATCCTACCCCCCAGCATCTCAGAATGTGACCTTATTTGGAAATAGGGTCGTTGCAGGTGTAATTAGTCAAGGTAAGATGAAGTCATACTGGAGTAGGGTGGGTCCTTACTCTAATGTGACGGGTGTCCTTATAAGAAGAGGGAAATTTAGACGCAGAGACAGAGACACACAGAGTGGAGAACACAGACACATGAGAGAAGCCAGCCACGTGAAGAATCTGATTCACACAGGAACTAGCAGTAAAGGCACATGGATATTGAGTCCCTCGACCTGTGCATGTGAGGCTCCTTCAAATCCCCACCAGGTAGGGACCTGAAGCCTGAAGCACAGCTGAACGTTCAGGTGATGGTTAAGTGAGGGGAGCACAGGTACTTAATCCTTTGGAAGAAGTGACAGAAGCAAACACCACAAATTGGAAAAATGTGATGGAAGACCCATTTTACAGTAGCAAATATAATCAATACACTGAGTAAATAAGACTTGAAGTGTATAATCATAAATCAACTTTAATTTGTCTCCCAACCCCCTCTAAATATTTGTTCAGAGGAAAGGGAGAGAAGCCCTTTTTCTGACCTTTGATGAAAACTCAAGCTTCCTATGATTTTTCTTATCATCTGATCATTCTCAGGACATAAAAACTCCTGTGACCACTTCAGTCACCAAACAAATTCTATTTTATAAATCGGTCCCATACAAAAGCAAAATCCAGGGACTTCCCTGGCGGTCCAATGGTTAAGACTCTTCGCTCCAACTACAGGGGACACGGGATTCGATCCCTGATCGGGGTAAAATCCCACATGCCGCACAGCACAGCCCAAAAAAAAAGGCAAAATCCAGACTTGATTTAAAGTTCAATCTTTTCTCCCAACCAGGGCTTGCTGCAGGTGGAACCCCTACAGCTGGAAATGGGGGCATGGACAGCTGCTTTTCTTTCCCCAGACTGCCCTCCCCAGTTTGCTAACTGTGGCCTCTGACCTCTCCAGGGCTAAGGGGTTGGTAGTGAGGAGACAATAAAGGGGAGCAGGAGAACTCTTACTCAACAGCACTGTTGTAAGATGGCTTTAAAGCTTACTTTCGTGTGGGCACATCTATGGAATTTTCAGACACTGCTCCCAAGCTCTGAGGACCTCTCACCCTTACACAAGCATCACACTACCTTGTATCCCATTGGTCACCCCTTCTGCAGCCCTAGGATTCCAGCGGTACCTTCAGTTTGTCCCCCTGTTGGACAGACCGAAGAGGCCTTCACATCAGTTCTTCCAGTGTGTGGCCCACTTCTCGTCCATGGGAACAGCATCCTTTGCACAAACCAACTTTGGGAGTTCAGGCTGATCTGAGCAGTGCTATCTCTTCCTTGTCTTATTTGTCTAAGATGACACCCATCTCTCATCCTTTCAATTTCTCTGGTGTCTGTCAGATGAAAGTCTACTATGTCTCCCCATCTCAAACCACCGTAGACACGAATTATGCTCTCTAAGTAGACTCCATGAAGTTCTTTTCTCTTGGTTTGAGAAGGGGGAAGCACAGCAGCTCTCTCCAACACATTCAATCTTTATTCCACCCTAATCTCCTAATGACAGAGCAGAGGGTCTCGAGATCTTTCTATAGCACCCTACTGCCAGGTGGTATAAAGGGTGCACACACACACACACACACACACACACACACACATACACATGCATGTGTGCCCATATAGGGGGATCAATGATGAATCCAATGCTGTTTCTCAAGGGTCTCAGTCTGTTAGGGAGACTAACACCTGCATCCATCAGCACAAGGCAGGATGGTTCCTTTTGGGCACAGTGGAGAATGCTCCACGGAGAAGTCAAGTTCTGAGCTGGGTCTTGAAGAATGACTAAGATTTGGACAAGCTGAAATGAAGTCTTTTAAGAGAGAGGTAATAATGAGAGCAAATGCCCAGCATGGGAACAGAGGGAGCTGTGTACAGAGACCCCTGGGTGGCTTATTTCAATGAGACGCGTAGAAGATAAGGCTAAGCCAGACCAAAGATGAACAACACCAGGGGTTTGGATTTTTTCCTGCAGGAAGTGAGAAGTTTTGAAGGTTTGGAAAGGGCAGCAGGATGGAGGGTTGGGGAGGGCAGTGACTAATTCTTGGTGAAATGTGTTCTTCATTTCCTTGAGTCATTAACCAGGGCCCCATTAAGAAGAAAAACAAAACAAAGACCTTCCAGGTCTTTCTTTTCCAGGAAAACGCTTGCCCTTTGGAACCTCTCACAAGTTCAGCTTATAAAGACATCCAATCCTGTTTTTACTGTTAGTTAAGGGGCCTTGGCACAGCTGCCAGGACCCTCCTCCAAGCTATGGGACCCTCAGCTTCAAGCCTGATGGGACTGTTCGTCCCATCTCCCCATGGTCCCCAACACTGCCCTCTGGAAGGGGCTGAGGAGAGGGGCTTCCCTTTCTGAGCAGGAGGGCCATGGAAACCTTGCCTTTATGAGCCCAGCCACAAAGGCTCCGCCCTGGGCCCACTGGAGCCAAATGGGAAAAATCCAGGAGGCAGCAAAGCCAAGAAAACAGCAGGTTTGGATTCAATCCCAGCTCTCCCCTTCTTTTCTGATCTTGAGACCTCACTCAGCTTCTATGTCTTAATCTGTAAAATGGAAATAAAGTCATCTACCTCATAAGGTTGCTGCGAAGATTAAATGAGAGTTTGTGATCATAGCTAGCACATAGCAGATGCTCAATAAATATTCTCCCTCCTTCTTCCCCCAGCAACTCTCTATGTCTCAGTTTCTTTGCCTACTAAATGTGGTGGGGATTCAAGGATAAAGTTGAATCTGACGAAGTTCCCAAACCTCTGCCATCTGTCCCACAAGAGGTCCTGGGGAGAACAGAGGGCCTTTCTCTGCCATGTCTGAGCTCTGGGAGCTGTTTCTTCTTTTATTATTTTCAACAATCAAAAAAAAATCACAAAAGCACTTAGTAGTAGTGCACATTGGCACACACTTGGAATGAGCCCACACCCCCCAACCTCTCCCCAGTACCACCGCCTGACTCAGTTTCCCCATCTGTAAAGCAGTTGTGTCCCTTCCCCCTCTGCAACTGCCCACTAGGTCGGGAGGACGGTGCCCAGCAGAGGGCGCTCTGAGTGTGACCTCCTGGCCACCGCCCTGGGGAAAGGCACCCGGCCAAGGAAAATTCTAGTGAAAAAAACGAAGAAAGGATTCCAGGTTTATGAGTCCCAGACTTTGAAAAACAAAACTGCTGAGTTGTCTCCTGAGTTAGGGAAAAAGAACACCACAGCCGCCTCAAGATTTCCAGGAAACAATTTGTGAAGGCTTTGGGCAAGGCTGGCAGGGGGAGCTGGGGAGGCCTGGCTTGGGATGCTGTGGGAGGTGGGAGATGGGGGTGGGCGTGTGCCTGTGGGAGCTTGAGAGTTGGGATGTTCCTGGGCAGTTCTTGGGGTGGAGTTACGTGACTGTGTGGGTTTACATCTGTATGTGTGTTTGTGTGTCTGTGGGCAATCCCACAGGTATTTATTGAGCACCTTCTACATTCTGTTAGGTGATGGGGATGCAACAGCAAATGAAACACAGCCCCTGAACTCAGCGAACTGAGTTTACTGAGAGGTGCAGAGTAGCAGACATTCCAGTTCAGAGTGCAGGCATCCCGGAGGTGAGTGGGGGGCAAATGCTGGCTTTGTGGCCAGGCAGCCTGGGATGTGAGTCCAGCCACCCACCAGCTACATGACCCTGGAGATCCCTGATACTCAGTCTCCTTAGCTGGAAAGTGAAAATATTAAAAGGACATCCTAGGAGATAGCAAGCGTGTGTAAATGTTTGATGACTGGTCTCTATCAGGTGCGCACAAGGTCTAAACCTGGATAAGCATATAAGGTGTGTGTAGTCCCAGTGAGCTACGTGCAGGGCATTAGCTCACCTGCTTAGGTCATGTGTGTGACATGCCAGGCTCTACCAGAGGTTGTAAATCGTGGCCCTCAGACACAGTTTGTGGGGATGCTTATTTGGTTAGGGTTTGTTTCTTGGAATGTTCTAAAAATCAAGACATTGCACATAAAAATCCAGATTTCCAGGTTCTCTTGAAACCTTGGAAGATGTGGCCATCCTGCAAGTATTTGCATGTGTGTGCCTGTATGCCACGGTCTCTGCTTCCCAGAGATGGGTCCTTTCCAGGAGCACCCTCCCTCCTGGCCAGCTTCCAGGCCTGTCCTTGGAGGGACTCCAAGGTGGCTTGGGAGGGCTCGTGTGCAAACACATTCTCTGTGAACAGAGAAGCAGGACCAGGCAGGGACTGATGCCAGGGCCCTGGCCTCCCCAGGCAGCTCTGGTTTCAGCAATCAGAGGGGATGGAGACCACTGTGGGCCCTCCCCAAGGCTCTCTGGCTGTGTAGCTGGACGCTGGTTACAGAAGATAGCAACCAAGGATGGCAGCCAGACAGACTAACTTTTCTTGTGTATTTGATTTTGCATTTTAAAAATTCCTGCATCCTAGCTCCAAAATGATTAAGGCAATGATCTCCCAGAAAAAGAAAAATTTTCTAGATGTCTATACTATGGTTCTTCTAAAAATGAGCAAATAGCCTCATGGTAGAAGCTAAAAATATAACTGTTAAACACATTTTGGGAACCTACAGATGTGAAAGCTAGGATGGATGTTTTCCTAATGTTCCTGGATCTTCTTAAGATGGCAAATCAGTCTCTCTTAATAGATACTTACTAGTGTGCGAGATGTAGACTGGGCACGAGGGGACTACAAAGATGAATACACCCTGCTCCCTGGCTCTCAGGAAATTCAGTCTTGTAGAGAGATGTCCAAGAAGAAATGAATGCAGGAACAAGAAAGGACAGGGGTGTTATTAGGACATTTGGGGTCAAAAGACACCAGAACATAGAAGAGGATGCCTCTGGACCTCTGATTTACAGTGCAAGCTCTTTCCCCAATCGGAGCCCCCGTTTCCCCTTTTTTAGACAAGAAGCTCAGAAGAGATGAACAAACATCAACCCCACGTTCACAACCCCAGCCCCCAGCTTGGGTATTCTTTGAGGGAACACAGGCTGCAGCCCTTTGGTTCTTAGCCTCTTACTCCCTGCCCCACATTCTTGCTCCCAAGTCTTGGCTTGTGCTGGGAATTCATCTGGCTTGAGCTCTGAAAAAAATCCATCAGAGGAGGTTTTTCTCATTGCTTTTTCTTGAAAAAAAAAAGTCTGGAGTCCAAAAAGACCAGGCATCTAGTGGAAGCTTCCAGCATCCATTATAGGGGTTCCTGGTCCAGGTGAGGAGAGCAGCCCCTCAACAGGTAGGAGACTTGTACCCCTTCCCCAGCACCAGGGTTTGAATGGTTAAAGAATTTGCCCTGAAGGATTGTTCTGAGGTCATTCTCCCACTTTGCAGATGAGAAAAAGGAGGCCCAAGGATGGGAGGGACTTTCCCCACAGTCCTGAAGTCAATGTCAGAGGCAGATCTCTTGATTCCTGAATAAGGACTCTGTTCACTCACTGATTTTTCTCTCTCAGGCTGAGTCCTCAGGACGGAGGGAGAGGAGGACCCCCAGGATGCATTGCTCCTCAGGCAGATATCAACTGCTTTGGGGCTAGAACATCAAGATATTCTTGATCTGCTCCAGCAAAGAGCCCGGGAAACCCAACCTCACAAATGTAAGTGTGAAGGAAGAGCAATAATTCTGTAGCCCAGCAAAAGGCATTGGAGGCACCCACCTTCAGAAGAGTCTTTATTGCCAGAGTCCATGAAAGAAGGAATTTGACACGTAGCAAAAGCAAACTTTTAGAACAAGGCACACGAGTGGCCAGAGATGGCAAAGAGAAGCAGCAGGTTGACTAGCCTTGACCCGAAGTTGTCTGCCTTCCTCATTATTGGCCTCTTAAGAGCTTGTCTTTATCAAAGGGTCCATCTGCCAAGCTCTTTGCCTGGACCACTTTACCATCCCCGTGAGTGTCATTGGTACCCCCATCACGAAGTGAAATCCCCATGGCACTTTCAAAGTGGCCAGCCC
The DNA here is from genome assembly GCF_009873245.2 of Balaenoptera musculus. Taxonomy (NCBI): domain Eukaryota; kingdom Metazoa; phylum Chordata; class Mammalia; order Artiodactyla; family Balaenopteridae; genus Balaenoptera; species Balaenoptera musculus. The sequence continues at coordinate 102,639,735 of NC_045790.1, read as the reverse complement.
CACAAATAATTGGAAAACCCCTAGGGACAGCTCTGGAGCCTACAATTCAAAAAACTTCTGAGGTGCTTTGTTTCTTTCCTTAAAATCTGGAAATCTACTGAGATAGGGAAAAATCACCGGACATAGAAACTCCCTTCAAAAAAGAACCCCAGATTTCTTTTCAAATTTTCGTTAGAATGCTATTTCTAACTTCACAACACCCTGAAAAGGGCCAGGCCAAAGATACTTAATAAACATTTTGTGACGATGGTGAAATCATCATTAATGATTGTTACCTTAAGTAAAAATGATTATGGATAGTGTCTTGAGTATTAGTCACTCACTGAACAAATGTTTATTGACTGCCTCCTCTGTGCTAAGTCAGGGGAAAGAGCAATGAAGAAATCAGACACAGCTTTACTTTAACACCTTTAATTAACTTAATTTCTCATATTCATATAATTCACATAGTCTAGTGGGGCAGAAAAAATGGTGTAAACAGGCACATTTTATAAATTGCCAGTTATAATAAGTATAGTAAGAACCAGATGGAGATTAACAGAAGGAAACTTGGGACATTTTAAATCATCACACCAAAGCGGAGAAGGTGTACTATAGGCTACAGCTTTTACAAGATCATTTGGTATATTTCTTTGTTTTATTGTTGATATCAGCTGTGTGTGAGTTACCACAGGGAGGTATTGAATTTGGGTTGAGGAACCCAGGACAATTTGGTCTTCTAATCTACTAGGTGACTGATAACATGTAATCATCTGTTTAATTAAATTTCCTGGTTCAGGAACCAGAAGTTTACAGAGGAGATGTAGATGATGCTAGCAGGAAAGCTGTGCACTAATTGTTTTCACTAAACACAAGCTGTGACTATGACAGGGACACAGCCTGCAGCTGGCAATGAAAAGAAGGAATATAGGGGCAAAACGAGGAATGTTTGGTATTTATGAGTAGAGGAAGTAGTAGCCCATTATGGGCTCCAAGTTTTAAGGGTTGCTGACAAACAGAAGCAGCCCAAATGGCTGGCATTAGCTGACTGAATATGCTCAGCTGGTGCATTCATATCTAGGAGGCAGCTGTCATGAGAACAGGAGCTCGGTCTGCCTCATTTACTGCTATAATCTGGGGCCTGGCTTTTGGAAAGGAGAAAAACAGTTTTCTCACCTCTTCTTTTCTTTTAAAAAAAATTATTATTTATTTATTTATTTAATTTATTTATTTTTGGCTGTGTTGGGTCTTCGTTTCTGTGCGAGGGCTTTCTCTAGTTGTGGCAAGCGGGGGCCACTCTTCATCGCGGTGCGCGGGCCTCTCACTATCGCGGCTTCTCTTGTTGCGGAGCACAGGCTCCAGACGCGCAGGCTCAGTAGTTGTGGCTCACGGGCCCAGTTGCTCCGCGGCATGTGGGATCCTCCCAGACCAGGGCTCGAACCTGTGTCCCCTGCATTGTCAGGCAGATTCTCAACCACTGCGCCACCAGGGAAGCCCTCACTTCTTCTTGATGATCTTAGTAAATGGAGCAAGGCATGTGATGTGCTTTGATTAGAGCAGTGTCACTGTGACTGATATTAAATAAAGTGTAGCCACTATTACTGTCACTGTTATTTTTACCATGACCACTGACCTCAATCCTCTAGATGCTTAGGCTCCAATCTGGTCCTGCCCCCTCACCGCCTGGAAGGCTAATGACCCAGGCCAATGTAATCTTTCCCTCCTCCAATGCCCATCTGGACTATAACACATGGAAAGTCACAGTTATTGAAGAAAAGGTTGACTGGCTGGGACACTAGAGGCAAGCCAGCCCAGGAGAGAATCCCAGTTTCCACCTCTGGGACCTGGGAGCATCTCATTAGATCCATGATTTTTTAACCGTGTCCCTAGAGCCTAGAGGTCAGGATGGGGAGGAGAGAAGCCCAGCGCACAGGCTCCCAGCTGCCTGCTCCGCTTGACAGAAAATCCTTGCTTCTAGCTGGTTTGTACGTTTGGGCTCTATGTGAAAAAGCATTTGAAGACACAGTCCCACAGCTAACACAAATTTTGAAAAAACCCAATGCATTCTATGACCTTTAAGGTCATTTTCCACTAAAAAACAAACAAAAACAAAAAAAACTATGGACTATTATTTCTTGAATTATTGCTTAAGCATTCATCTATTTATCTACCCACCCCCCCAAATACTTTAGTGGCAGGGAGAAAAAAAAGAACACAAGTATCCTGACTCCTAGTCCAGTGCTCATTCCAAAATATAAATATGTCCTCCAAAATATCACTATGGATTTCAGATGGAGGCAGAGAAGGAAGACACAATTCCTTTCATTCCAGTACTGAACTGTCAGCGCCTTGTCAGTTTTCACCATTTTTCTCTTCTGCATCTTAGAAGGGATGAAAAATCTCTCCTCTAGGAAACAAGGCAGGCCAGGAGGTGGTCAGACACTCACGGGGCTTGTCACACGTGCTCTACCATCTTCAATGCAGAATGGCTCACCAAACTTTAATTTTCTATAGTCCTCCTAGCCACTCAGTCCTTAGTTCCTTGCAGGAGCCACAAGCTCAAAAGGCTACAAGGCTAGCAGGCAACTTCAACGTCAAGGGCCTGACAGCTGAAGGATTGGGGCAATACTGGAGAATGGATACCTTTTGGTGCTTCGTAGAACAAGCAGAGCAGGTTATGGATGTGAGTGGGACCGCTGCGGCTCAAACATTCCCTACTTCCCTGTGTGTGATTTCTTGTTCCCCAATCATGGCCCCAGGTTCATACCACCAGATCTTAGGCCTTAGCCAGATGGACTACTTTTCTTCTTAAACTTATTTTTGGAAAAAAAATTTTTTTTTTCTACTGGGTAGAGATGAGTGGTCTCCAAAGGGTTTCGATTCCTTTCTGAGTCAGGTTAAGCCTCACTGGGCTCCGCTTTCAATTTCTGCAGGCTTGCCGCTTGCTGAGTGCTCAGAGGTCCTCTGGTGATGCCCCCTCTATTTCAAGAGCCCCCAAAAATAAGTCGAGTGACTACAGATAAGTTTTTGGTACTTTCCAAAATTAAACTATTTCCCTTGGTAAATTTCCACCAAATGAGCTCATTAATCTGAAAACAGGATGTGGCACATGAAGACAGTAAAGTCAGGTTGCCTGCTCACTTACACTGGCCCAGGGCAGAGAGGAAGGGGGTGGGTGGGAGAGAGGTGGGAGCAGAGAAGGGCTTTTAGAGGTCCCACTGCACTGAGAATCAATGAATTTTTAAATCAGAGACTCAAAGCTCTAAATCCTTTTCTCTTAGAATAGAACGTGACCACAGAGGCCACCTCTGGTCAGTGTCCCACAGATTGCCCGTCTTGGAGGCCCCTGAGACCCTCTGCTTGTCTGCAGGCAGGCGCCTCCCCTCCAGGTAGGACCGAGGCCCTCCTTTCTCCAGGAGGGGTCTGTCCTGCAGCATCAGCTCCTCAGGCAGAGGCTGGGAGTTCTGCCCCAGGTGAGTGAGAGGCTTAAATACATCCCAGGTTAAAAACAAACAAAATCAAAGGACTAAAACACAGTTCCCAACTCCAGTTGGGTGTCAAGACAAAAAATGGGACCCAAATACATAGAGAATGTAATGGGTGCCTCTGAGCGACAAAAAGGAAACAAAACCAACAAAGTAGGCAGGCTCGCTCCTTGCTCAGCTAACAGTCTTGCAGATGTTAGGTCTTGATGGAGAAGGAGCCTTTATCAAATTCGCAAAAATAAAGGTTGTTCGTACCTTTTAGACAAAAATTCTATCCCAACACTAAGTACCATAACTATTTCGATTGATACACACAAACTTCATAGGGAATAAGTGGCTGTGTGTGTGTGTTTAGACAAAACCAGAAACGGTTCCTGAAAACACCCAGTTTTGTGGAAGCGCCGTGCCTTCAGAACCCCTCTACGTCTCTTCGCTGATTGCTCCAACCCAATAAGCTTGGACGAGCCTGACACTGTGCTAGGATCTCTGCAGGAATCTAAGAGGGCTAAGACTCGGGTTTTGCTGCTGCTCGCCCCACCCCACGCGGGATTGCAGGCAGGCAGGGGACAGGATGGGGGTTCAAGTCCCAGGTCCGTGTTCGTTTAGTCTGCGAATACTTTGAGTCCCACACACGTGCCAGGAACTCGCGCGGGGGGAAGGAGAACGGAAGGTAAGTCTTCAGTGGAAAAACAGAGCCTGCGACGCCGCGGATGCCGCCCCGGGCCTAGTTTCCCCATCCGGGGAGCGCTCGCCCCGCCCCCGAGGCCGCCACGGAAGGCGGCTCCCGCTGCAGGAACCGGCCCCCGGGCCCCGGGCCCCGGGCTCCGGGCCCCGGGCCTGCCCTCCCCGGTTTCCGCCGCCTGAGCCGAGTCCTCGCGCCACCGGAAGCTCCCGCCGGGCCGCTGGGAGGCGGCGGCGGCGGCGGCGGCGGCGCCAAGGTTGGTTGCACTGCACCCCGCCCCCACCCGCCCCGGGACTGCGGAGGCTCCCGGCCGCCGCCCCAGCGCTCCCCGCCCGGGACAGCCCGGCTCCCGCTCTCTGGGGCGGGGGCTGCCCAAGTGCGGGCCCCCCCGCGCGCCTCCGGGACCTGGAATCCCGGCTGCAGAGCCCTGCCCCGGCCTCGCTGCCCCCGCCCTTCCTGCGGGCGCCCGGGGCAGCCCTGCGGTGGCTCATCCTTGAATAGTCGCGGGCGCCGCTCTGCTCCCATCGCTCCGCACGCATCCGGAGATGTGGCGGTGGCGAGACGGCCGTCACCAGCCCGCGGGGGGCGCACGAACGGGGCTGGGGGACACGGACAGGCATCACTGAGCCGGGCGGGGGGGCATTGTTCTCCGGCTGCGGGACGCGGTGGGATCGCAAAGCTGGGAGCCCAACCTCATTCTGGGGCGGCCCACCGGGACTCCCAGGGAAAGTGGGGTCTGGTCCAGGTGCGCCCCGAAGGACAAGTGGAAGGCTGGGGAGATGCGGGTGTGCAGCGCAGAGACTCCGCGTCTTCGGGCCCCGCGGGTGGGGCCTCGGAGATGGGGCTGATGGCGGTTCAGAGTGGAAGAGAAGGGGGTCAAGGAGACACAAGGAGGAGCAGCCACAGAAGTGGGGGCGGGGGGGAGCACGGAAGGGGTGCAGGAAGCCACGGCAAGAAAGGGAACTGGAAAGGAGGCGCCAAGAGGCGTGTCAGGTGCTGACCACAGGGCTGGTTGGATAGAAACTGGGACAAGCCCCGGGCATTTGGCAACCTCGACCTTGAGAACCTTGGGGAGATGGTTCCATGGAGATCGGAGTGAGGAAGCGGAGCACCCGTGTAGACAGTATTTTCTAGAAGTTATGTTAAAGTGAGAAGGTGTAGATGCTGGAGAGGAATGTGGAATGAGGGTAAAGGGCGTTTTAAAGCACCATGTGTGGTTAGAACACAGGCTCAGGGCTCCCGAGTCCCCACTCACTATCGGGGAGTCCTTGGGCATGTCACTGAACCTCTTGGTGCCTCAGTTCCCTTTTCCGTAAAATGGGGATGAAGATGACAATACCTGCCTCATAGGGTTCACGTGAAGATTAGATGAGATGGTGCCTGTAAAAGCACTTAACACAGCACTAAAAGTACCTGTTACTCTTCACTTTTAATTATTAGAGCAGCTTGCACGTATTTTGATGCGATAAGAAGGAGCTGGGAGGCATTGAAGACAGAGTGGAGAGAAAAGGGAGCAGAGAGAAAGGGACCCAAGAACTTGGATGGAGAGAGAAATCTTGGGTTCCTGTGCCAAACCAAGGGAAGGAGGGAGCAGGTGGGGATGCAGGGAAGTTTGCAGGTTTGGGGTATGTGGTTAAGTGAGTGGCTTTCTGATAGTCTTTCTCTGAAGTAGGCCTCAAGGTCGTTTGCTGAGAGGGCCAGGCCAGGGCTGGCCCGGGTGAGGGTGGAGGTCCTGATTTCCACTGCAGCAGTAGGGTAGGGTGCCATGCCCTCTTTGCCAGCAACCCCTGGCAGACTCAGCATTGCGCCCGGGAAGGTGGACAGTTGAATTTACTAGGGTCAGAGGACAGTGTCTGACCTGCCTTGCCCACTTGTGGGGCTCAACTAAAGTTGATGGATGTGAAAACACTATATAAACATAACTTACCATTTTAATCTTTCTTCGTGACCTTGAGGAGCTGGAAGGGCTGTGGCCATCATCAATATCAAAGCTTTTCGAGCACTTCACTTGGGCCGTGCACCATGCCATGCTTTCACCCATGATCTCATTTAGTTATTACAAGTCAGGTGAAGTAGGTATTAATATTAATCCCATTTTGCAGATGCAGAAACTGAGGCGCAGAGAAGTTACTGACCTTGTCCCAGGACCCACAACTAGTAAGTGATGGACTCAGGATCCCAACTCAGATCTGTCAGACCGCAAAGCCTGTGATTTGAAACTACTATGAAAGTTTGCAAAACCCCTAGTAGCAACCCAGCAGAATAGAAAGATGTGGAGGGATCATCTTTTCCATTTGATAGGTGAGAAAGCAAAGGCTAGAAGCTCTGACCTCCATCCTGGGCTCCACCAAGCTGCCTTGTTTTTGCCCCTCTTGAATGGGAGGAAGAACACAGAGCTTAGAGTCCCACAGATCTGGTGGTCATCGTGCTGTACCACCAGGTGCTGTGTGACTTTGGACCAGGCCTCTTGCTCCTCTGTGCCTCCACATGCCTGCGGAATTCCTAACAGGTTGCTCTAAGGAATAAGAAGGAAAATGTTGCCTGGGGCATGGTAGATGTGCCAGGAGCCATGCTTCCCACACAACCATGGATCTGCGTCCCACTTGGCTGCTGAGACCAACTCCTCGTGACCTTGTATTTATTTAGACCTTTGTTCTCCTCAGGGCCAGGAAGTGGTGGCGCCTGATCCGAGTCTGTGGCCACCTATGACTTCCTGAGTGGGGCCGTGGAGGTAGGGCCCGGAGCAGTCCATGGTCCTGAGGCCTCGGACTTCAGAGGAGGGGAGGGCCAGGTGTCACACATACTGACGAAGAACGCCACGGGCAGGGCTGGGCCATCAGAAGCCTTCCTGCTGGCCTTGGCCATGGGGTCCCAGAATTTTAGACCCCAGAGAAGGCTTGGAGATAATCCTGTTGCAATTCCTTTTTTTTTTTTTTTTTTTTTTTTTACAGATGGGGTAACCGAGACTCGCTGTGCAAAAGTGACTTTTACCTAAGATACTCTGGACAGGGCAGAGCTAATATGCATGGAACTTGCATTTTTGGACCTGACTCCAGAACCCTGGGGATTTCCACTGGGGCACTGAACACCCACACCGAGGATCCTAGGCTGCTCGGAGGTTCCAGGGAACATAGACAAGTCACCGACTGGGGCTCTCTCTGCCCCTGTCCCCTGGGGAGGAAGTGGAGGAAGCCAGTGGCAGCCTGAGGTCCTCCGACAGGGGAAACTCTAACTGTGGTTCCTGAAAGTCCGTGACACGGTTCTTTTTTCTCTCTGACTTGCTCTCCCCTCCCTCTTGCTCAAAAGAATGACTGGACACTCCTAGAGCCTGCAGTCACCATCCAGGGGATTTTTTTCACCACAAAGGGTAATTCCTGTCTCATCCCTGCTGTGACTCAGCTGTGACGTTGAACCACACAAGCCAGCGAGAAGATAAAATCATCAGACTCCTGCTCATCAGAGAGGGTGGCCCGGACAGAACTCACCTCTTCTCCCAGCACAGACTCCACGCAGCTGGTCCCCTCCACAGAGGAGCTTGAACAGGGCCCCCCCACCAGCCAGCCTGGGACCCCGAGATGGCCTCTGGCTCGGCCAGCAGCCCCCGCCCGGCCCCCGATGAGAACGAGTTCCCCTTTGGGTGCCCCCCCACCGTCTGCCAGGACCCACCAGAGCCCAGGCCCCTCTGCTGCGCCGTCTGTCTCTCTGAGAACGTGAGGTGAGGGGTCGGAGGAGAAGAGGCGGGTGGGAAGGAGGTGCCAGGGAGGGACCCCTCACGGGAGGCAAGGGTGAGAGGAACCGTGGTTTTGGGCAGGTGACTTCATCTCTCTGGCCTCAGCTTCCACACCTGTTCCTCGCGGTCCCGGATACTGCCCTGTCTGACTGTTGGTAGAAGGAGAAGTAGTCACAGAAAGACGTCAGCTCCCTTAGCAGAAGGCCATCCGGGGTCTGGGGGAGAGCCTCTGGGTCCAGCTGGGCTACTTACTGTGTGGCCTGTGCAAATTGCTTGATGTCTCGAAGACTCAGCCTCCTTGTCTGTAAAATGCCTGTAAAGTGATTTTCTACCTCCCAGATTTGTTACAAGGCCCAGTCAATAACATTCCAAAAAATTCTTGTAATAATGAATATAAACTCCCTGGTAAATGACAAACTGCTGTACAAATATATCTTCTTCCACAATATCACCCATCACCTCAGACTGTTTGCTGGGAATGCTTTTAAAGGGGACAAAAATATCTAGTATATTCACGTATTATATATTTATGTATGTATATATAAAATATGTATATATTTGCATATAAATATCTATATATAATGCACACATTTTGCATGTGTATAAAATATACGTATATAATTTACATTGTATATTATATATTAAAATATGTGTATATTTATATTTAAAATATAAATAACTCAGAGAGGTGTGACATCAATATGATCATCAGTATCCCACCTTAAGCAGCTATTATGTACCAACTGTGTGCCAAGCACTCTTTCCTTGTGTCTTCAGAAGAGCCTTGGAAAGGTGGATACTATTATTACCCTATTTTACAAATGAGGACAATGAGGCCTAATGGACAGATGAGGTCAGTTTGCCCAGGTCAGTTTCCTGGCAAATGTGTTCTTAAACTGCCATGCACCCCCAGCATGACCTTTGTTTGGGACTTTACAGTTTAAGAAGGTGGGAAACTTCTCAGGCAAGCTTGAGGAGTTCCAACGCTTTCACAAAGGAGGAGGCTGAGAGAAGGAGGGGAGAGGTGGTGGTGAAAAGGGCAGGTGCGGGGGAGGAGCAAAGCTTGACTGGTTTTACCATCCTGGCTTCATCTCAGGCTTTTGCAATGGGTCTCTTGGCTTCCTTCGCTGTTTTTCCAAAACCTGGCAGAGGCGGGCGAGGGATCCAGGCCTGAGGCCTGAAGAGCTCTGCCCAGGTCTGCCCCTGCCTCACTCTACCTTGGTTGATCCATACGTCCTCTGAGGCCTCGTTCTCCTTCCTGTAAAATGGGCCTGACCAGTGGCTCTCACTGAGGATCAGATCGCTTGGGAGCTTTGTTAAAGCACATAGGCCCATGTGTCACCCCATGCAGAGTCTGGCACCCACTCCTGGTTGAGAACCTCAGGCTAGGTGTTCTCGGAGGCCCCTTCTTATTCTGAGAGGCCATGGTCATCTGTAATTACTAAAAATAAGACACCGAAATAAAATAGAGGAAGCTGAGAAGAACTAATATAGCTGCACATCCACAATCCTTTATCTGAACCCCTGGGGTCAGATGTATTTTGGAATGCAGAAGTTTTTCAGATTTTAGAAAAGCAAGTCAGTGCATGACTGTGTAATTCTTCCAGCGGGGATTGGGGATGCACCTTATAATCAAGCAATGAATATTTCTGCTAACATAAATATTCACACTAAGTGGGATAAGTAGGGGCTTTAATAGCCTCTAGTCACTTCAGATCAGGTTTGGCTGCCAGAGAAGCTCACTGCAAACTACAGGAAAACATTGGTTTGGGAATGGTGGGTCTGGGATTGTGGAGCTGCATGCTCATTGGTATCAGCTGCCACACTGGGCAAGGCCTAGGCTTTTGGAGCTCTGGGGACGGAGGTTGGTGCCATGGAGTCGTGAATGCCTCACTCAGTGGCATTTGTTCATGTGTCCCCAGGAATGGTGAGGATCGCATCTGTCCCAAATGCAAAGGGGATGACACACCATCCGAAAGGCCAGGAAGCCTTATGTCTCAGGAGCAGGTAAGTTGGCACTGCCAGGAAAGACTGTCTGTCAGTTGTCTCCGCTGGCAGGGGAGGAGGCCAAGTAGGCATCTGCCCACCTAGTCCCTGCCAGGTGGCTCCTTCCTTGTCTGAGTCTAGACTGAATTCATTTTGTCAGCAGTGAGGAGACTGACATTCACGGTGAGGAAGCAACTTACCCCAAGCCACCTGGCCGACCTGTGACAGACTCAGGGTGAGAACAGCATCTAGACAGGGGTCAACACACCACAGCCTGTGGGCCCAACTCAGCCTGCCGCCTGTTTGTACAGCTTACGAGCCAAGAATGGTTTTTACACTTAAGAGGTTTCTAAAAATTGAAAGGAGAATGAGATTTTGTGACACATGAAAATTATAAGGAATTCAAACTTACAGGTCCCTAAATAAAGTTATATTGGTTCACAGCCACAACTCACTCACGTATATATGTCTTGTGTGTGGCTGCTTTTTTATTTTTAATATTTATTTATTTTTATTTATTTGGTTGTGCCGGTCTTAGTTGCGGCAGGCAGGCTCCTGAGTTGTGGCATGTGAACTCTTAGTTGCGGCATGCATGTGGGATCTCGTTCCCTGACCAGGGATCGAACCTGGGCCCGCTGCATTGGGAGCGTGGAGCTTTATCCACTGTGCTACCAGGGAAGTCCCTGTAGCTGCTTCTGTCCTGAAACAGCAGAGGTGAATAGTTGCAACAGAGGCCTCACAGCCCCAAATATTCACTACCTGGCTCTTGACAGAAAAAGTTTGCCAACTCTTGACCTAGGCAGTTCTTTCTGGCCCTGTTTGCCCTCAGACAGGGACAGGCCATCCTCATCTCACTTCTCCGGCTCTGCCAAACCGTGCTTCCGGGAATAAGATGCAACTTTGGTAGTGTGAGGGGCCAAAGAGATACCCTCAGGCATCAGTTTAGAACCCTAGCCCTTCCTTCTGAGCTGGAGAAGGACCCTCCCAGGTAATCTGTCCAGCCCAGAGGTTCCCACGTGTTGACCAGCACCGGTCCATTCCCACCAGTTCATGACAAAAATGATTAAAACAAAATAAGGAAATTGTCATGAGTTTTTCTTATAAAACTAAATTCTTTCCATTCATAGAGTCAACCTTTACTCTGAGATGATGCCCTTCCTATTCATGTCTTTGTATAAAGGAAATGATCGTGATAGGTGATAGAATTCGGGGTAAAGCCTTTGTTTAGTAAAATTTTTAAATGGCAATCTTTATGTTACTCTCCTAATTTAAAAAGCAAACAAACTGGTATTGGTCTGTGACTCCAAAGCTTTAAGAATCCCTGCCGTAAACCTAACCCCCTCTTACACATGGGCCCCGACACCCACAGGGGCATCTCATTGCAAAGCTCCCTCGTGACCAGGGTCTCGCCAGCTCGGCCACCAGCACTGTCCACACTGTGAGGCACCGGCTCCTTTCAACCAAAGCTCCACCCTTGCCCGAACCGTGGCCCAGGGGTCAGGAGCCTGGTGTCTGAGGATGGCTCTATAATTCAGTGCATGGCTGAGATGACTCCCCTGTCTCCACCTGGAAAATGCAGATGCTAGGGTGACTGTGCAGGGTCTTTCCAGCACCTGCAACGTCCCATTGCCAGTCGGTGGCTGGCAGGGCGGCTCTCCCTCTCGCTGTGGAACCAGAGGCAGGCAGGTCTCCACGCCTCCTTACCCCTTCTCCGCTCTGGCCCCTCTCCTGCGGAGCGCTGGAGGAACTTCCTGTCCCACCAGAGCTGGTTTTGAGGGCTTTCCTGTCTTCTTGTCAGCAACCCTCTCCCCCTGCAGGTCCTCAAGGGAATAATAGTAAGGATCTAGTGCATTTCCCCAGAACTTTATACTCTACAATGTGGTTAAGAGCTAATAGGATTAACACCCATGGGATAACTTTCCAAGCCTCCCTATTTGAGCATCTTTGTACTCCACCCTCGAAAGAGAGGACATGGGCTAGATGCTTTCTAAGGCACCTGCCTGCCGGAAGGCATCAGGACTATTGTTTTGACTTGTTTTATTCTTGCCTCTTAACAAAATGAATACAGATTCATTGTGCAAATCTTAGATAACATAAAGATGAGATATTTTAATATCTCTCAACCCAGTAGTCTTAATTTTTTCATCTTTGTTAATGTGAAATCAGATGAAAGTAGAAGCGTTCTGATTAAAGGGGAGCCTGGAACCCTGTCCTTTTGGTTACCCCACTTCCTTCTCCTGTCCCAACCCCTCAGAGACACTGGGGATTCCTAGGGCCCTGCAGAGCACAGTTTGAAACTTGCTGCCTTAAACCAAATGAAGTGATCCTAATAATGGAATTACAGGCACTGGAACAGGCTACAGAGTGGGAGGAGGGTACACCCCCAGTGGAAAGCTGGGGGGGTGGGGTGATCCAGTGGTCTGACACCTGCACAAAGCCACAAGTGGAAAGACCAGGGACTCCTCCAGCTTCTGACCCAATGGGAACTTTGGGGGGACTTTTGACCAAAGGAAAGCAGCTGATTATAAATCAACACTTTGCATACGTGGTGATTCTGCAGTTTGTGCATCTGGGGAAACCTGGGAAGTGAAGGTGGGGTGGACAGGCCAGGCCGGAGACCAGCTGAGCTAAGCCCCGAGGTGCCCATTCTTGCAACACTTTCCATGCCATCTGCTTATCAGTTTGTCCTCCTCCTCTGACTTCATTAGATTAATGTCTCTCTAAGAAGTGCTCAAAGCCCTATAGACTGATTAGCTCATGTAAGAAGCAGATATTAAAGGATTACTGTTGACCTGGTTAGAGTCTTGGTTCTTGCCTAGAATGACCTTCCTACAGAAGTGACAATGAAGTAGGGGACGACCCGGTGGCTGGGAAATAGCAGTCATTTCTGTCTGCCTGAGACCCTATGAATGGGATTGTTTCTCTCACTCTCTTCCCTCTGAGGTCACCCAGGAAGGTCAAAAGCAAGCTGGCATCTGCTGCCAGTGGCTTACAAGAGTGCCTTAAATTATTCTAGAATCAGAAAATGATAGGAGGTCAAGCTGTCTAGTCCAATTTCCGTTCTGTACTGGATTCCTGCCAAGTGGCTTTGTGTCCTTCCAGTGACGGGGAGCTCACTACTGCATGAAACCACCACTTCCACCATGGGGAACTATTGTACCATTTTCCTCTTTGTTTGTACTGAGCTGAAGTCTGTCTCCCTTGGGGCCACAAAAAGCAAGTCAGTCAGCCTCCTGTCCCCTGAGGCGGTCCTGAGTCTGTGGAAGGACGCTGACCACGTCCCTCTTGAGTCTGTCCTCAGCCTCTGTGCATATCTGTGTCCTTTGAAATGCAGTGCCTGGAAATGAACCCCCTTACACTTCTGAGCTTGACAATTGCATCTGTAACCTTATCGATCCTGTGACATCCTGTGTCATGGGCAGTGGTGATACCCCTATTTCACCAGTGGGTAATATATCGAGGTTCAGTGAAGAGGTGTGCCTGCACCAGTCATACAGCAAAGGGGGGGCAGAGCCAGGCTCCCACCCTTGCCCCTTAGGCTGCTGACATCTTCTCTCTGCTGCCTCCAGATGGTGGATCACCCCCAAATGTTTTACACAGGTTTAAATACACAGTCAGCCTTAAGTGCTGGAATCCACAAAATGCTGTGGAAACAGGAATGGGCAAGACTACTTTCAACTAGGGGACTCAGGCAGGACTTCCTGGAGGAGGTGGCAGTTGACCCAAGCAGAGGTTGCCAGAAAGGAAACTGACTCAGGTACAGAGGGGGGCAGGAAGTGGCGAGCGGACCAAGTCCACCCTGTCACTGTAGAGTGCCTCTCCCTCAGCACTAGCTGAGACCCAAGCAAAAACAGCCCCTCTAGGCATCCAAGACCTTGGCCAGCCTCAGTGCCCAGCATAGCAGCGTGGGAAGTGCCTGGCACATTGCAGACCCTCCGCTCTGTGCAGTAGCTTCACGGAGGCAGCTCTCATGCTCCCGGCACCCTCTTGACACTCACATTCTCGGAGGCCCCCAGGTCCCCAAGTGGGGGCCCTTTGATGGAGCTCTCTGCTGACCCCGTCACAAAGGGCCTGGGTAAGCAGGGAAGCTGGGAACACCACACACCCCCAGACTTCTCGGACGTGGACAGAAGGACAAGTGTTCCCTCAGGGCTGGGATTTTGTTTTCTCTGTTTCCTCGTCAGAGGAAATTCCACTGCGAATTTTATTTTTAGCAGTTTGCAAGCAATGAGACCACTCACACAGGGGCCTCCTGTGGCACCAGACAGGCACAGGCTTGGCTCAGGACAGATGCCCCGTTCTTCCTCTGTGACCCCAGCCCCTTCCCTCTCCAGTCCGCTCGGTCCCTGGACTTCAGATGAGGCTACCCTTTAGTCAAGGCGAGGACTCCTGGTGGGGAGGAAGGACCCTGGACGTAGATTCCAGGCCCCTGGCCTCTACCACAGCTTTGCCCCAAACTTGCATCCTGCAAGTCACCGGCCATCTCTGAGCTTCAGCTTCCTCACCTACATGAGAGAGGCAGAACCTCAAAGCCCCGACCTCCTCCTCGTGGCCCTGGGAGATACGATGGGGCCGTGCTCCCACAGGTGTGGAGAGAGCAGCAAGCCCGGAAGGGCTCGTAACTGGGGGACAGAAGACCCGGATTCAGTCGGCTTCTCACATGTGCAAGCTTGGTGTGACGTGGAGCAAGCTGCTCGCCCAGGTTTCCCACCCTGTATTAAGGTGAAACTAATCCCCCCCTGCCTGCCTCAAAGGATTATTGTAAGGATCCTATGAGGTAACCTGCAAAAATGCTTTGGTCCTGTATAAATACAAATGTATTTAGGGATGTTCCTTACCTCTAGCCACCCCCAAGGAAATCTAATGGGAAAATAGGGTTTTACAGAATTAGTTATTAAGAGTTTTGAGATGTGAGGATTAAATGAGATGCATGTATGTGACAGCCATTAGCAAAAGGAAAAAGATGTCCCAAGGGCAGTGCTTAATCCATAGGAATAATTTTGCTAATAATAGTACTACTACTACTAATCATGGGTAACATTTATTGAGCACCACGTCAGGCACAATGATGCTCCCCAAAGATGCCCACGTGTTAATCCCCGGAACCTGTGAATATGTTACCTCACATGGCACTATTAGTCTGCTCGGGCTGCCGTAACAAAGTACCACAGACTGGGTGGTGTGAACAACAGAAATTTGTTTTCTCACAGTTCTGGAGGCAAGAAGTTCTAGACAGAGTTGGTTTCTTCTGAGGCCTCTCTCCTCGGCTTGTGGATGCCCTCTTCTCCCAGCATCTTCCCATCATCTTCCCTCTGGATGTCTGTGTCCTAATTTTCTCTTCTTATAAGGACACCAGTCATATTGGAGTAGGGCTCACCCTAATGACCTCATTTTAACTTAATTACCTCTTTAAAGACTCTGTCTCCAAATACAGTCATGTTCATGGGGGCTAGGACTTCCCCATATGAATTTGGGGTGGGGAGACACTACTCAGCCCATAACAATGGCAAAAGGGACTTTGAAGGTGTGATTAAATTAAGGATCTTTTGATGGGGAGATGACCCTGGCTTATTTGGTCAACCTATTGTTATCACAAGGGTCCTCAAAAGAGGGAGACAAGAGAATCAGAATCAGAGCGAGATTGGAAGATGCTCTGCTGCTAGCTTTTAATATGGAGGGAGGGACCCTGAGCCAAGGAATGCGGGCGGCCTCCAGAAGCTGGAAAAACAAGAAAACAGGTGCTCACCTTGGGCCTCCAGAAGGGGCACGATCCTGCTCACTTGAGGTTAGGACTTCTGATCTCCAGGACTGTAAGATAATATTGGGCTGGCCAAAAAGTTCGTTCGGGTTTTTTCCATAACATGAAAAAAACAGAACGAACTTTTTGGCCAACCCAAAAAATGTGGGTTGGTTTTTTGTTGTTGTTTGTTTGTTTATTTATTTGGTTGCACCAGGTCTTAGTTGTGGCTCACGGGTTCCTTAGTTGTGGCTCTCTGGCTCCTTAGTTGCAGCACGTGGGTGGGCTCCTTAGTTGTGGCGTGCACGTGGGATCTAGTTCCCTGGCCAGGGATCGAACTCAGGCTCCCTGCGTTGGGAGCGTGGAGTCTTAACCACTGTGCCACCAGGGAAGTGTCAATGGGGGTTGTTTTAAGCCAATAAGTTTGTGGTATTTTGTTATAGCACAATAGATCACTCATGTCAGAATTTACATGTATTATGGCATTTAATCCTCACCATAACTCTATAAGGGGGAGTTCTGTTATTATCCTCATTTTGCAGACTGGGAAACTGAGACATGGAGAAATTAATAGCTCTCCCAGGGCCACACAGCTAGTGTGTGAAGTGACAGAGATGCGGTTTGCACCCCGACAGGCTGGCTCCAGAGCCCACCCCCTTAACCCTGGAAAGCACCCCAAGGAATGAGAGACTGAGTGACTGATGGTGGGACTCTGGGCAGCCTGGCTGGCCACCAGCGGCCTCTCAAGTTACCCCCTGCCCCTCCTCTGCCAGACGTGAGAGGCTGGTCCCAGCCCACTCCCATTGTACATGGTAATAAGGAGGCCCGCTCCACCCATGTAGCACTTGCCAGCCTGCGTGGGCTTTCACTGCACAGACACAACACCACAGGGCTCAGCTGCCAAAGGAACATGTGCCCCTCCACCTGTGGGCAATGCTGGACTCCCACCGTTAGTTTTATCACTTTCACCTTTTTACCTCCCTCCGACTCTCACATCAAGCATATACCCTTAGAACTGCAGAGGATTCGAATCATGGGCTTGTAGGGAGTTTCAGGGCCTGAGAGATGACCCCTCGTGCATTCGCCAGGTTCCTCACTGGCCTCAGGCCCTCCATCTTTCCCTCATGTCGGGAAGCTACCTGCTGGGAGAGGCTGCATCACAGGGCACTTTCCAAAGCCATTGCAGTCTCCCTGACAAGGCTACCCACCCCTCCCCAGTAAAACATCTGTTTTCTATTCTTTGTTGGGAACAACTTGTGCTTGAAGGCCGGGGCAATGGGGCAAAGTGGGGGGTGGCCTTTTGCGGGGCTCTGCTCTGTGTCCCAAACCAACTGTACTCATTAAGCCCACAGCTCTCACTTATTTTACTTTTAGAGAATAATAACTAGTGTGGCTTTGTATTTGCCCAGCCCAAAAGACCTCTGTCCTCCCCTCCTTTCATCCAAATCTCCCTTCACATCACCCCATGAGGTTATTCTTAAAAACAACAACAAAGCTCTTGGAAAATCAAGATATTATTTACATGTAATAAAATTCACTCATTTTAAGTGTACAGATTGATGGATGCTGGGAAATGTATACAATCGTATGATCTGCAGTCAGGAGGGTGAATGTTTCTGCACCAGAAAAAGCTTCCTTGTTTCCTTGTTTAGTCAGTCTCCCCCAGCTGCAGCCCAGGAAGCCACTGGTCTATTTTCTGTCACTATAGTTTTGCCTTTTCTAGAATCTTGTAAGAATAGAATCCTAGTATGTAGTCCTTGGTGTTTGACTCTTTTCATTTAGCATGTTTTGAGGTCCCTCCATGTTATTGCACATATTTGTAATTTAGTCCATCTGACTGCTGAGTAGTGTCCTGGAGTATGGATATACCACACTTTGTTCATCCATCCACCAGTTGATGGATACTTGGATTGCTGCCAGTGTGGGCCTATTATGAGTAAAGCTGCCGTGAACATTTACATACACCCGGACATATTTTCACTTTCTCTTGGGTAAATTCCTAGGAGTGGAATATGTGGGTTGTCTGATAACTTGATAAGCACGGTCTGTAAGTAAGTTACTTTGTAAGTATGATTTAACTTTATGAGGTACTTCCATAGATTTTCCCAAAGCGTTTGTACCATTTTGCATTCCCCCTAGCAACCTATGAGTGTTTCAGTTCTTCCGCATCCTCACCAAAGCTCGATATTATCGTTCTTTGTAAATTTTAGCCATTTAGCGAGTGGACAGTGGCATTTCGTTACAATTTGCATTTCTCTGATGACTGGTGATGTTGAACATCTTTACATAGGCTTGTCATTTGTATATCTCATTTTGTGAAGTATCTGTTCAGTATTTTACCCATTTTGTATTAGGTTGTTTGTCTTATTGAATTGTAAGAGTTCTTTATATATTCTGGATATAAGCCCTTTCCAGGTCTATGTTTTGGAAAAAATGTTCTCCCAGTCTCTCCTGGGCTTACTCTTGATAAGAGATAGAGATGTGGGGTGGGAGGAGCCCTGGAGCTGTGCTGCTTCCTAGCTGTTCCTCCTTGAGTAAATCCCTGCCCCTCTGTGAGCTTCAGTTTCTTCATCAATCAAATGGGAACAAAAAACCTACCCTGCTATCCCCAAGTGTTGTTAGGGGCCCTAGGAAGAATTATGACTATGAAAGCATTTTGTAAACTCCTCAGACTTATACATAGGTTAACAGTATTGTCAAGTTGCTTGTTAGGGGCCCTCACAGAGCCCCCAGACCAGTGGAGGCAACCAAAGAGTAAATGATGATTACAGGGCTGAGTGGAACATGTCCCATCAGGAGAGCTGGCAGCGCTTCCCAGGATCACAGCAGGGGCCCTGCTCTTGTTTTGAAGGAGGGTTACGGGAGGGCTGAAGCAGAAGAAACAGCATGTGCAAAGTTTTGTGGCCCAGCCCAGCTCATGCCTGGTGGATGCTGGTGCTTTGCAGAGAGCCCCAGTGCCACTGGGAGCCCCATAACATCCAGTGACATGATTCTTATTTCCAGGATCACCCCGAGGTGGCTGAGGCTGGAGTTGGGTGTCCCTTTGCAGGTGTTGGCTGCTCCTTCAAGGTAAGCATCTGAGTGTGAGAGAGGAGATCTGTACGCTACAGTCTCAGACCTTCCCACTCAGCCCCTCCGGGATTTTCCCACAACATCAAGCTACGCCTCTGGATGTACCTTACATGACTTTCCCAAGCAACAAAATCACTGGTAAATCATCTTCGTACTCAGGGAAGTTCTTAATGTCTCACCTGAGCATTGTAGCATCACAAAAATGACCACCGCCCGCACCCCCAAAAGCCCCTTTGCCTCTCTCCATGGTCCTGAATCATCACTGCGCTCAAGGGCATGGCAGAATTGTTGCTCTGGAGGCTGGGATGGACAGAGCTCACCATGGGTATGTCTGATGCCAGGGTCCTTCTCCGAATCCCTCTTGCTGTACACTTCCCTTGGCCGGGTGAATGGATATGACTTCCCTTGGCAACCTTTGGTGGCAGGACTCTCCACTGCTCCCTGGTCCTCCCTCCCCCTCTCTTTTCACTGATCAGCCCCACTCTCTTGGCAGGGGGGCCCAAAGTTCATGCAGGAGCATGAGGTCACCTCCCAGGCCACCCACCTGAACCTGCTGTTAGGGTTCATGAAACAGTGGAAGGCCCAGCTGGGCTCTGGCCTGGGGTCTGGGCCCATGGCCCTGGAGCGGAATCTGTCAGACCTGCAGCTGCAGGGGGCTGTGGAGGCAGCTGGGGACCTAGAGGTGGACTGCTACCGGGCCCCCTGCTCCGAGAGCCAGGAGGAGCTGGCCCTGCAGCACTTCATGAAGGAGAAGCTCCTGACGGAGCTGGAGGGGAAGCTGTGCGTGTTCGAGAACATCGTCGCCGTCCTCAACAAGGAGGTGGAGGCCTCCCACCTGGCCCTGGCCGCCTCCATCCACCAGAGCCAGCTGGACCGTGAGCACATCCTGAGCTTGGAACGGAGGGTGAGCATGGGAGGCACGTTTACCCTCAAGGCAGCTCAGGGTGCCGCCCCTCGCCCCGCCCCATCTTGTCTCCAGAGCAGAGGACCAGCCTTCCTCCTAAGCATTCTCCCTGCGCAGACCACTCACTCCTCCTTCAAAAATGTCTCTCCTGCATCCCAAAACCTTCTAGGAAGAGGACTGAGTCAGAAGTTATAGTCAAGGTCAAACTCCCCCATCCATTGCTTCCTTTCCTTCGCTTGAACTTCCGCAATAGGCTATTCCCACCGCAAGCATCTCATTCCACAGCTGGACATTTTGCACCGCTAGAAAGTTCTCCCTCATACTTAACTAAAATCAGCCTCCTATGTCTTCCCTGCCCCTTAGGGCCCCCAAAACATCTGACTTCTAGCCCCCATGGAAGCCCTTCAGAGATGAGCAGTCAGTAATAATATCCTGAGTGTTTCCTTCTTTAGGCTAAACACCCCCAGTGCCTTCACCCCTTCATCAGAGCACATTGTTTCATGCTGTCCTCATATGTTCTGGCTCAGCCTCTAAAGGATTCCACACACTCAGAGTGGTGGTCCCAAACCACCAGATAATCCACTTATCTGACAGTTCTTGGTTGCGCCAGACTGTCCCCTCCTTTGTTCCAGAGCTTATACTTTTCTTAATATAACCAGTCACCATGTTAATGTTGCTTTTTGGTGGGGGGCAGCAACATTACCTCACCGTCTCATGTTGAGTTAGGCCTGGATTTTAGTTCCAGGTCCACCATTAACTTGCTGTATAGATCTGAGCAAGTCACAGGACTGCAACTTTCCCATCCATAAAATTAGGGATTCAGTTTTCTTTAAGGACACTCACTTCCATTCCTGACTTCCCTACCTGAGTACACCCAAGAATAAATTTGTATTCTTTCAAATGTCAGTGGAGCAACCTACCAGAAGAGCCAGGCACTGGGTTTGAGTGGCGAAGTAAAGCATTTGTTTATGTAACTCTTGCCCCAGTTGGAAGGTGATGGCCTCCCCGAGGGCAGTGACTGTGTCTTCAGTTCATTAATGAATTTCCTGGCTCTACTCTTACGTGCCAGGCACTGTGCAAGGCATGGACACAGATAAAATGAGCATGGGCCCAGCCGTTGATAGGGAAGACCATCTATCCTGTTTGAAGGGCAGAAAAATATATCTCAGATGGTTGTAAAGCCTCTATAAGATCGAAGATGAAAGAGAGAAACCAGCTGAGCTAGGGCAGTGGTTAAGTGTTTCGCAGAGGAAGAACTCCGTGAGCCAGATTCCTGACGGACGAACAGGAGTTGGCCAGTGGAGAAGGAAGGGAAAGGAATCCCAGGCAGGAGGGACGGCATGTACAAAGGCAGATGCACATGGCTGAGGAAGGCAAGGAAAGCAAATTTGGGGGCAGCTCTGTCTCTACATCCCGCCATCCCCATCCCACCGCCAAGCTGGGTTCTGGTGCCCCTGGCTGAATGGGCTTCCCCGCCACAGGTGGTGGAGCTGCAGCAGACCTTGGCCCAGAAAGACCAGGCCCTGGGCAAGCTGGAGCAGAGCTTCCGCCTCATGGAAGAGGCCTCCTACGACGGCACCTTCCTATGGAAGGTCACCAGTGTCACCAGGCGGTGCCATGAGTCAGCCTGCGGCAGGACCGTCAGCCTCTTCTCCCCAGGTAAGGCCTCCCCGGGGGCACAGACGCCAGCTGGGGGAGGCGGGCAGGGGGGTGTGGGGGGCTGTTCCGCTCTGACAGG
Source organism: Balaenoptera musculus (assembly GCF_009873245.2). Classification (NCBI taxonomy): domain Eukaryota; kingdom Metazoa; phylum Chordata; class Mammalia; order Artiodactyla; family Balaenopteridae; genus Balaenoptera; species Balaenoptera musculus. The sequence continues at coordinate 102,618,422 of NC_045790.1, read as the reverse complement.
CGGGCTGCGTCCAGTTAGGCCAGTGTCCACTCAGGCCCCCGGCCCTACCAGGCCCGCGGAGGTAGTAGGCCCCTCCCCGCTCAGCCGCGTGGAGCAGGGGCTGTTTGCACCAAGCATACCTCCCTGGACATCCGTCACGGTCTGCAACTAGGAATAAAATGATCTACATTGTGTGGATATCGGTTGTGAAAGAGAGTGCGCTGTGAACCAAAGTTTGTGTAGATGCGAGGGAAGCCCAGGGTGACTTTCACAGGTAAATACCATGGGGCCCCGCCCTCAGAGACCTGAAATGGAGAACTCCAATGGAGAACAAGTGGAGAACTCTCTGTGTACCACGGTGGGGAGCACGTGATTGAGTACTGTGTAAACTGGGGCAGTTCTGAGTCGTTTCTGGGGCCCCTGGGCCTGGCACAGTGCCTTGCATAAAGTAGGCAGTTACTCTGTTGATGTTTCTCTTAATTAACTGATACCTGTTTATGTAACAATGTGTGTATTTGTGCTCAGACCTGTGTGCTTTTCCCCTGGCCTCACTCCTGTGCATCTAAGTAAACGGGTGGGTCGTTAAGGAGGATTTCTGCCCATGGCGGTTTTAACCACCACTCACATCTGCTCCAGCCTCATGCCTTTCCTGGCCATCTGCTCCTCTGACACACCCAAGGTCAACAGTGCTGGGATTAAGAGGGGCATGGGAGTTTGCCCCACACCACAGAGCAGGCTGGGTCCCGAAGCCAGCCCCCTTTGCTCAGGAACAGGGACAGCCCCTTCAGGGGGTGGCCTCGTCTCCTACACGTAAGCTTTTTTGTCCTGGCTTCTTTCCAAAGAGGGAAAAAGCAAGCAGTGTCTCTGGCTTCCTGTTCTACCAAAACACAAGGGGCACAGATGAGTCAGACTGTCAGCCTGTCCCTCCTCCACTCCTTCCTGCATGCCCTCCACACCCTGTCCCCGCTCAGCCCCTCCCAGAAGGGCCCTCATGGTGACGGTTACTGGAACCCACACTCAGATGGCTCTTTCAGCTGCCCAGGGAGAGAGCCCACAGGCCCCTGTGCCTAATCACCAGGGGATGATTCATCCCGGGGGCCTTTGCCAGCAGTGGCCGGCAGAACTGTGAGCCACCCCACCCTCTCCCAGCCTCCAGGAGACCCCAACCGCTTGGCCTAGCGCAGCAGAAAGAAGTCCGTGTTGGGAGGTAGGAGGCCTGGCCCCTAATTCTGTCTCTGCCCGCGGTACACTGTGACACTGTGGCCAGCCACTTCCCCTTGCTGGGCTTGGGTTCCCGACTACAAAATGCAGGTTGGTTAAATCAGAAGTGTGATCCCAGGGCCAGCAGCATCTCTCTCCCCTGTTAGAAATGCCAGTTCTCAGTCCTCACCCCGGCACTACTGAGTCAGAAGCTCCAGGGGCAATCTGTGATTCTGATGGCCTTTGACAGCCACCAGGCCAGATGATCTCCAAGATTTGATGCTCTATAACGGAGAAGAACGCTGAGCTCCATCCCCAGATTTCATTTTTTTGTTTTTTTGTTTTTTGGCTGCATTGGGTCTTCGTTGCGGTGCGCGGGCTTTTCATTGCGGTGGCTTCTCTTGTTGCGGAACATGGGCTGTAGGCACGCAGGCTTCAGTAGTTGTGGCACGCGGGCCCAGTAGTTGTGGCTTGCGGGCTTTAGAGCGCAGGCTCAGTAGTTGTGGCGCACAGGCTTAGTTGCTCCGCGGCATGTGGGGTCTTCCCGGACCAGGGCTCAAACCCGTGTGCCCTGCATTGGCAGGCAGATTCTTAACAACCGCGCCACCAGGGAAGTCCCAATTTTGTAGTTTTGAGCCATGACTTGGGCATGCCTAACTGCCAGTCCCAGTTTCCTCATCTGCAAAGTCCAGCACTCTCCAGCTGCCTCGGCGCTGACTCTGTCTTCCTCATTTCAGCTTTCTACACTGCCAAGTACGGATACAAGTTGTGCCTGCGGCTCTACCTGAATGGGGACGGGACGGGGAAGAGGACCCACCTGTCCCTCTTCATCGTGATCATGAGAGGGGAGTATGACGCTCTGCTGCCGTGGCCTTTCCGGAACAAGGTATGGGCCTGGGGGACAGTGGGGCTGGGGTGGAGGAAACCTGGGTCCTGGTCCTGAGTTAGCCATGAACTTGCCTGTGTGACCTCGGCAGATCCTTTGCCCTCCGTGCTGTCAGTTTCCCCTCTTATAAAACAAGAGCCTGAGTTCACATCTAGTAGCCAAGGCTCTTTGCTGCATTCTGAGTCTAGGAGCTAAAATGTTTGGACCAGCGACCCTGAAAGACACGTAGAGATGAAGTTCACGTGGTGGGTGAATAAGGAAAACTTCTTGGAGGAGGTCCTGTGGGGCTAGCCTGAACTGACAGCATTCTTAGAAAAAGGGAAGGAGGCGGCAGATGCCACTGCACACCTTTTAGAATGGCCGAAATCCCAAACGCTGACAACACCCAGTGTTGGCAAGGATGTGGTGCAACAGGAACTCTCACTCGCTGCTGGTGGGACTATAAAATGGCAAAGCCACTTTGGAAGATAGTTTGGTGGTTTCTTACAAAATTAAACATGCTCTTATCATGTGACCCAGAAATCACACTCCTTGGTATTTACCCAAATGCGTTGAAAACTTACGTCCACACAAAACCCCTGCAGACAGATATTTACAGCAACTTTATTCATAATTGCCAAAACTTGGAAGCAACCAAGATGTCCTTCAGTAGGTGAATGGATAAATAAACTCTGGTAGATCTAGACAATGGAATATTATTCAGTGCTGTAAAGAAATAAGCTACCAAGCCATGAAAAGATATGGAGGAAACTTAAATGCATATTACTGAGTGAAAGAAGCCCATCTGAAAAAGCTACATACTGTATGATTCCAATTATATGACATTCTGGAAAAGGCAAAACTGTGGAGATAGTAAAAAGATCAGTGGTTGCCAGGATTTCATGGAGGGGAGGAGAGATGAATAGGTGGAACGCAGAGGATTTTTAGGGCATTATAAATACTCTTAATGATATTATAATGATAAGATTCGCGTCCTTATACATTTGTCCAAACCCATAGAATGTACAATGCTAAGAATGAACCTTAAACTAGGGACTTTGGGTGAATAAGATGCGTCAACATAGGTTCATCAACTGTAGCAAATGTACCGCTTTGGTGGGGAAGTTGACAGTGTAGGAGGTCGTGTGGGGATACCGTACTCGGAAATCTCTGTGTTTTCCATTCAGTTTTGCTGTGCACCTAAAATTGCTCTAAAAAATAAAGTTTGTTAAAAATGCTTATAAGGGCGGCCGGAGGTGGGAGTGTGGCAGGGATTCCCCGCAGGTGAACGGCAGCAGCAAGGGAGTCGGGGAGGGAAGGGGAGGGTGTGGACTCCACACCTCAGCTGGGGTGGAGGAAGATAAGGGCAAGCAGGTGGGGTGGGAGCGGTAGTGCCACAGTGGTCTGGGTATGAGTCAGTAGGTCAGTGGTTCCCATATGTGCTGGGGGGATTTTCAAAATACTAATGACTGGGTCTCACTACCGTAGATGGTGAAGCCTGAGCATCGGGAATTTTCAAACCTTCCCAGGGAATTCTAAAGTGCAGCCAAGTTTGAGAACTGCTGCAGTGGGCGATGGGCATTTCAGTGACGAGTGTCGGGGAGGAGGCTGTGTGTCACTTTCAGATCATTGGCTTCTCGGAGGCACGCAGCGCCCCTGTACAGACCAGAAGCTGGGTTCATGTTTCAGGGTGTTGATTGCCTTCCGCTCAGTGGAAGGCCTGTCTGCTCTTGCCTGGGAGGGTCCAGCTGTGTTTGAAGGATCAGACAGACATCTCAGTGCAGGAAGGGACATCTTGGGTTATGGAGTCCAGCCTCCTTGTCCGGGCTTAGTCCCACCTTTAGCCCCCAACAGCCAACCACAATTGACAGTGGCATCTGAATCCCCCCTTCCTGTTATAACACCTGAGCTCTAATCATAGGACACCCCTGAAGCCTGCTCACAGTACCAGGTGCTTCCGTTTCCGGGCTCTTACTGTACGCCATGTGTGGTCCTTACGTGTTTCTTTGACTCCTGATCAGTGTGAGCTCAGGGTTAGAGGGGCTGCACGGGTGACGGGCACAGACCCGGCCCCTGACCTCCCACCGGCCTCTGCCCCGCAGGTCACTTTCATGCTGCTCGACCAGAACAACCGTGAGCACGCCATCGACGCCTTCCGGCCCGACCTGAACTCAGCATCCTTCCAGCGGCCCCAGAGCGAAACCAATGTGGCCAGCGGCTGCCCGCTCTTCTTCCCCCTCAACAAGCTGCAGTCACCCAAGCATGCCTACGTGAAGGACGACACCATGTTCCTCAAGTGCATCGTGGAGACAAACGCTTAGGGCAGGAGGGGCCGAGCAAGCCGCACCCGGGTCCCGAGGGAGCACCCGCTCAGACGGGGGTTCAGCAAGATGACTAAGGTCCTGCCCTTGGTGCCCAAGATCCCAAGGCACAATGATGGGCCGGGGCTGGCATGATGTGAGCCGAGCTGACAGATTGACCGTGGCTAGCTATCAGCTTAGTGTGGCAGGACCTTGGACTGGGCCCACAAGGGTAGAGGGTCCCAAAGGAGGTGGTGCAGGACTGATCCCCCTGCACTGAGCATGCAGCACTGGAGCCCTGAGAGCCACCCGGCCCTGAATGTTGAGATGGACTCCGGCCAAGATGGGGAGGGTGTGGGGACCAGTCTGGGGTGTGGATGGGGAGCTGGAGATGTGGGACCTCAGCAAAGAAGCTCCAGGGATGGGAAGACCTCTGCAGGCCGCCATGGAGAGTGAGCTTGCTCTCGTCCTGCTTGGGATCAGAACCAGGACCAGGGGGTGGAAGTGACAGGGTGCCAGTGTGAATTCAATCTGTCCCATCCTGGACCGAGTTCCCCAGCACTGGAGGTGAACAAGCAAAACCAGGGGGCTATGCTGCAGGGAGGGCATCAAATGGGGGGAGGGGTGGTTTTGAAGACCTTCATGGTTCCTTCCAACCCAGAGTCTCTGACTCTAGGCCTCCTGGGCCAGATGAGGCCTAGTGCCGCAGGGGGTCTGGACACATTCAGGAGCCTGATGCCCTCCAGTTTCCTGACTCACCTTCAGTACCGCCAGGTGGGCTGAGCTGGCCTGCACGGCACCTGCCACCCTGGGCCCGGCAGTCCGCTGCCCTCCATGCAGAGCCACGCAGAGGCCCTGTGTCCTGCACGTCCCCCAGCTGAGCGCCCCTCCACCTCCTCCAGGTGAAACCAGGTCCCTAGCTCCCAGAGGCAGCTGGAAGGAGCGTGGAGAAGGAGAGGGGCACAGACTCTCCACACTGCCTGCCTGGGGGCCCCACTCTCGGCCATTTCCAGAATCCCGTGTCACCCGATGAACGAAGGTAACCACATCTCTAGTTGACGGATAAGGACCGCTGAGCCACCCGCAGATGTTGTCCTTTTATATGTATAAAACCAAAGAAAGAATTTTTTAAAAATCTCTTTTGCACTTTTCATAAAGGGTATGGTTGTGGGAGTTGGTGGTGACTTGTGAGCTCTGGGTGGTGCTGTCAGTTTTGCAGGTGGCATCCAAGGCTGGTGTGCTGGCAGGAACATGCCTCTCTGCCTCAGTCTTCTGTCTGTAATGGGGGAACCGCCCCGGCCTGCCTCCCTCGCTGAGTTCTGTGACCTCAAAGGAGATGCTACACAGGAGAGGCTAGAGAGAGAAAGGCCCGGGCACCACTGCCCACCTGGCCTGGCCTGGCTGCGGCCCATGCTTGTCTTCTCACCTTGGAGGTCCCTACACAACCAGTTCCTGTAGGGACCCTCGCCCGTCTTTCCAGAGCCCTGAGGCTGCACGTTGCTGCTCAGAGATGCAGGGCAGACCCCCCGCTCCTCTCCCCACCAGCCTTCCCTGCAGCTTACTCTTCCTCTATTTGCCGAGGCTGTGATGAGCTTCACGCCTCACACCCTCAGGGTTCTCATCTGTGAAATGGGTCAGCAGCCCTGCCTGTCCTCTCTAGCCCAGCGTTTGTGAGGATGATGCTCACATAAGCGGTGACGGAGCAGCACGGCCCAGTGGGGTCAGTATATCAGAAAACCCAAACCCACCCCTAGTCCAGACCTGGTATCCCATCATGCCTCAGCCTCTTCATTTACAAACACGGGGAAGCATCCTGCCTGGCCCTGCCCAGCTCACAAAGTTTTCACGAGGCCCAAATATGATACCCGAGCCCTAGTGCTTTGTAGTGTAATGGCATCTTGCCACACGTGATAGGCTACAAACGTGTCAGGGCTTCTTTTTCTCGTCCCCGCTGCTGACAACCTGTCATGAGGCTGACATGCTTCCTTGATGTGTGTAGAAACAAAGGTCTGGCCCAGCAAGTGATGGGGACATCTGTCTCAAAGCTGGTGTCCTGGCCAAAAAAAAAAAAAAAAATCATCCCTACTCACTAAGCTAACAAGCAATTTGTGGGACAAGCACTACTAGGGACAAATATCACTCTGTCCCTTTCATCGCTTGTATCTGATGGGAAAAGACACATACTCTCTTCAGACACTGTGACCTGCAGCCATTCTTTCGGTAAAGCTTTATTGAGACCTACTGTGCTGGCCCCTAGGGCGTGGGGAACGGTAAGATGTGCACCCTACTCTCAAGAAACTCTTAGTGCAGTGGGTGAAACAGGTATAAGTAGCTCATTGAAACTGATACATAAGAGAGGCTCAGAGACAGCACAGGAACCCAGATCTGTTGGTTGAAGCACGGAGGGCTTCCTGGAAGAGGTGGCCTGTAAACTCACCCTTAAAATATTTTTGAGATGCAGAGGATAGGGGTGTGAGGGACAGTAAAGACCCAGAGATGGGATGCAGTCTTGCCCTCAGGTAAGGTCTGGGAGGCGGAACCGCGGAGGGGAAGGCAGGAAGGCAGGATGGGCTGGAGCAAAGAAGGCATCTAAGGTGGTCCCAACTGCCCGAAAGTAGCAGCACTGGGTGGGAGGTTCCCAAATCAACCTGCGTGTGACCTTTCAGGCTGTTAACAGCAGGATGAGATGATGATTTGAAACCGTTACTAATTTACCTTCCACCAAAGCCCTATGTTAAGTGCACCAAACACCTGATGTCTCACCTCTTACAGATGATTCAAGAGGAGGGGAGGCAAGACGCAGGCAAAGCTGCTGTTTCATTGGATCCTCACAAAACCCTTGTGAGGCAAGCATGGTGTAATCCCCTTTTAGAGACTGGGAAACTGAGGCCAGAGAGGCCAGGTGCCCTGCCTAATGTCAGGTGGGAGAAAGGGAGGCAGTGGAATTAGAAGCCAGGTCTTTGCTTCTAGTTACTTTCCTTCTTTTAGATTGACGAGGAATCTTCCGTTCCTTTTGTGTCTTCAGCCAAGATGAGGTCACATCTTCACGGGAAGCCCTGGGAGGCAACGGGTCCCTCTGCTCCCAGCCAGAGGGCCTGCCCGTGGGAACCACAATGTCACCCCGATGGTGCCCAGGAGGGGCGCGTGAGCACAGTCAGCAAAGGGAACGTTTGCTGTCACCCGGCGGCTCACAGGCCACCTCGGGGGTGTCCACAGGTGATCCTCGGACCACCCTGAGCCATATGGACGACTATTTATGCCTTTAATTGTTCATTTCTTTTTTTTTTTTAATTTTCAGCTAACTTTTTTATTTATTTATTTATTTATTTATTTATTTATTTATTTATTTATGACTGTGTTGGGTCTTTGTTTCTGTGCGAGGGCTTTCTCTAGTTGCGGCAAGTGGGGGCCACTCTTCATCGTGGTGCGCGGGCCTCTCACTATCGCGGCCTCTCTTGTTGCGTAGCACAGGCTCCAGGCGCGCAGGCTCAGTAATTGTGGCTCACGGGCCTAGTTGCTCCGTGGCATGTGGGATCCTCCCAGACCAGGGCTCGAACCCGTGTCCCCTGCATTGGCAGGCAGAATCTCAACCACTGCGCCACCAGGGAAGCCCCTAATTGTTCATTTCTGATTGTAAGAGACACATACTCATGGTAGAAAAACTGGAAAACTACAAATGTAATATACAAAAGGAAGTAAAAATCAGTCATGAGCCCAGTGTCCAGAGAGTACGACTAGAAACATTTTAATAAATTTTCTATGTCTTTTTGAAACAGTAGATACACACACACACACACACACACACACACACACACACACACACACACGGACTTTGAAAAATGCATTTAAATCATACTAATTACAGCTTTATGCTCTCCTTTGTTCACTTAACACCCCCTTATCCCATTCTTCCGTTAGCCCCCGTTCATAGGCGAAGCCACGGAAACTAAGAAGAGGGAGATATGTGTTCAAGCCCAGTCTGAATCAGTGGTGGGATCAGGATTCACACTTTTGATGTGATTCACACTCAGATGGAGAAACTGAGGCACCAAGAGGAGCAGCCTGTCTGAGATCACGTGACTGCAGGGCTCCTGGACTCTTCTCTGCCTTTCATCTGGTGTCTGGGCAGGGCTCCTGGAGATCTCAGGAGAGGATTTGCTCTGTGGGTCTGAAAGAGACCGTAGGTCCAGAAGCCAGTGGGCGGGACGCGGTGCCCACCTGGGCCGGGGAGAGTGATGCTTCCTCTGCTTTCAAGCAGCTGTACCCCAGCGGAGCAGACAGGACCCACTTCCCCTTACTGACCCCTGCTCCCCTACTGAGCTCCAGAGCAGAGACTTGCTAAGCCTCAGTTTCCACTTCTGCATGAAGGTGAAAATCCTAGCCTCACAGTGTTGCTATGAGGATGCCAAGGTTGTGGAAACCACTAGTTTTGGACACTGGGGGGGTCCCAGTCTAATAATAACAGAAACAAGAATCCCAAACAGTCATGGAGTGTCGAGCCTACCGGTAGACACTGAGCTGAGGGCTCACAGGCATCATTGCATGAAACTTGCATAAAAACCCCAAGAGGAGGTGTGATCATTATCACCCCTATTTTATAGAGGAGGAAACCCAGGCTCTGAGGGGTAAAAATCACCCACCCACGGTCACACAAGTGCCGGGAGCCAGGACTTGGACCCAGATCAGTCTATGCCAGATTCAAACCCTTATCCCATGACGTGATCAGCACAATGTTGTGGAAATGGTACAGAAAGGTGAGATCGGTTTTAGGTCTGCACAGACTGCAGGTTCATTTTTAAACAACCATAACAATGATGAGAACTACAGCTTATTGAGCACCTACTTTACTTGCATTACCTGCAAGTACCACCCTTAATATTGATAACTGACCTAGGAGGAAGGCACTGTTTTCCTCACTTTATAGATGAAGAAACAAGCTCAGAGAGGCCAGGCAACTTCCCCAAGTTTACACAGCTAGCAGGCAGGTCTCTGCCTCCACAATGAGAGGTTTTACCCATGGTGGTGTCCTCTCCAGTGCTTTGGGGAGCAGGAGAGGGTCAGATGGATGTGATGTCCCTTCTGGACCAGCCACCAGCCCTTCTCCTCCAGGGGAGATGTGCTTGCCTGGAGCACTCCACCTGGCGGGACCTCTTGGGTAGGATTGACACAGGCCACGGGGAAGGGGAAGGACGAAGTCAGGGGAGCTGCTGGTGGGCCACTGAGCCTTTGCCAGGAGCTGGATCTCATTTGCTGCCTTGGCATCTGGGACTTGTGTTCGTTTAAGCAAAGCACATTCATGTGGCGCAGAGTTTGGGGACCATTCCAGAGGGGCTGGGATATTACGGTCATGTGGCTGATGACATTTCTTCCTTTTCGGGTCCTTTCCTCAACTCCCACCTGTCTCAAGGCATTTCCTCCGTAGAAAATCCGGGGTGTATGGTGCGAATGTCATCATAGCTGTCCCAGCCAATCATGGAAAGGCAGGGAGGTGAAGGTCACCCAGCAGGTCAGTGGCTCGGCTGTGGTGGCCTGCGATTCCTCTCTGGTGGGAGGAGGTCAGCTGAGCCATCGTCCCTCCCCGCCTGTTGCTCTCACCCTCCTGCCTCCCTCTGGGCAGTTAGACCCATTCTTCCAGCAGTAGGGCCCCTGTTCTCTTTGTACAGATGAAAAGCAGGAGCTCAGAGAAGAGCAACTCCCTCGGGGCAGCCAGGTGCCTAGAGGCAGAGCCTCCTAGGACCTGGGTCTGCTGCCACACACCCCTGCCCTTGGGCTGTACCCACTAACTTGTCGATTTCAATATTGAAGGTTCTCTTTATGGAAACAACTGATTTCTATCCCTGCTCCCTCTCACAAGCACAGCTCCATCTGGGGAGAAATCCCAGGGCCAGCTGTGGAGTGGAATCCACCTGGGACATGGGTGTCTGGGACTGGGGGGGTGGGAGAAAAGCTCCTCTCTGCTGCTACTGTGCCCTCTGGGGAGCTGCCTGCCCCTCGGATGTCTCCTGGGGGCGGGGTGGGGGTATGAGTGCACTCCCAACCCCCTAGACCATCGAGTGTCCGGTGTTCAGCCTGCCAGGGACTCCGTACTCTTGCTGTGGGACCTTGGGCCAGTCACCTGCCATCTCTGAGCTCACGTTCCCAGGACTTCCCTGGCGGTCCAGTGGTTAAGACTCCGTGCTCCCAATGCAGGGGGCACGGGTTCGATCCCTGGTCAGGGAAGATCCCACATGCTGCATGGTGCGGCAAAACAACAACAAAAAACCACACAAAGGCAACTCTGAGCTCACGTTCCCATCTGCATAGTGGACAGGTGGGTGGGGAAAGATACAGTGCTGACCATGTGGGATTCTGGGCGCAAAGAGTCAGACCGAAGGAGGCCCTCTTCCCCACGGCATGTGAGCAGCATGCCCTGGTCAGGGCATGCAGATCACTTCAGACTGTCTCCCCACAGCCTCGCACTTGCATTTGGTCAAGAGCAGGTGTTGGAGTCCAATAGTCCAGTTCAAGTCCCAGCTCTGTCACTTAGTAGCTGTGTGTCCTTGGGCAAGTTCTTTAACTTCTCTGTGCCTCCATTTCCCCAAGTGTAAAAAGGTGATGATAAATTCCTACCTTGTAGGGATGTGTGGGAATGAAGCAAGCCAACACATGGCAGGAACTTAGACCGAGCCCCTAGTGTGAGCGGCATGTAGTATTCCTGCTACAATTATTATCAAGGTCTTAACCCTCAGGCTCCAGCCCACTGAGGAGCCCTGAGTCAAGGCCCTACAGCTCTCTTCCTACTAGCCCTGGCTCTGTCTCTTGATCACTGACCCACCAGAGGCCAGCTCCTTGCCCTCGTGGGGCCTCAGTGACCTCACGTAGAAAATGACACTTGGGCTTCACTCTGGGTCACGAGACACAGCACAGAGCTGGCACTTAGGAGACAATCATTAACAGATCTTCCACGGGCTGGGTGCTGTGCACCTCAGAGGCTGTTTCTGCAAAGCCCAGCATCATCAGGACTTGAGGGGGAGGGAACATGCACCCCTTCCTCCCTCTGGCATGGAACCTGCCTAAACCGTGTGTTGGGTTGTTAAGATCCAGAGAGTTCCTTTTTGCATTGCAGTCAGGTGTTTTCAGAGCCTCACCACTCACTGATGCCGGCACCAGTTCCTTCCGGCCCAGAGGCCTCTTTGCGGCTCCGCAGGACAGCCCTGCCCTCTGCCCGAGGTCCGGGGTGGGGCTGGAAGCCTGGCAGGGGGGTAGAGCCTGACACAGATGGAGGCCACCCTGTGTCCCTGCTCTACTCCTGCCTCTCGCCCTGGTTCCTGCCAGCCCGCTGCCCTGCCCACCAGTGCGGGTGAGAGTTTGAATCAGGAATAGTTTGTCTTTGGGCTTCTGTGAAGACAGTGAAGGGATCCCCAGAATCTTAGGTCTCAGGGGGCTGTGAGCATCTCTGGTCTAACCCCTGTCACCCACTATGCAGATGGGCACAGGGAGGCCAAGGAACATGCCCAGGTTTGTACGGCCAGCCAGCAGGGGAGCCAGGCTCCTCCACCCAGGCCTGGAAGAGCGCTTACCTGTCCCCTGCCCCAACCAGAGCACAGTCCCCGCAGGAGGAGCAGAGCTTAGGGAGGGCCAAGCCCGGAGGAGGTCACTTTTCAGGAAAGGGCTAAGGGCCCCTTGTCAACAAGGGGAAGGCCTGCCTCCTGCTGCTCCGAGACTTGGTTCTAGAAGTGGGAAAGGGGAAAGATGGAAAGACAGGACTGACACCCTCCGAGGTGCCCAGAGCACTGCAGGCCAGGGAGGTAGAGGGTGCGGCCAGCCTTCACCCTGGAGGGAGACCATAAACACCTGTGCCCAGGTGTCATCGTGACCTTCTTTTACACAACCCTCTAGCTGTTCGCAGAGCACATTCACACCTAGGAGGTCCTTTGATCTTCACAACAGCCCTGATAATATGCCATCACTATTTGCATTTTATAAGTGAGGAAACTCAGACGGATGGGCAGTGTGATGTGGCAGGGAACAGTTTTCCCACTGGATCCCCTCCCTGGCTCAGCTACCAACTCACTGGGGACCTCTGACAAGCCTCTTCTCCACTCTGGGCCTCAGTTTTCCCGTCTGTAAAATGGGGCAGCTGAGAACCCAATGGCCTCTGAGAACCCTCCTGGTATTCAACTCTCCTACCACAGGGCAGCAGCCCCTCCAACCTGCCAATTGAACTGCCCCCCATTTTACAGTTAAATAAGCATGGACGTGCCTCCTAGCTTGTTGCATTTTCCCAAGCTTGGGTTACTGTCAACCTCACTTTACACTCAAGGTAAGTATGGACAACCAGGGACGTGAAGTGACTTGCCTGAGATCCCACAGGGGCTTAGTGACTGAGCAGGAGGGTGAAGGTAGAAGCTCTAACTAGATTTTTCCCCTTACTTCCCTAGAGCAATACTGTCCAGTTCAGCAGCTGCTGACACACGTGGCTGTAAAGCGTGTGTGGCCAGCTGAATAATGCTCTGCAAAGATGTCTACACTCTAATCCTCGTATCTGTGAGTATGCTACTTTACATGGCAAAAGGGACTTTGCAGATGTGATTAAGGATCTTGAGATGGGGAGGTTATCCTGGATTCTTTGGGCGGGCCCAATATCATCATAAGGGTCCTATAAGAGGGAGTCGAGGGTCAGAGTCAGAGAAGGCAAAGTGACAAGTAAAGCAGAGGAAGAGAAGATGTGACAACAGAAGCAGTTTGGGATATGCACTTTGAAGATGGAGGAAGGGATGGATGGATGGGTGGGTGGATGGCTGGATGGCTCGCTGGGTGGCTGGGTGGGTGGATGGATGGCTGGCTGGATGGATAGGTGGATGGATGGATGGATGGATGGATGGAAGGTGGGCTGGAGAAGACAAGGAACGAATTCTCCCCTGGAGTCTCCAGGACGAACACAGCCCTGCCAACATCTTGATTTTAGCCCGCTGAGACTCATTTCCAACTTTCTAACCTCCAGAACTGTAAGATAATAAATCCGTGCTGTTTCAAAGCACTAAGTGCTAATGTGTTACAGCAGCGGTCGAAAGCTAATATGGCACTTGACGTGACCACTCCAAATTGAGATGAGCCATGAGTCTAAAATACGTACCATATTTTTAAAAAATAAATTTATTTATTTATTTATTTTTGGCTGCATTGGGTCTTCGTTGCTGAGCGCGGGCTTTCTCTAGTTGAGAGGAGCAGGGGGGTTCTACTCTTTTGTTGTGGTGCGCAGGCTTCTCATTGCGGTGGCTTCTCTTGTTGCGGAGCACGGACTCTAGGCGCGCGGGCTTCAGTAGTTGTGGCACGCAGGCTCAGTTGTTGTGGCTCACGGGCTCTAGAACTCAGGCTCAGTAGTTGTGGCGCACGGGCTTAGTTGCTTCGCGGCATGTGGGATCTTCCCGAACCAGGGCTCTAACCCGTGTCCCCTGCATTGGCAGGCGGATTCTTAACCACTGCACCACCAGGGAAGCCCTACGTACCATATTTTGAAGACATAGTATGAAAAAGAGAATTTCATTGATTTCCTTAATATTTTTATATTGATGACATGTTGAAATGATCAACATTTCATTATATTAGATTAAATAAAATTTATTAAAATTAATTTCCCCTGATCTTTTTTTAATGTTTGTATTAGGAAATTGACAATTACATGTGTAGCTCACATTATATGTCTACTGAACATCCCTAGAGGACTTTTCTCATTGCCCTGATGAAGGAGCAGTCTCCACCCCTCTGTTGTAGCTGGGGATGGGGCCTTGCACTGAGTAAGGGAATCACACCCCCAACACACACACACACACACACACACACACACACACACACACACACACACTGCAGGTGAGGGGCCTTGGTGGCAGGCGAGTGTCCCGGCCCCCCCTTGCCACTCCCATCTGCCTGGGCTGAGCCCTGCCTCTGGGCCAACCCATGTCCCTGCTAGATGTGACTTCTATTTTTAGCAGCTGTACTCGCTGGCTCCGCATAGCTAGCTCTGAGGCTTGCTGGGTGGGGGCCAGCCCCAGGCCTGCCCTCTCCCTGCCAACGGGGTCTCAGGAGGAGCTAACACCCTGGGGCTGGGGCCTCTCAGTCAGCCTTGCAACATCCCTGGCAAGGAAATACTATCATAATCCGCATGTTTTCTGTGACGAGGCCGAGGCTCAGAGGTCTCTCCAAGCGAGGAGGGCGCAGAGCTGAGTCTGAGTCTTCCTCCCCAAGGCCTGACCTGCTCAGGGACTCGAGGAAGTCACCAGTTCTTGGGTGGCATTTCTCTGGAGCGTTTTCTACCTTGGAAAGTATTCTAAGCCAGAGAAAAGGAGAGAATCCATTTGGAAGGCGGGAGGGAGGTGGATGAAGCTTCCAGGTGAGCAGCTGACATCTCCTGATGCAGGGGGTCCCAGTAATGAAAGCACCCACATGTATGGAAAGGCAACACGACACAAAAACCAGGATTGCCCTGTGGTTAGAACTCAGGTGCCGGCCTCCAGAACACCCGGGTTTCGATGCTGCCTGTCTGCTGGAGCCCTCAGCCTCGGTCTCCTCCGCTGCACAATCGGCGTAGGGGGGGTCAGAGGACAAAGTGAGGTCATGAACATAAGTGCCCAGCCCCGAGCCAGGCACTGGGGAGCCCTCCTCTGTAAACAATCGCTATTGTTAGTATTTACCAAGGGCTTACTGTGTCCTCTCAGCAAAACATCCCAACAACTCATGAGGTCACTGTTGTCATCATCCCCATTTAACAGATGAAGAAACTGAGGCTGAGGGAGGTGAGGTCACTTTTCAAGGTCACACGTCTGGTGAGAGGCAGAGCTAGGAAGTTTTTGGTAACAGCTTTAGGAAGGTATAATTAAGATATAACGCACATACTGTACAATTCACCCATTTAAAGTGTACAATTCAATGGCATTTATATATTTTTTTCTCTTTCGTTGGTGGAACCCTAACTGATACAGCTGCAGTCTAGAAGACTTGTTTTTAGTTTTAAACACTGTTCTATTTTCCAAATATAAATTTGTTGGGAATTCCCTGGTGGTCCAGTGGTTAGGACTCTGCACTTCCACTGCAGGGGGCCCGGGTCCACTCCCTGGTCAGGGAACTAAGATCCCTCATGCCACTGTTGCAGCCAATAAGTAAGTAAGTAAGTAAGTAAGTAAGTAAATAAATAAAAACAAAATAAAATAAATATAAATTTGTTTTTAAATGAACAAAATACATAATCATTTAAAATAATATAAAGGTAGGGTGCATTTTATGATAAGTAAATTATATTTCAATAAAGCCATTAAAATAACAATATAAAAGCAATAGCTACTCATTATTTTTAAAAAGAAGGGAGAAATACAGAAGAGTATCCCACTACTCAGAGATAACTACTATTAACGTGGTGGTGTATTTCTTGCCATATATAGATATATAGATATATATACCAGATACATACACACACACTCACAGTCTTCAAAATTGGTATCATATACATATACCAATCTTTATCTTTAATTTTCCATTTCATATTATTATTAACATTTTTCCATGCCATTAAAAATCTATGAAAAAATATTGTCATGACAGTGTTATATTCCATTATGTGGAAGGGACAGAAGTAATTTAACCATCCCCTAACTGTCAGATAATTCAGCTTTTACCCACTGCGATGAATAATCTTTTTTTTCTTTTAATTAATTAATTAATTTATTTATTTATTTTTGGCTGCGTTGGGTCTTCGTTGCTGTGCACGGACTTTCTCTCGTTGTGGCGAGCGGGGGCTACTCCCCGTTGTGGTGCGTGGGCTTCTCATTGCTGTGGCCTCTCTTGTTGTGGAGCACGGGCTCTAGGTGCACAGCCTTCAGTAGTTGTGGCACGCGGGCTCAGTAGTTGTGGCGTATGGGCTTAGTTGCTCTGCGACATGTGGGATCTTCCAGGACCAGGGCTCGAACCCGTGTCCCCTTCATTGGCAGGTGGATTCTTAACCACTGTGCCACCAGGGAAGTCCCTATGATGAACAATCTTGACAAGTCTTTGGTGTTACCTCTGATAACAGCCAGAGGAGAGATGTTTAGAAGTGCTATGCCTGGCTCGAAGATGTGAACAATTTTAAGGCTCTTGATACATATTGAAAAATGTTTTGCAGAAATGATGTACTAATTTAAATTTCCCCAAGTAGTGTATTGAAGTATATATCTCATCTCACTCAGTATTGCTATATTTTTAAAATATTTGTTAATTTACTAGATGAGAAATGGCATTTTAAATTTAACACAGTTGCCTTTGGTATCTAGGAAGGATGAGCCGGTTTCACATGGTTACTAACCATCTACATTTCGTTCTATGTGAATTGTCTACACATGCCCTGTGTCCAAATTTCTATATACATGTTAGTATTTTTCTTATTAACTTATCACAAAGCATGGTAATTACTATTCATCGGTCACACTTATTGCAAGTACTTTTCTCAATTTGTCATCTGCCCTTCTGATTTCTTTTATGATTTTTTTAATACGCTAAAGATTTTAATTTTTTAAACGGAGTTGTATTTCTTATTGTTTAAAATGTCCCCATCCAAATAAGGTCTGTAGTTTCTTTTTTATTTTTAATTTATTTTATTTATTTTGGCTGCCTTGGGTCTTAGTTGTGGCATGTGGAATCTTAGTTCCCCCACCAGGGGAACCCGTGTCCCCTGCCTTGGAAGGCGGATTCTTAACCACTGGACCACCAGGGAAGTCCCAGGTCTGTAGTTTCTTTTTTTTTTAACATCTTTATTGGAGTATAATTGCTTTGCATCGTTGTGTTAGTTGCTGTTTTATAACAAAGTGAATCAGCTATATGTATACATATATCCCCATATCCCCTCCCTCTTGTGTCTCCCTCCCACCCTCCGTATCCCACTCCTCTAGGTGATCACAAAGCACCGAGCTGATCTCCCTGCGCCATGCGGCTGCTTCCCACTAGCTAGCTATTTTACATTTGGTAGCGTATATATGTCAGTGCCACTCTCTCACTTCGTCTCAGCTTACCCTTCCCCCTCCCTGTGTCCTCAAGTCCATTCTCTACATCTGCATCTTTATTCCTGTCCTGCCCCTAGGTTCTTCAGAACCTTTTTTTTTTTTTTTTAGATTCTATATATATGTGTTAGCATACGGTATTTGTTTTCCTCTTTCTGACTTACTTCACTCTGTATGACAGACTCTAGGTCCATCCACCTCACTACAAATAACTCAATTTCATTTCTTTTTATGGCTGAGTAATATTCCATTACATATATGTGCCAGGTCTGTAGTTTCTTAATAGTGTCATACCAGCTTCAATTCCTTGGTTTTGAAAATGCACTATGGTTATGTAAGAGGTTATGATTAGGGAAAACTATGTGATGGGGTACACAAGAATTCTGTACTATTTTTGCAACTTTATGTGAGTCAAATTATTTCCAAATACAAGGTTAAAAAAGTTTTGTTTTTAAGTTGAAAAATATTTATTTAGATTTTCTTCTAAGTTTTATGGACTCATATTTTAACTCTTTCCTCCATCAGAAATTTATTTGATATAAAGTGAGAGATGAGACTGACTTAATTCTTTTCCAGATGGCTGGCCAATTGTCTTAGCCTTGAGGTTGAATCATTCTTCCTTTACCTGGTGATTTGGTCACCACCTTTATTACACACTGAAGCCTGTAAATGATAAGGACTGTTTCTGGGCTATTTTTGTTCTTCTGATCCATTACCATTTCTTATATCCTTACCATGCTATTTTTGATTACTAAAGTTTCAGAGTATGTTTTAAAATGTGACATGACAGGTGTTGGTTTCCTTCATGCATCAAATTAACCCTTTTTTTGTATTACTTGTATTTTTCAACATTTTTTGACTTTTTATTCTTGCAGATGGAACAAACATGATAAAAAATATTTCAGAGATTTTTATGGGAGTCTCATTAAACTTGCAAATTACCTTGAGAAAAGTTGACATCTTTACAACATCCTGTTTTCCTATCCAAGACCACAGTAGGAATGAAGCTTCATTTATTTATCTTTTTCTGTTTCTCAGTAAAGGTGTGTGGTTGTCTTCTTATCAGTCTTTCACATTTCTTGTTAAGGTTAGTTATTGATATGTTATGACAGAAATTTTTTCAACTTATGCTTTCTAATTGGTTATGTTAGTATGTAGGGTGGTACAGATGTATAGGATGGTGACTGCCTTTTATATCCAATCACCTTGCTGAATTCTCTTATTTATTCTGGTAGCTTTTTCAGTTAATTTTACTGGTTTTCAAGATGGACAAACAAATCCTGTTTAAATCAGCATAATTTTGACTCCTTTACAAATAGCAGCAACACTCTGGAGCCACAAGGATCATTTGGTGGATAAACATAAGCAAGTTACTTATCATCTATGAACTTCAATTCCCTTATAAGGAAAACAATGGAAACAATGTTAATACAATCTTGTTGAGGTGCTATGAGTATTCAGTAAAATAATATATTTAATATAAAATACATAAAATAACTATCTATCTTGTTGAGGTGCTATGAGTATTCAGTAAAATAAGATATTTAATATAAAATCCAATTTCAGAATCCTTAAGAAGTGGTAGTCTTTTTCCTAAGTCACCTCCTTGCTTCACATTACAGCAATGGCTGAAACTTTCAGATCAATGTTGAATAATAGTATTGGGTTTTATTCTTTATTGAGTTCCTAATTTTGATTGGAGGACTTCCACGGTTTTACCCAAAGAGCCTATTAATCAAACCATCATGCCTCTAGAGCTATTACATAAACACAACATGAAAATCACAGAATCCTCTTTAAGGCAATTGTTCTCCCTTAAATCTGAAAGCTCAAAACTTCTGACAAGTTTGTTATTTATACATCAGTAAAACTGGGGGAAAGAATTTTAAGGTTGCTGGAGGTTTCTGTGCCTTGTTTACTTAACGGGTCAGTTCCTTACTTTACGAGTCTGAGGAACTCTGGGATCTGAGTGAGGACAAACCCCAGGAAGTCAGGGTAGATTAAAGCTTCAGCGGGACTTCCCTCCCTCTGGAGCTTGGACAGAAAGGGCACTGGACCTGGAATCCTTTAACCTGCTTTCAGATCCTTACCCTTGCTGGCTGTGAGACCTTGGGCAAGTCACATCACCAGCTCTGAGCCCCACTGCCCTCATGGGCAAAGCTGGGTGACACAGTCCCCAACTGGTGGGGTTATGAGGGGCAGCTGGATGACACATGTGAGGTCCAGACACACAGAAGATTCCCAGGAACGTTAGCTGAAGCTGAGTGCTCTGGGGGATTGTGTGCTGGGCTTATTTAAGAGGAAGAATCCCTTAAGCCTTCTACGAATAAGTTGTTTATTAGGTGTTCACTCATCAAATCCTCCCAACATCTATGTTCCTGGCACCGGGCTAGTCTTGGCAATCAGTGTTCAACATCCCAGCACAGGGCAGAGGGGAGACAGACAGTAAATGAGCACAAATAAATGTGCCTTCCTGCAGGGAGGGGCTGGCAAGGGCCTAATGGGGGAGCGGCTGATTGCCAGAGTCCGTCCCCCTCCCTCTGTCCCCTGGGTCGGGCCAGGCCGCCAGCACCCGCAGCCACATGGAATGCATTGAGCAGCTCCAGCATTCCAAACACGCGGTTCTGCTCTCCCAGGCGCCTTTTCCTGAACCGTGCCAGGCCTTCTGCAGGCAGCCAGGGCCTCAGTGCCTGATAAGAGGGCCTCCTGAGGCTGCCTTCCACCTGTGCAATGTCAAGGTCAGCGCGGGGGTGGTGGCGGGTATCCCCGATGCTCTGTAGCTGCTCCTCCATGGCCCTGGCAGGGACTGGGAGGTGGCCTGGAGAGAAGAGACCAAGTGGCCCCAGGGGCCGCTGGAATCACAGCATCTGGTTGCTTTGTTGTAGAAAAGTAATAGAAACATTTAAAATAAAAATTCTACTGTATAGCACAGGGAACTATATTCAATATCCTGTGATAAACCATAATGGAAAAGAATATGAAAAATTATATATATATATATATATAAACTGAGCACTTTGCTGTACAGCAGTAATTAACACAACATTGTAAATCAACTATAATTCAATTTTTTTAAAAAAGAAATAGTGAAATAAAATAATAAAATAAGATAAAAAATCCTAAATTGGGCATGCAGGTCCCCCACCAACCTTTCTAATCAGGTTTCCCGTAACTTTGTCTGACTTCCCCTCCTTGACAGAGTCAGGAGTCCTGGGGTCCATGACTGATTCTGGGCCTATCACAGAGCAGTGTCAGGTCATACTTGACCCTCAGTGGTTGGTTTGATGAACGACTGGGTGAGGGGTGGCTGAGCACCAACCATGTGCGGGCATGAGTCCCACACTAATCTCACTTCCCTGACAGAAGGCCCCTGCCTGAAGCATGGTCCCTGTTTACAGAGGAGATAACTGAGGCTCAGAACTGGAATCCAGGCTTCGCACTTGCCTCCACTCCAGAGGTCTGCAAACTGCCACTCAGCTGAACCAGGCTGAGGGCTTGTTAAAACAGAGTGCTAGGGGAATTTCCTGGCGGTCCAGTGAATAGGAGTCTGAGCTTCCACTGCCAGGGGCCCGGGTTTGATCCCTAGTCAGGGAACTAAGATCCCACAAGCCGCGTGGCATGGCCAAAAAAATTAATTAATTAAAAAAAAAATAACAGAGTGCTGGGTCCACCCCCAGATTTTTAAACTCAGTGGTTCTGGGGTGGAGCCAGAGAATTTGCATTTGTCACACGTTCCCAGTTAATGCTGATGCTCTTGGTCCAGGACCACACTTTGGGAAACTCTGCCTACACTATGGTGCCCCCTCTGAATAAATTTTCAGTGATTAGGGAGATGAGACATTCCATGGCAAGGATGTATGATGAGCTGCCTTCCCTATACCGATAGTAGAGGGTTCCATTCCTGACTGTCCCACCCTCAGGGGAATGCCCTGCTCCCCAGTACTACGTTCAGTCATCTGAGTGCTCCTCCTGGACACCACAGGGCACAGACTTCCTAAAGTGGAGGTGCGTCCATTGAGCAATGAGAGCAAGTGATTGTCGATGATGAATTTGCTTCCTTAAGTGATCATCAGGAGAGGGGACAGTCAGAGCTAAAGAAGGAGCTGGAAGTCTTGGAGAAAACTGCCAGCGGCTTCCAAGAAAGGGATGTACAGGACGGCTGGAGAGTTGAGTGATGTGGAAGGCAGGACAGGAGCTGAGCGTGCTGGGAAGAGAGTGATGGGGCAGCTGTAGACTTGGAGAGGAAGCTACCTGCATCACCGCTGAAACCAGGGGTGCCCGGGGCCTGGTAAGCAGAGAGCTGGGACAGAGAGCTGAGGAAATCAAGGGCTTCTCGGAATGCATTTCCATTTTATTCCGCCAGTGTTTACGTGTGGCTTCTTTTTCAGCGTCTAGCCAACCTGAGCAGAGCAAGAGTACCCTTATCCATGGGGCACACCTTATTAATTAGGCTATTAAATAATGACATCGCCACACAAGGGGGTTTTCATAATTAATAATCACAGCTGCCATTTATTGTGTCTATTATGCACCAGGCCTTTTACATACAAAACCTCGTTCAGTCCTCCCAACAACCTCCAGAAAGTGGGTTCTGAGATTATCCCCATTTTTCAGATGAGGAAGCTGAGGCTAAGGGAGCTTAAATAACTTGGCCAAGGTCCTAGTCGCTAGGAAATGACAGGGCTACTGTCTCACCATCTCTAAACCGTCACTTTCCTCTCTATCACCCTGCCCTTCATTTCCTGAACACCTGCTCCGTGCACGGCCCTGGGAGGGACCGCAGATGAATCATTCAAGAAGTCACTGATTCAACAAGCTTTCTTTTTTTTCTTGTT